>NC_133620.1:310541222-310858472 GCF_048593235.1 Sminthopsis crassicaudata | reverse complement strand
TAGAATTGTATAGGACTTATCAGTCCTAGAATCATACATACAAAAGATACCAGATACAAAAAAGAACCAAAACTTTTGTAAATACAAATTGTATGATATACCATATGTTTAAAATTAACATCAGTAATAGGGTAGCTCAAAAGAAAGATTGGAGCAGAGTTTTTTAAGGTGAAAATAGAGATGAGGTGCAGAAGAGGAATAAACTACAGAGATGTTAGAAGGGAGAGGAGGGCTAGTAGTTCTGAAGTCCTTTTCACATCAGGAATGGGTTAAATAGGTAACACTACATATATAACACAAAGGGCATGGCACCCTACAAAGTCTAAAAAGAAATAAAGGGGAAGGAATGGATGAGAGGGAAGCAAAGGGTAGGGGAAGAAAACAAAGGAGGGATCCATGAATGGTGGTGGTGGGGGGAGATTAAATAATAGCAAGGCAAGATAAAGCAAAAAGTTATTAGGGATAGGAAATATATGTGTCTGAAAGTATAGGGGGAGGGGTATATATGTGTGTATATATATCTATATCAATCTATAAATATATCTTTGCATAACTATAAGCCTGCTTAGTTAGGATAGGTGAGGAAGATGAAAGGGAAAAAAAAGAATAAAATTTAAAACGTCTGCAGCAGAAAACAAAAGAACAACATGCAAGAAAGTAAAAAAAGGATGGGACTCGTGAATATAATTTCTTTTACTATTATATATCCTTGTTTGAACTGGTAATTTATTGTTATATATTTTGAATCTTTTCTGATGTTCTGTTGGACACATGCAATATTCTATTTTGTTTTATTTCATTTTCTTTTGTTTTCCTTTTTTCAATAAAAAATAAGATTTAAAAAGGAAAAATTAAATAATATTAACGAAACTAATAAACAATTTTTTTTAAAAAAGAAAATAGTGTATTTGTTATATGGAAGTGCTGTCTGGAAGGGGGAGGGTATGGGATACTGAAGAAAACCATGGGGATATAAAAATAAAAGATGTTAATAAAAACTTTTAAGGCAAGAAAAGTTTTTAAAAGAAATTTTTTAAAAATTGAAACCCTCAAATAAATAAATAAATATTACACAGAAAGGAACATAATGAAAGCCAGAATGAAATGCAGATAAGTTCCCAAGCATTCACGCACACTTACTATATCCTAGGCAGTGTGCTAAGCATTAAATTAACAGAACAACTTTGAAATTTATATGTCCAATTTATTATGTTTAAAAGATATTCGACTTATTTGTTTACCTAACAGGTATTACAGGTTTGAGATAAACATCTTGTTTTTCTATTCTACTTTGCATATGGAAAATATGCATTTGTGGTGTTTATTAAGTTCAAAATTTAAAAAGGAAACAACTAAAACTGTGCATTTGGCTTGATAATCCTATTGGGATTACACAATTCAGAATTAAGTTGATAAACAATATACATTTGAATATACTTTGAAAGTGCCATCAATGGATATGTGGGAAATGGCCAGTTACCATCTCAAAAAGTAAAGGAAACTTTTTTGTGTACTTAACCTAAACCTTTTTGGCATCAGTTTAAAATTATATATCTCTCAAAATTACAATAAACAAGTTTGCTTTTTTTCATATCTTAAAATAACTTTTTTCATTAAGTTTTACAGAATAATTTCTGACTCTAGTCTATTATTTATAAGCAATTAGCTATTCATGCCCTTTATGATTTTGTTGGCTTTGATAATACACTCTCTTAATATCTTCTTCTTAAATTAAGGAAATAAATGATATGAATTTTCGGGATCAACATGCAAAGAAACTAGAACAACTAACTATTAATGAAACTCTTTTTTAAAGATATTAGAATATCTCCAAATATAATTTAGTTTGTGATCCTTTCAAAAAAGTCTTGGCAGGCTGAGCCCCATTAAATAAATGTTTAATTTACTTGAGAGAAGCATTTGATGAGCACTCTCAAAGACATGGATTACTGGACGAAATTTCTATAACAATATATAAACTTATCAAAAATGACTTCTAAGAATTTAGCATATATAATAATCTTTAATATCTCTAATTGTTATGGGCCAGAACTCTGAACTTGAAACAAAGCATTCTTACAAGGTACTAAGTGGAATTGAGGAGACAATGGTTATCTAGTTTAGCATGGTTCAGTATGATTGATTTAATTTTACAACAAATAATGGTTTCCTCGTGATATGATGATTGGTTTATACTCAGTGTAGAGCATATAAGCTAGCTCAAGCTCTCAGAATCAAGGAGAGAAATTCAATTTGATCTTTAGTCAGGCTCCTGGTGGCTCTCCTGAGGGAAGGAGAGCCAGATTCATTTCCATCTTCATCAGCACTGTGGTGGCAGGCCTGTCCTCCTTAGTTTCTCCACTGAAACCAAGACTCCAGAAGGCCTTTAAGAAAGCTAATCGGGCCCCAGGAAAGGAGACAAGACTTTGAAAGGGATAATAAAGGATTTGGACTTTAACACCTGGCTTCTCTTGTGGTGATTACTGAACTGAAATGAAGGCTGCTCCCAGAGACCCCCATGAAAACTTAACAAAGAACATTACACATAATGGTATATCATTTTTGAAAAAAGAACCTGCAAGAGAAATTGGAAGAAGATTGATAATAGAGAATCAGAAATTTTGAAGGTTTTAGAATTATAAGGACTAGAGAATGAATTTGGGAAGGTGAAATTTGAGAGCATTTGAGAAGATGGAAAAAAGGAAAGGCACTAGAGAATGGGAACAAGAATAATTCCAGGAGAATAAGGAGACCTCAAGAATGAAGAAGCAGAGAGAAAAAACTTGCAAGACAAAGTACAATAAACACAGCTTGATGCTCATTTTTCCAGTAAAGATAATAAAAGTGCTTTAGCTCGATTCAAAAATTAATTTCATACCTGTGATCAGAGGATTAAATCCAACAAGTAGAGTAAGAATAGCAGGGATCATGTATACAACCTGTTAGCAAAACAGAATATCCCAAGTATCACATGATTGCAGAATTATTTAGCGGAGCGAATAGACCCAAAATGCAAATCAATCAGAGGACATAGGAAATAAATAAGAAATTTCATTGTCCTGATTATGTCACTGTCCATAATTAAATCTGGGTAACTTTTCTGAACATCATAGGGTCAAGAACAGTGTGTAAAGGGAAGTTAGAAGTCATTTAGTCTAAATCCCTCATTTTGTAGTCAAGGAAATTTGAGAGTCTGATAAGTTCAGGATTTTTATCCATGATCACAAGGTAGTATAGCAGAAGCTGGACCTTTGATGACTTCAAATCCAGTATTCTTTCCCTAGTACCTTATTAGCTCTAATAAATAACCCTTAAAATCTAGTTTTCCAAGACTAGTTGATCAGTGGAATAAGTTAGGCTCACATATACAAAATAGTCAATAACTTTAACAATCTAGTGTTTGACAAACCCAAAGAACCCAGCTTTGGGGATAAGAATTCACTGTTTAACAAAAACTGCTGGGAAAATTGGAAATCAGTATGATAGAAATTAGGCATTGACCTATACTTAACGCCAAGATAAGGTCAAAATAGGTTCCTGATCTAGGCATAAAGAATGAGATTATAAATAAAAGCACATAGGATAGTTTACCTCTCAGACCTTTGGAGGAGGAAGGAATTTGTGACCAAACAAGAACTAGAGATAATTATTGATCACAAAATAGAAAATTATATTAAATTGATTATATCGAGTTAAAAAGTTTTTATACAAACAAAACTAATGCAGACAAGATTAAAAGGGAAGTAATAAACTGGGAAAACATTTTTACAGTCAAAGATTCTGATGAAGGCCTCATTTCCAAAATATATAATTTATTCTAATTTATAAGAAATTAAGTCATTCTCCAATTGATAAATGAGCAAAAAATATGAGCAGACAATTTTCAGATGAAGAAATTGAAACTATTTCTAGTCATATGAAAAAATGCTCCAAATCATTATTGATCAGAGAAATGCAAATTAAGACAACTCTGAGATACCATTACATATCTTTCAGATTGGCTAAGATGACAGGAAAAGGTAATGACAAATGTTGAAGGGGATGTGGGAAAACTAGGACTGATACATTGTTGGTGGAATTGCAAACAAATCCAATTGTAACTATGCTCAAAAAGTTATCAAACTGTGCATACCAGCAGGGTTTCTACTGGGCTTATATCCCAAAGAGATCTTAAAGAAGGGAAAAGGGCACGTATGTGCAAAAATGTTTGTGGCAGCCCTTTTTGTAGTGACTAGAAACTGTAAATTGAATGGATGTCAATTGGAGAATGGTTGAATAAATTGTGGTATATGAATGTTATGGAATAGTATTGTTCTGTAAGAAATGACCAGCAAGATGATTTCAAAGAAGCCTGGAGAAACTTGCATGAACTGATGCTAAGTGAATTGAACAGAACCAGGAGATCATTATATACTTCAACAACAATACTATATGATGATCAATTCTGATGGGCGTGGACCTCTTCCACAAGGAGATGATCCAAATCAGTTCCAACTGTTTAGTAATGAAGAGAAACAGCTACACCCAGCAAAAGAATTATGGGAAATGAGTTTGGACCACAACATAGTATTTCCACTCCTTCTGTTATTGTCTGCTTGCATTTTTTGTTTTCCTTCTCAGGTTATTTTTATATTCTTTCTAAATCCGATTGTTCTTGTGCAGCAAGATAACTGTATAAATATGTATACACTTATTGTATTTAACATATACTTTAACACATTTGACATGTATTGACCTGACATTTAGGGGAGTGTGGGGAAGGAGGGAAAAAGTTGGAACAGAAGGTTTTGCAAGGGTTAATGTTGAAAAATTACCCATGCATATGTTTTATAAATAAAAAGCTATAATAATAATAATAAAAAAAATCTAGTTTTTCAGCACCACAATGTAGTTTGTCCTCAATATTTAGGCTTACAAAGCTATCATGCAGCATAGTTGATAATTTCAAGAACTTTCTAACAGCAAGACTTACAGCAATCCAAACATCTAGGCTAGACAGGTAGATGCTAGAAAGTTTTACTGTTAAAAACTGTTGTTTTATTGAAATCTTGACTTTCCACTTTAAGATATTTCTTTCTCTTAATCATTGTATTTTATTTTATTCTTTAAGGCAATTAGGATTAAGTGACTTAGATACACAATAAGTATCTGAGACTGGATTTTAACTTAGGTCCTACATTGATTTCAGGGCCAGTGTTCTATCCACCATGCCACCTTGCTGCCCCTAGTCACAGTGTTTTAGTGATATGAGTATCTTAGATATTATTCACAGGTTTTATTTACACAGCTCATGGGAGCCTAGACTTATTAGTCAATCTAGATGCTTATTAAAATCAAAACATGAAAAGTCTTGTTAGCCCTTGAACTGTCAATCTAATCTTTATGGAAACTTGGAACATGCTTTCAGATTCAGATTCAGACAGAATTCTAAATCCTATCTTCTAATTCAGTCTTATGTCTTATTTCTCTGAAAGCTATAGCAAAAGAAAAATGAGGATAGAAAATGCAAGCAATATGATTTCCTCCACAATGATCTTTTGACTAGAAAAGTTATTCTGGCAATTATATTCCTAAGTCACTATATTCCTTTCAGGTCTGATTCCCCTTTGAACAAAGCCTGATTACCAGTGAAAAAGTATTCTTTATTAAAACAGACTTTCCAAAACATTTCTAAAACATTTAGGAAGGAACAGATGTTTGGCTTCTTTATGAAAGAACCAATTCCTAATAAGTCTAAATATAACTAAACAAAAGTTTTGAAGTTTAACCTCACTGGGCTAGGAGCCAAGAAGCCTTGGTTCTAGTTTCAGTTGTGCAACTACCTTTGATCTTGGGCAAGGTTCATCTTTGGTCTACAGTTTCTTCATATATAAAATGAGGGGATGGTTTTCAAAGTTCCTTCACTTCCACTAATACTTTGAATGCTAATAAAACAGCAAAATTAATTTTTTTTAGTATTGCTTCATAGCAATTGTTATATTGAAAACAGGTTATCAGGTCTTTCCTTAAATCTTAAAAACTATACATTTATTCATCTTGAATAAATACTAAAACTTCCATAATTAAGTCTGGGTAACTCTTCTGAACTTCTACATTATAGGGTCAAGAATAGAGTGTAAAGGGAAGTTAGAAGTCGTTTAATCTAAATTTTTAAATTTACTTTTCCTTGTCTTGCAAACTTGTCCCATAGTACCTGGAAAGCAATGATGACCACTGTGAGCATTCAATAAATAAAGCAAAATCAATTTGTAATGTTGATTTGGGGAGCTGTTTTATTGGGTGTACTAGAGTTTCAGGGATTTGATTTGCCTCTATATTCTGAGTAATCAACAAGCACTGATATGCCAGGCTGTGTGCTAAACTATGGGGATATTAATATAGGCCAAAATTTAGTCATTTTCTTCAAGAAACTTGAAGATGATACATAAAAAGAAGCTAAAAATTGAAGGGGAATGAAGTAGGGAAGCAGGGAAGATACCTGAGGGGAAGCCTGGTTAGGGAGGAATTTATCACTCAGAGGAAGGGGCTGCAGAGGCAGAGGAGTTACATTTCCTCTAAGAAAACCAATTTTTGGATATTCCTCAAACATCCTACATCTTAAGATCAGTCAAGGTCACAGTTACCTATTAAGATTTCTTCACTGCCTCAACCTGGTTAGGAAGAGGGGATGGACCAGGAGACACCAAGAAGGAGAACTAGAGAGAAAGGGCATAAAGGAGCCAGTGGTTGGAGAGAACAGTAATATCTTTGGCATAACTAACTCACTGGCTCTCAGAGAATGACACTGACAGATCTCCACCAGGCCACTACAGAAAGAAAAGGATAATAATACAATTTATTATGTCATGCAATAGAATAATATAAGCAGTATATAAAAAGATTCTATTTAGTCAGTAAATTGAATTAAATTTGACAATCTAAAGTATATAGGAACTGATTAGGATAAAATTAGCTCACTGGCTACTACGGCTTTCACAATTCAAAACAAGACAAAACTGGGGATTCTTTCTTTGGAAAGGCAAAACAATCATGCTGGTCCGACTAAACAGAACTGAATAAGGTCTATAAATTCCTGATACTGCATAATAGTATAATAATAACTACTCAATATTGTATAATACTTTATGATTTAAACATTTTAACAATCTTATGAAATAGTAATATGCCTGTTTTACAAATTCAACATTTAAAAAGCTCCAACGATGGCATCTTCTTATTATATGACTCTTAGACAAATCATTCGACTTGCTCAAGCAACACTGTAAATTGTAAGTACCAGTACTTTTCCCAGTAAATGGTGAGAAAATTGAGGCTTATAGAAAAGAAACTGCCAATGGCTACATATCTTTTGTTAGAAATAAGAATCAAGCCTACATCTTGAAGTTCATTTACTCACTAAGCAGTCAAAGGAGAGACTTCACAATCTCTCTCATGTACTTCAAATTACAGTCTTTAAATGAATTGAGTATGTTAATCTACTTTGATTTTATTTTTGTAATTATCCTTTATAGACTTAGTACAAGCACAACCCTGATTCTAACCCTGGTCTTTAGGATAGTCCTTCATTGCACACGTCTTACAAAATTCTCTAGATGGTTCCTGCAGATTTGGAGGCTAAAATGAATTCAAAACAAACAGTTGCTCTCATTGGAAATTTAGAAATCCCTAAGAATTCCTTAAAAAAAAAAAAAAAAAAAAAAGTGTGCTACTTCTGCCAGTTTAACAAAGACAATTAATGAAAGTAAAAGAGATCTTCAAGTCTCCATATTTTTATATTTTGGAAGACCTGTGCTTTCAAAGATGTGGTATTCAGTTAATGCTGCATACTGTAACCTTCCCAATAAATTAAGTACTCACTTTCTCTAGCATATGAAAGTTTTCAGAAAATTCTGAATTTATATACAAGAAGATATATGCCTGGCTTGCAAATTTTTAAAAATTTTTCCTCCTTTTAGCAGACAAGTTTAGAAATATTCTGATATGCAAGTAAATTCAGAGGATTTACAGAACTATATAGACAAGGCTATATAGTATGCTAAACTACATGTAATTCATACTTACCATCCACAGTTCTGCATCTGGGTCATTTATCTGTAACAACAAAACAGTCATTGAAAATTAGATAAGGGAGAAGACTGTCAAATCACCTTCTATACCAAATTTAGTCCAAATAAGTTATTTTATTAAAGGAAGTTCTCATTCCAGTTAAAACCAAAGGATGACTTTGAGTTTGCCTTTGTGCCTAAGAAACCCCAAGGCTATATTTATTTCCCTTCTAAAGAATCTGCTTATGATGAAGATCTTTGCTAAATCCTTTTCAGGACTAAGCCCACTCTGAGGTTACACCATCTCCTTTCTCATAGTACCTTCCATCTAATGGGGTCTTTCTCCTTATTCTGGCTAATTATATATGCTCTCCCAACTCTATTTCATATTTGCCATTCCTGATGTCTATTGTACCCCTTCATTTTGTCTGTAACCTCTTCTCCTAAATAAATCTACCTTTTGCCAAAGAGAGTGGCAATTTTGAATTTGTCACGTTTATTTTGAACTAGGTATTTCCATCCTGATCACATCATTTAAGGATCCATTTATCCAGTTCAACCTTTCACTTCACAGATGAGGAAACTAAATAGGGGCTGTCTTATTCTTTCACTTCTAGCACAAAGTAGGCAGTAAATAATTACTTGTTGATTGAAGGTCACAGACAGTAAATAGCAGAGCCAGAATTTTAACCTAGGTATTCTAATTCCCAAACCAGTTCTTCCTACATACAGCCTTCATCAGCGGGGTTTGTAGATATTCAATAAGCATTTAGGTCCTATTGTGCTTGTTTGGTGTTCACAGAAAGTATGGCACAGTTACATGAAATAAAAATCAATTGCAAAGAGCAAACAAAGGCCAGGCTCATCCCTGCCTGATGAATCTATCTGGGTTTCTCTTACTCGACAGTTACTCAGTTACTGATCCCAAACTGCCTGCAGATCACATGATCATTGATTTTGAAATGAAAAGGATCTTCAAGGACTAAATGACCTTATTTTACAACTGGGGAGCCCCAGACAAGTTAAATTACCCCCCCCCCCCAGCAAAGGTGACAGTGCCAGCTATATTCATGACTAGTGAGATGCTGAGGTAAAATCCTGAATATGGAATAAAGACCCGGATCTGAGCCCGGATCTTGCTTATTCTGATTCAATTTCCAGCCGGATAAAACAATGGAGCTGGAATAGAAATTCCCTTCATTAGAGAGTATATTTCTTCTTAATAATAATAAACGGCATCTATATGGTGCTTTAAGATTTGCAAAGCATTTTGCAAATATCTCATTTAATCTTCAAGCACTGTGCAAATATCTTAATTAATCTTCACGACAACCATGAAAGGCAGATGCTATTATTATCTCCATTTTACATAAGAGGAACTGAAGCATAGACTCTGGAGTGACTTGCCCAAGATCACACAACCAGTGTCCGGGGCTTTTGGACTCGAGATTCAAACCTCACCTATCCACCTCGTCACCCCGGCCGCATCTGCTCCTCAGTCATGCACAGCGTACTAAGAAAGATCAGCACTGCCTAAAATTCGTTTTAGAATCCTCTTCCCACCTGGTGGCAAACCCCTCCCCCATTTCATCTTTCTTCCTAGTCTCTCCCCCTCCCTATTCCCCTTCACTTCCGCTCTGCCCCACCAACCACAAACAGACGCTCTGCAGGCTGACGTGGGAACCTACGGCTGCATCCGGAGCTTAGTCTGTTGGGGCGGCCTGAGCTGACCTGCACGTAGGCCGCCAGCGCAAAGAATGCGGCCATGACGAAGTTGCTGCTCCTTCTTAAGGTCTCCGCCGGGGACCTCGCCAGCGCCATCCCGCCCTCGTCCGAGCGCCCAGCTCTGTAGCGCAGTTGGGGTCGGGGAAGGAGCTAGGTTCTAGTCACACCCATGCCACGCCCCCTCCCTTCCCTTAATGCTTGCCCGCCTCTCTGGTCAGGGTGAAAAGTGGCCGCTCTGTTATGCCAGAGAACTGCAGCCCATCTAGTTCGAAAGGTCCGTAGCTCAGATTTACGTTAGTAATCTGCACGCTCGGATTAATGCTGGGTCAGCTACGTTATTTTATGTGGTAAAAACATAGACGGACAGAGATCTAAGGGACCGTGTGATGAGTGGCAAAGCCAAAACATAATATAGTGATTTTCCTCATTAACCGTCTTTCTTCAACGCCAAGAAAAAGTATACAACACTTTTATGTTATCATCATTAACATTTTTTCCATCGCATAAGTCTGGAGAAACACCAAACCATAAGTCAAATCCCGATTAGTGTAACAATTCTAAGATTCTACCTTTTATTCAATAGATAGGCAAAATTGACAAAAATGAAGGAAAATGGCAAATGTTGGAGGGTCTGTCAAAAAACAGGTACATTAACACACTATTGGTAGAGTAGTAAATTGGTTCAATAATTCTGCAAAGCAATTTAATTTTGGCCAAAAAGTCAAGTCAAATATTAGATACATTTTGATCTCTTACTAGGCCTGTGCTCCAAAGAGCTCTGAGAAAGAGAAAAATAACTATATATTTAGAAATATAGCAGTTTTTTCTGTAGTTGTAAAGAACTGGAAATTAAAGGGGTGCCTATTAACTAGGGAATGACTAAATAAATTGTTATATTAACAAAATAGAATATTATTGTGTCATGAGGAATTATGAAAAAAGAGATATGTCCAAAGGAAGCTGGGAAGATCTGTATGAACTGATGTAAAGTGAAATGAATAGAACTCAGGGAACAATTTATACAATAACAATATTTTAAATAAAAAACTACTTTGAAAGACTTAGGAACTTATCAATGTGATGACTAGCAATAACTCCATAGGGTCAGTGATGAAGCATATGTAAATATAGAATGCAAAATGTAGAATGATGCATGCATTTTTATGGCCAATATGGAAATTTTTTGCTTAACTGCATATTTATGTCAAGGCTTTATTTTTCCTTCTTTTCTTCATTTTTTTTGGGGGGAAGAGGCAAAATTGAGGATGGAAGGAATCACAGAGAAGTAAGACTCGTTTTTAACACACTGCATGTTAAATTATCATATACTGAAAATAAATTAACTTTATATAATAGAAATTCAGTTTTATGTACAGACCTCTTCTGTTTCCCATTTTATATGGAAGTTTCATTTCATTAGGTTTTATTAAGCTCAAAATAATGTATATGTATCTATATCTATAAAATGCAAACTGATAACCAAAAAGAATGTGCTTTTCTGTCTGTTGTGTGGACAGTATATAAAAAGTGAACTTACCACAGCTTCCTGATGCCTGACTTAATTCCTTAGTATTTACTTTGCATTTTGTTGAAGTAAGTGATCTTTGCTTTGCTGTAATGTTTTGCACTTTATTTTGGTTTGTTCTGACAGTTACCATGGAGACATGTGAATTATGGATTAATATAGATGATTAACTTTTTGTCTGCCATTGCACCCTGGGAGTAGCCAATAGAGGAAATTGTGATATAGATGAAAATATAGTGTGTTTTTGAAATAAAGAACAGGTGAAAACACTATGTACTTTTTATTAGAGTATTCTGATAATTTTATCTTAGACACTTGAGATTCTCTAACAGTGAAATTTGAACCTGATGAGTGGAATCTGATCTTACACTTTAAGGGGAGAAGCAGCTGGTTTGGGAGAATGAAATACATAAATTTGTATTTTGTCTCCTAATTGCTCTTGAACAATATCTTTTTAAAATAGTAGGTGGATTCTTTGTTTCTTCACATTTTTCAGGTAATCCAGTGATTCTTATTTTATCTCCTAAGGCTCTTGTAAATTTTCATCTTTGCTTGTAATGTTATCAAGCATTTTCCCCTCTTGATCTGATCTATGTTCTTTATTGTATTTTCTGCCACTTCTACCAATCAGCCCTGTATACTGAAAAGTTTTTTTTCCTCATTGATTCCATTATTCAAATATTCCATTGCTTTCTCCAACTTGTTACATTTTTATCCATTTATCTTGTCCTATTTTTATTTATGATAGGTCTTTCATAATAAATGTTACTTTCGTTACTAACATCATGTCTTTAAAAATATTAGATCCTATTTAACTTTCTTTAAAGTGTTTATCATTTAGTTTGACGTACCTTATGTTAGATCTATCTTCATTTCCTGAGCTGTTGTTGACATTAATTTGATTTTTATTGTTCCTTCTCATAGAGTGTTTTTCCCGTTGCTGTCTTCTTTTTTCTTTGCCCTATTCTTTCCATTACCAAAGCAAGTATTCCCTCTTGATGTTCTTTAGTTGTTCCTCTTCTTTTCTTTCCTTCCCATTATTTTACTTATTTACTTTATTTCAAGCTATTTTATTTATTCATGTAGGTAGTAGGCTTACTCTGATATTTTGCCAAATTCTCATCTTTTAAAAATTTTTTTTACTTTCTTATTTTATTCTTTGCTTATACATATTTGTACTGGGTAAGGGTCAGGGTGGAACCTCATATGGTGCCACAAGGAAGTAAAAAAGCTTTAATGTCTGAGGCATCTGGATGTGATCTCTGTATCTATCAGGTGCTGCCAGAAGTGCAGAAACTCTAGTTGCATTGAAGAAGCATCATCAAAGGGAGGCATTTCCCTCTCTTATTGGTTGTGTGTGTGACCCTATATAACCAGCGGGACTGAGAGATAATGTAGAGTGCAGGAGAGATAGTGCAAAGTGCAGGAGAAATAGTGGGAGTATAGGAGGTGATCATGTACAATAAAGACTTGTGCTCGCAAGCCACTATGTCTGGGTGCTTTGTTGAGCAAAGAGCTGCTGCTTGACAAGGCAGTGACCGAGATGTCCAAAGACCTGGGATAAGATAAGACTGGCTACCAGTGACCTTGGTGGTCACAAGTGATGCCCAACATGGGGGTAGCACTTTCAGGGTTGTCAGGCTCCATAAGGGAAGGCTTATATTGGGCATCAGAATGTAAACTGACTCAAAGAAATAGGAATCAGGGCTTGGCTCCAGGGCCCTAAGCAAAAAACTCTTAGGGCATGATGGCAGTCTACATTACACCCAGAGAGTCTTTAGAAGTTCAGTACTCCCACATGATCAATCAGCCAAGAAGCAACCTTTTGGGAGAAAGAGATTGCAATTGGGGAGATTAGAGTTATATGCAGCTGGGAGTACTGAGATATCCCTTGGAGAGGTGAAATCTGTCCCTGTCTGGCCTATAGATTCCTTGCCTCCAGGTACAGTAGACTTGACTATTTCACCTTCTGAGAGTACTTCCAAAACAGTGTTTATCCATACACTGACTTGGGAAACTGGAGAATATGTAGCTAATATCCCAGTCACTAATATATGTAGACAATGTGTGACATCACCCAGGAGAAGTAGTAGCATCAGGTTTATTGATACATACGCCTAATAGGCAATTTGGTGATATTTACCCAGATTTTGACTCCCACCAACAGAATCCAGGAATAGTCTATACTGTAGCTGTTACAGCTGACTATGTAAATGGCATACCATTAAAAGGGTTGGCAGACATGGGTGCAGATTGTACAATCATTAGAGGTGCCAAATGGCCCAGTCATTGATCAAAGATTACGACAGATACCTACATGTCTGGCATGGGTAGATCAATAGCAGCTGAAGTTAGTACTATCCCTTTGAGATAGATATTTGGAGGTGAAACAGGAGTTTTTACTCCTTTTGTAGTTGAAAAAATCCCCATTACTCTGTGGGGAAGACACATTTTACAACAATTAGGATTATAAATGAATACTTCGGTTTTTTAGCCAGGGCTGCTATTAAAGGCCTGCCACCACTCTCACCTATTCCTATTCAATGGAAAACTGATAGTGTGGATAGAACAGTGGCCCTTAGCTAGTGATAAAATTCAGGCCTTAATAGATATATTACAGGAGTAACTTGACCAAGGAAACTTACAGTCTTCTCTAAGTCCTTGGAATTCCCCTGTATTTGTTGTAAAAAAAGAAATCTGGAAAATAGAGGATGTTGACTGATTTAAGAAAAGTAAATGAACAGATGGAAACTATGGGAACTCTTCAGCCTGAACTTCCTTCTCCTACTCAATTGCCTAGAGAATGGCCTCTTTGGGTTATAGACATTAAGGATTGTTTCTATTCTATCCCTCTAGATAAGGAAGATATGAAAAGATTTACCTTTTCAGTGCCCAACATTAATTTAGCTAAAAACAAGTACTAAATTTAATTTAAAAGAGATATTATAAAAGATATGAATGGACAGTTTTGCCACAGGGAATGAAAAACAGCCCTACTATGTGTCAAATGTATGTTGCTGCTGCTCTTACTCCAGTAAGAAAAGCATTTTCTTTTTTTTTTTTCTTTATTTTATTTTATTTTATTTTATTTTTTTACTTTTTTTTTATTCATTTTTCCAAATTATCCCCTCCCTCCCTCCACTCCCTCCCCCCGATGGCAGGCAATCCCATACATTTTACATGTGTTACAATATAACCTAGATACAATATATGTGTGTAAATACCATTTTCTTGTTGCACATTAATTATTAGCTTCCAAAGGTATAAGTAACCTGGGTAGATAGACAGTAGTGCTAACAATTTACATTCACTTCCCAGTGTTCCTTCTCTGGGTGTAGTTATTTCTGTCCATCATTGATCAACTGGAAGTGAGTTGGATCTTCTTTATGTTTAAGATTTCCACTTCCATCAGACTACATCCTCATACAGTATTGTTGTTGAAGTGTATAGTGATCTTCTGGTTCTGCTCATTTCACTCAGCAACAGTTGATTTAAGTCTCTCCAAGCCTCTCTGTATTCCTCCTGCTGGTCATTTCTTACAGAGCAATAATATTCCATAACCTTCATATACCACAATTTACCCAACCATTCTCCAATTGATGGACATCCATTCAACTTCCAGTTTCTAGCTACAACAAAAAGAGCTGCCACAAACATTTTGGCACATACAGGTCCCTTTCCCCTCTTTAGTATTTCTTTGGGATATTAGCCCAGTAGTAGTATGGCTGGGTCAAAGGGTATGCACATTTTGATAACTTTTTGGGCATAATTCCAGATTGCTCTCCAGAATGGTTGGATTCTTTCACAACTCCACCAACAATGCATCAGTGTCCCAGTTTTCCCACAGCCCCTCCAACATTCATCGTTATTTGTTCTTGTCATCTTAGCCAATCTGACAGGTGTGTAGTGGGATCTCAGAGTTGTCTTAATTTGCATTTCTCTGATCAGTAGTGATTTGGAACGCTCTTTCATATGAGTGGAAATAGTTTCAATTTCATCATCTGAGAATTGTCTGTTCATATCCCTTGACCATTTATCAATTGGAGAATGGTTTGGTTTCCTATAAATCAGGGTCAATTCTCTATATATTTTGGAAATGAGACCTTTTTCAGAACATTTACTTTTAAAAATATTTTCCCAATTTGTTACTTCTCTTCTAATCATGTTTGCATTAGTATTGTACAGAAACTTTTTAGTTTGATGTAATCAAAATCTTCTATTTTGTGATCAATAACGATCTCTAGTTCTCCTCTGGTCATAAATTCCTTCCTCCTCCACAGGTCTGAGAGGTAGACTATTCTCTGTTCCTCTAATCTATTTATTATCTCATTCTTTATGCCTAAATCATGGACCCATTTTGATCTTATCTTGGTATATGGTGTTAAGTGTGGATCCATATCTAATTTCTGCCATACTAATTTCCAGTAAGAAAAGCATTTTCAAAAGTAATGTTACTACATTACATGGATAATATATTGGGATGTGCACTTGAAGAGCAAATGTTAGAAGCATGTCTACAAAAGACCATGGGAACACTAAGGAGCTACAAATTGCACATTGCTCCAGCAAAAAAATTAAAGACATGCTCCTTTTCAATATTTAGGATATGAAGTATATCCTAAGGTGTTTACAATACAAACAACTTTAAGAACAGAGAAGTTGAACACCTTAAATGACTTTCAGAAACTGATAGGAGATATCCAGTGGATGTGTCCAGTGTTAGACTTAACTAAGTATCAATTACAACCATTATATGACATTTTAAGGGGAGACAGTGCTTTAACTCACCACACCAACTTACAAAAGAAGCTCAAGAGGCTTTGAGAGAAGTTAATTTGGCTTTATCCAATGTGGTTGAAAGAGTCACTCAAAACACCTTGGAAATATCAGTTTTTTCTACACAAGAGGCATCCACAGCAGTCCTTCATCAAGGACACCATGTGATAGACTGGGTGAACCTCCCAGCACAACTAGACCAAAACCTTACTCCTTACCCAGTGCTTGTGGCTAGAATTTTACTAAAAGTCATTAAGTGAGTAGTACAATTATCTGGGATAAGACCTGACAAGATATACACCTTTTATATCAATGCACAAATTAATGTATCCTGTGAAACCATCCCAGAATGGCGAATTTTACTGGCCACAGCTCCAAATTTTACATCCCCAGGTGATGTGGAGAGATCCTAAAGAAATGAATAGAAGGGACCAGATGGGTTAACTGCTTGAGGAAGAGGGTTTTCTTGTATCTCTACAGATGGAGAAGGAATCAGATGGGTGCCATCAAGTCATATTACATTACATTGCTGGCTATTACATAATTGGCAATGGACTTTTGAAGAAAAGGTTTCTAAGGTTCCTCTTAAAGGACCAACTATCTTTACAGATGCATCCAAACATAACATTTGTGCTGTATACTCTTATGAATTACCTATAAAGAGAGTAGTCAAAACTTCTTTTCAGTCCAATCAGCAGAATGAATTGTGGGCAATCATGCTAGCTCTTATTATCCAGGAGATGTAAATATAATATCTGATTTGGCCTATTCAGTAGGTGTGGTACAAAGAATTGCCATAAAATTTGTAGCTTCTAATATATATCAGCTCTTTAAGGAACTTCAAGAGTTCCTTAAAGTAAGGAAGAAAGTGTCAAAGTAAGATTTATATCTTGCATGCCCACTCTCATAGTGGACTTCCAGGTCCTATTTTTTATGGAAATTCAAAGATAGATAGCCTTCTAATCATGTTAGTCAATAATCCTTTTTTTCAGGCAGCCCAAGAATCTCATTTTAAATATCATCAGGCTGCTCAAGCTTTATGTTTGCAATCTGGGATAACAAAAGAGGAAGCTAGGAGCATAGTCCTTTCCACACTCCTACACTCCCTCCAGGGAAAAACCCTTGTGGTTTGAGACCCAATGAAATTTGGCAAATGGATGTGACCCATTATAAATCTTTTGGTCATCTGTCTTTTATCCATCTTGTAAGTAGATATTTTTTTCAGGATTTACTTTTGCAATACCAGCAGCAAAAGAGAAGCCCAAGTGGTTACTGAATTCCTTATACAAGCTTTTGTAATTATTGGCCACAAGTAATAAAAAACAGCTAATGGACCTGCATATACTTCTAAATATTTTGCACACTTTTGTGCACAGTATCATATTTTACACACCACTGGCATATCTTTTAATCCTCAAGGACAGGCAATAGTAGAAAGGAGAAACAGAGACATCAAGATGCTCCTCCAAAAACAAAAGAAAGGGGGAGCCACAAGTAACCCTAGAAAACTTTTACATTTAGCTCTTTGTACTATTAATTTTTTGATTTTTGATAAAGATTCACTGGCTCCAGCAGGCAAGTTTTGTAACCCTCCAGAAGGGCAGTATCCAGTACGAGCAGCAACACTATCTTTAGATAATTTCCAGGTGATGTGGAGAGATCCAGAAAATGATGAATGGAAGGGACCAGATAGGTTAACTGCTTGAAGGAGAGGGTTTTCTTGTATCTCTACAGATGGAGAAGGAATCAGATGGGTGCCATTGAGCTGTATTCTCCTTATTCATCAGAGAGAGATGGAGAAAACCCTTGAAACAAAGGAAAAGATCCAAGAAACATCGAGTGGTTCCATTGCTGACTGTGCCCACCACTGAAAGAGTATGACTCAAGAATATAAAAAATTGTCAATGAGACTGTTGTAGGACTTCAAAATCTGCAGGAATCATTGGATTCCCTGACATGTGAAGTACCAATAAATTGATTTTAGACTATCTCTGGGCTGCTGAAAGAGGTGTATGTGTGATTGTTATTTATATACCCCTCCTTCTAGGACTTATACACATGTATAATTCCTCATGTTGATTCATATTGTTTGTTATATTACTACTAGCCTGTGTTATATTGGTATGTGCTTGTGTAATATCTCCTATGCTGAGGGATTTATGTATACCTGTTTCAAGTAAGACCTTCAGTCCAGAGAATCTTGCTAACAATATCTGGTTTGGTATTCTAAACTCCCTGAGAAGTCAGGGAGGACTTGTTCATCTCCTTTTTGGTTTTTTCACTTCTTTTCCTAAGAATTCAGGGAGGTTTAGAACCTGTGTTCTAAAACAAAAGAAAGCAGGAGATATAGAGAGCAGGAACTCTGGAGAAGTGTACTTGAAACAAGGATACTTACAAGGTGTTAACTCAATGGAATTGATGAGATAATGATTCTCTAGTTTACATATACTTTGTACTTAGTATGGTGATGTAATGGTTATTTAGTTCACATATATTTAGGATGCTGTAATGATGTAATTGTAATAGGGTATTTAAGGTCTGAGAGAACTGGGGACACAGAGAGTCAGTCAGAGTGGATAGACTGTGAAGGAGACAATAAAGACTTTAGACTCTATTCCTGACTATCCTTGTGGTGACTGCTGAGACCAAGGGCTATCCAAAGGACTTCCAGAAAGCTAGCCCAGACATTACAGACAAGGTTCTTGCACCAGTCAAAAAACTATGCCCAAATGTCTATATACTCCATTACATGAACAAAGCAACTAAGAACAAGGTTATAGCACATTGTACAACGCATCATTCAAATATTAGCTCAATAGAATCTCATAGTGGCACCACACAAGATACAGACTAAGCCTCCATTTTTCTATCATGGGCACATTCTTCAAGATCTTACTGTGTCCAAGTTGCACTCTGAGGTAGATGAGGGTAAATACAAAATTCCCTATGATTTTCAACAATTGGTAGGAACCTTGCAGTGCCTGCAGTCCACCCATCTGATCCTTCCTTCTGTTATGCACCCCTTTTATGATCTTTTGAAGGGCCTTTCTGCACTGACATCACCATGATCGTGGTCTAGGAAGGCTCATAGAGCATTACAATCTATTCCTGTGCTGTGTGCTTGTCCTACCTCTAGAATTTATCCTTCACAGCCCTTGATGTTATTGGCATTTGTTGATAAGCCTTTTTTCACCACACTGCACCAAGGTGACCACTCCATAGAATGGTTGTATCCTATTAGACCTTCACATATTCTGTCTAATAAGACTGAAGGACTTGGTTCCTTTTTGTGACAATGTTGCCAAAGGGCCGTACTTATCTCGGGGCGGCCTCCTCATTTGGCTCTCGGTATACCATCACAAGGGGGCTTGTTATTGCCCAGGATAACTTAATGTGGGCGGTCCTGTTACAACTTAGTCCCTTGGCACCTTTGCATACTTCTCAGCCACTTAGGCAGTTATACAGGAGGTTAAAGGTAAACATCACCACTAGATCTCTTTCACTGGAGCCAGTACAAGGCCCTAATGTTTTCACTGATGCTACTAAAGATCACAGGGCTGAAATATACAGGGAGGACACTCAAGAGACACACGTTCTTAACACCCCTATGATTCCACACAGAAAACTGAATTGTATACTATCATACATGCCATGCAACAATATGAAGAAGCTATTAACATCATCACAGACAATCTTAATGCATGCCAACTTTACCTCAGGTATACATTTATTTATTTATTTATTTTTGTTGTTGTTTGTTGATCATTAAAAGGATTTTATTTATTTCTGTTTTATTTTATTTTATTTTTTAATTAATTTTTATAATTATAACATTTTCTTTGACAGTACATATGCATAGGTAATTTTTTTTTTTTTACATTATCCCTTGTACTCCCTTCTGTTCTGAGTTTTTCCCCTCCTTCCCTCCACCCCCTCCCCTAGATGGCAGGCATTCCCATACATATTAAATATCTTATAGTATATCCTAGGTACAATATATATGTGCAGAACCGAATTTTGTTGTTGTTGTTGTTGCAAAGGAAGGATTGTATTTGCAAGGTAAAAATAATCTGGGAAGAGAAACAAAACAAAACAAAACAAAACAAAACAAAACAAAACAAAACAAAAAAACCCCAATGCTCTCAGTTTCTCATTTCCCAGTGTTCCTTTTCTGGATGTAGCTGGTTCTGTCCATCATTGATCAATTGGAATTGGATTAGCTCTTCTCTATGTTGAAGATATCCACTTCCATCAGAATGCATCCTCATACAGTATCATTGTTGAAGTGTATAATGATCTCCTAGTTCTGCTCGTTTCACTCAGCATCAGTTGATGTAAATCTCTCCAAGCCTCTCTGTATTCCTCCAGTTGGTCATTTCTTACAGAACAATAATATTCCATAACATTCATATACCATAATTTACCCAACCATTCTCCAATTGATGGCCATCCATTCATTTTCCAGTTTCTAGCCACTATGAAAAGGGCTGCCACAAACATTTTGGCACATACAGGTCCCTTTCCCTTCTTTAGTATTTCCTTGGGATATTAGCCCAGTAGTAGTATGGCTGGGTCAAAGGGTATGCACATTTTGATAACTTTTTGGGCATAATTCCAGATTGCTCTCCAGAATGGTTGGATTCTTTCACAACTCCACCAACAATGCATCAGTGTCCCAGTTTTCCCACAGCCCCTCCAACATTCATCGTTATTTGTTCTTGTCATCTTAGCCAATCTGACAGGTGTGTAGTGGGATCTCAGAGTTGTCTTAATTTGCATTTCTCTGATCAGTAGTGATTTGGAACGCTCTTTCATATGAGTGGAAATAGTTTCAATTTCATCATCTGAGAATTGTCTGTTCATATCCTTTGACCATTTATCAATTGGAGAATGACTTGATTTCTTATAAATTAAAGTCGATTCTCTGTATATTTTGGAAATGAGGCCTCAGGTATACATTTAGTACATGACTTATGACATCCTACCTTCCTGAACATGACTATGCACACTATACCTCACTCCATCAATTGTACAGGGATTTTTATAGGCCAAGACATTTCAGGGTTCTACAAAGGGTTTTTAATACCATCATAGCCCTGAAGCCATGTAAGGAATGCATTCCTGACACCTGAATGCTGTTCTACACCTGTTCTATAAGCATCCCTCAGTGATTCCATAAAAGACAAAATGTTCAATTGATATTTTGGGATTATTATATAGTGAAAAATAAGACTTATATACAGGTTTCGGTGCCTTCTCCTACAGCTGATCCTTGGGGAACCCTGATTCCCTACATCAAGCCCTGGGGTTTGGCACTTGCTAGTGCTAATGCTACCATCACCACATGTTAATGTCCCAATGCATAGACAAGGAATTGTTCAGATTATCCTTATATTACATGGGAGGCGGTTTTGGGGGGAGGATTGAATTTGATCATCACCATACTGATATGTGTGACATAATGATATATTCTTTTACTTCCTTTCCACCCTCTCTACCTAGTTATGCCATTCTTGCTTGTTCGCCTCTGAATCTCAGGCTTTTTACCATCTGTGAACAGTCAACTACACTCTTACTAATGTACTGTCCACTCAGTACACAGATAAGACGATTTTCTTAGTTAAGCAACCAGCTTGTTCCCCAATGGGAGGTGTCTCCTTCTCTTATTGGCTGTGCATGTGACCTCATAGACCTGATATTACCAGTGGGACCGAGAGATAGTGCAGAGTGCAGGAGAATTAATGGGAGTGCAGGATGTGATCGTGTGCAATAAAGACTTGTGCTCGCAAGCCACTGTATCCGGGTGCTCTGTTGAACAAAGACTGCTGATCCACAAGGCAGTAGCTGGAGATATCAGAAGATGTCTGAAGACTTGGGATAAGGTAAGACTGACGATCAGTGACATTGGTGGTCACAGTACTATATATAAATTTTAGGTGTGTTTAATTAAAATATTTTATGCTATTCTTGTGGAAAAGCTAATTAAGTATAGACTGGATGATACAATACTTAGATGGATTCAGAACTGGTTGAATAGTCAGTTCTAGTGAATTGCCATTAAAAATTCAATTTTAACTTAAAAGTCCCCAGGGAAGATCTACACTGACCTATCCTTGGCCCTATGTTGTTGCAAATTTTTATCATTTACCTATCTAAAGCATAGATAGCATCTTTTCAAAGTTGTAGAAATACACCTGGAAGACATAGATGATACAATGAATGACTGAGTCAGGATCCCAAAAGGTCTCTTCTGAATAGAAAATAGGGTTGTATCTATTAAAATGAAATTTGAGAATGGTAAATATAAAATATATTATACATGAGTTAAAGAAATTTGTGTCAAAAGTACAAGATGACCGAAACATGGTTAGAAAGAAAATTTTCTTAGAAATATTTGAAGATTTTAGAAGTGGGCAAACTCAATATTAATCAGTATGATATAAAAGCCCCCCAAACTAGTGAAATCTTGGCCTGTTTAGGAGAAGCATAGCTTCCTTACTAAGATAATAATAGACTTGATTAGGCTTCACCCAGAATAATATATTTGGTTTTGTGAACTAAGAAAGACAAATGAACAGAAGAATGTTCAGCGAAGATCAATAAGAATGGTGAAAAACTTTACATCTATACCATTTGAAAATTGGTTGAAATAGTTAGTGATATTTAGCCTAGACATGAGAACTCTCAGGATAGTTCTCCTCATGTCTTCATTCCTTCCCAGGTGCAAAATAATGTAAATTCCTATTGTAAAGTTCATTGAAAAAGGTGTGGGGAGAAGACAACAGACTTCGGATTGTGCCATAATAAAAAACTTTTGAAACCAATTTATAAAGATTATGACAGAGGAAAAGATGGGCAAGTTATAACAGGTGTTACAACTACCATTACACTTTCTCTTCTTAATGATAACCATCATTAGTATTAGGATGTTAAAATTTGCAAGGTGCTTTATATGTATTATGTCATATGAGTCTTGCAACAACCCTGCAAGAGTTAGTACTTACCGGTTTTGTTATTTCCATTTTACAGATGAAGAAACTGAGACTTAGAGACTTTAAGTAATTTTCTTACAGTTGTATTCTATTAACTACACTATCTTGCCCCTCCAAAAAGAATTTATTAAATTTTATCATAATTAAATGATCAAAGGATATGAATAGACAGTTTTTGGACAAAGAAGTTAAAGTCGTTTCTAGTCATATGAAAAAATGCTCTAAATCACTGTTGATTAGAGAAATGCAAATTAAGACAACTCTAAGGTACACACCTCTCAGATTGGCTAAGATGACAGAAAAAGATAATGATAAATGCTGGAGGGGAGGTGAGAAAACTGGGATACTAATACTTTGTTGGTAGAGATGTGAACTCTGATCCAGGCATTTTGGAGAGCAATTTGAAACTATGCTCCAGCAGGGGTTCTCAAACTACGGCCTGTGGCCAGATGCAGCCCATTGATGATGTTTATGTGGCCCTCTGGGTTATGGCAAATGGGCTGAGGAACGGAGACAGAGTCTGAGTTTTTGTTTTTACTATAGTCCGGCCCTCCCACAGTCTGAGGGACAATGAACTGGCCCCCTATTTAAAAAGTTTGAGGACCACTGCAAAAGGACTGTCAAACTGTGCATACCCTTTGATCCAGCAGTATCTCTACTGGGCTTCTATCCCAAAGAGATCATAAAAAAGGACTCACATGTGCAAAAAATGTTAGTAGCAGCCCTTTTTGTAATGGCAAGGAACTGGAAAATGCCTATCAGTTGTGGAATGGCTGAATGAATTATGGTATATTAGTATTATGATTACGGAATATTATTGCTCTATAAGAAATGATCAAGAGGATGATTTCAGGGATGCCTGGAGAGATTTACATGAACTGATGCTAAGTGAAGTGAATAGATCTAAGAGAACAAATTGGCTTTGAAATAGTCTTCTACTTTATGTTAAAGTTAAGAGTTGTACATTGTACATTGTACATAGCAACAAAAAAATTATACCATGATCAATTCTGATGGATGAGGCTCTTTTCAACAATTAAGTGATTCAGACTAATTCCAATAGACTTGGGATGGAGAGAGCCATTTGCATCCAGAAATAGGATTATAGGAACTGAATGTGGATCATAGCATAGTATTTTCAATTTTTTTTGTTTTTCTTTCCCAATTTTTCCTTTTTGATCTGATTTTTCTTGTGCGGCATGGTAAATGTGGAAATATATATATATGAATTGCACATGTTTAACATTATTGGATTGCTTGTCTAGGGGAAGGAGTGAAGGGAAGGGAAAGAGAGTGAAAAATTTTGGAACACAAAGTTTTGCAAGGATGAATGTTGAAAGCTATCTTTGTATATATTTTGAAAATAAAAAGCTATTTTAAAAAAAGAAAATAAAAAGCTTTTATTAAAATTTTTTAACTTGGGGAAAAATAGTCATTTTATCTCCAACATCTTGCAAAAACTATAATGGATGTCTAGAACATATTCTCTCTTTAAAAATAAATTTTATCATAAGGAACAGGAAAAGAAAAAAAACACAGATTTAGTTTTGAAGGAATAGGAAGAAATGCTTTGGTTTATGAATGTGAAAAAAGAAGGCAACATACCAGTTTGGCTTTAATAACAGTTATTGGAGGATATGAAAAGGTAAATGAGACAGAAGGATTTCTGGTTAGAGAAAAAGTTTCCCCAGATACAGTCCAAAGAAAAAAATTAGGTAAAAGGATGCATGGGAATTCTGCAAAATGGCAGAGCAAGCCCACATGAATAAATAAAACAGCTTCAAATAAAGTAAATAAGTAGAATAATGAGAAGGAAATAAAAGAAGAGGGACAACCAAAAGAGAATAATTGCTTTGATAGGGCAAAGAAATAAGAAAAAAGCAGGAGGAAAAACGAGAAGGAACAATAAAAAAATCAAATTAATGTCAACAACATCTCAGGACATCAAAACAGATTTAACACAAGATGCATCAAACAATAATAAACATTTTAGAAGAAAATTAAGTAGGATTTAATATTAAGGATGTGTCAGTAAAGAAAGGTCTGAGATAATAAGAGATCGATCATAAAAAAAGTAGAACAAGATTAACAGTGTACAGATCTTAAAGACTTTTAAAATTGGATTAAAAACCATTCCCTTAACCACTAAAATGTTTTGGATGCTGAAAATGGACAACAAAAATTTCTGGGATCCTTCCTTTATTCAATGATTCTATGACTGAAACCTATATTGCTTACAATTCTCGTTTTCCTGTTTTTAGAAAAATGTTGCCTTTGGCCACTAGGCGGCAGAAGCCCTCCAGAAATGACTTCTACTGAGGTCATTCCACAATTACTAGTCAATGAGGAGGGAGGAAAAAAGGGAAGGGCGGTGGATCGGAAAATATGTAATGAAATTTTCAGAGCATTTTGAACTTTGTCCTCAGTCATGGACTATTGGGTGACTAGAGATGCCAAAGCATACAGAAATTCTAGAAAAATAGGCTGGCAGTCTAAAAATTCCATTGTGAAAGGGATGGAGGATGACCTCAACAGACATAGTGGTATAAATAAGAGGATGCCAATATATATTCTTTTGTGTTCTCTGAAAGCAGGTAGTGCAAATAGAAGCAACTTCTTGGACCTTATATCCCAGGTTATCTGACTGATGAACAAGAGGGATGCTCATACATTTTTATATCCCCAGATTTTGCTATCTAGTGGGGAGGCTATAATATGAAATTGGTTATTAGGATATAAGGGAAATGAGAAAAATACAAGTATAATGGGTTCAGTACTTGGGTAGTAGAAAGTTCAAATGTTCCCTCATCTTACATCTAACTTCCTCCATTCCTTTAGAAAATTAAACAACCAGAGTAGCTATATCTAAGTTATCTCTTTGGATATGTTCTTTTAAGAGGCTATGGTGATAAATAACTGCCTTATATAATGATATGTATATTCTAAGTCTTACTTTGTTGACAGACAAAATGTTAAAATCATAATAGTAATAATGGCTGATAATTTACATGATGCTTTAAAATTTGCAAAGTATATATATATACATATATCAGGCCTTCTTAAATTTTTCCTTCTTGGCACCTCTTTTCTCCAGAGAAATTTTTAGATGATCCCAGTATATAGATATATAAAATATGTTTATAAATCAAACATTTACTGATAATAAATTATAAGTTTCTTTTAAAACAGTTCTTTGGTATGCATATAATTTTACCATTTATTAAAGATGAAAGCACATTTTCATACTAATGAGATGGATGTGTTTGTTTATTTTTACATAAAGAATTAAATATTAACAGAATATTTAATACCTTTTACCACTCCCAAATTTTTCACAACCCTCACATTCAATTATGTGGCACTGTTGCAACTAACAGTTTAAGAAGCTTTGACATATTTTCTCATTTATTTCTTATCACAACCCTGTGAGAGAAGAGTTATGATTGTTCCTATTTTACAGATGTGAAAACTGAGACTTATAGAATTTAAGTGAGTCTATAGTCCTATGGTTTACCCAGACACATATAATTAGTATATAAGATAGTAATAAAATCTGAATCTTCCTGTCTCCAGCATCGAAGTTCTATCCATTATCATTTACTGCCTTACTTTTCTGCCTTAATGGAATATTAGCGATGAAAAAAAAAACCCAAAGGATTAATTTAATCAGAGGTATTGATGTGGAGCTGGAACTT
Source organism: Sminthopsis crassicaudata (assembly GCF_048593235.1). Classification (NCBI taxonomy): domain Eukaryota; kingdom Metazoa; phylum Chordata; class Mammalia; order Dasyuromorphia; family Dasyuridae; genus Sminthopsis; species Sminthopsis crassicaudata. The sequence continues at coordinate 310,831,714 of NC_133620.1, read as the reverse complement.
TAATCAGTCCATCCCTCTTTAATGGACTCATCCATTGTTTCACAAAGGTAAAACAAATCCCGACATACTCTACTTCCTCATATCTCATCAAGTATCTGCTCACTTAGATTTTATACTACTTTGTTCTCAACTAGAATCCATTTAGCCTTCTCCCTAACTCTCTAGCCCCAGCCCTACTTCCTTCTATCTCTTCCCTCTGACCATAAAAGCCCACTTCACTCACAAAACATGGCTTAATCATTTTGATTTAGCTTGATATAGCTTGTGGACCTTTTCATATCAATTAAGACCATCTTTTGTTTCTATAATAATTTCCTGTTGTGAATTCTTTACATTCTGAATCACTCTCCCATCACCTGGTACTTTGGTATTTCATACATATACTTTATGTACTTGTAAATAATCCAGCATAATTGTGTATTCTTTGGGTATAACTCGTAACCTGGGCAAGTCTTCACCTGGTCACACAGCTAGTTAATAACTAAACTGGAACTGAGATTTCTCTCTCCACTATACCACCTTAATATCAGTCAACATCTGTATACCATTGCCTGCCCAAGATTACTTCTCAGAGTCTAAAAATACTCTAGAGTATTCAGTCCCTTAGATATTTATAAAATTGTTTCTATGGCACTAATTACTCGTGGTAACATTTTGTTTATGTTTTTCTCAGAGAGAAGCAGTATTGAGTAATGGGGATCTTAAAACCAGGAAAATCTGGGTTCAAATCCTGCCTTGGACAGATACTACCTATGTGATTAAAAGTTTACAATACAAACTATATAACTCAGTAGCCCTGGAGAGCCCTCACAGACTCAAATGACTGATACTTCTTCATGCCAAAGCCAAGATGCTCAAGACTTCTACTGAATCTCAAAGAGAAGTTTACTATCTTTGCCCTTAAGTCCTACACTAATGAAGAGAGGAGAGGAAAAGGAACACTAATTGAGAGCCATATCGCCTAGACTGTTGTCCCAGCTCTTCCATTAGTTCTTGAAACCTTGGACCAGCAACTTAATCTCTTTACTCCTCAGTTTTTTCATTTGTAGGATGGGAATTTGGACTAAACAGTCTCTAAGGTCTCAGCTCTCAAATTCTATTCTGGCTGCCATTGAACAGTATTTACAATCTGAATTTGAGCTGCATCTGAGAAACTTCAAAGAAATGGAATGAGTCAGGGATGGTAAAAAATGAAAAGAGGCCCAGTTTGTCTGTAAATTAATTATTCATTTTTTCATTCAACTAACATGTATTGAGTACACACTATGTGCCCTCTGATGGATATTAGGATTACAAGGTGCTAACTCAGGTTGTCTAAACAATTCTCTAGCTCAGAATTCACACCTTTAGTTCAAACCTTTAAAAGGAGTTTACACCTTTAGACTTCTGAAAAGGAGTTTACACATTTAAAGGAGTTTACACCTTTAAAAGGAGCAAGTTCATTGGCTGTAGAAGTTCTCACAAGCCCATTCTTTTCGAGGATAAAAGAAGGCAACATTGAGTCAGAAGAGAGTCTAGACTGGGACATTGAGTTTGGACAGCAGTCTGGATTGACTCATAGAGAAGACGTGGATTTGCAAGTCCAGCAATCCCACACTTTTGGAGGGGAAGGCTCCAGAAGCCTCCCAAGAAACCTGCTCACAGAGTAAAAGATTATACAAAAAAGAAACCTCCTCCCAGAGAAGGATTATAATTGAGAGACAATCAGAACGTTACAGATGGAAACTGTGAAATAAGTTTGATCTTGATTTTTATAGTCTATTTCTTCCACAAGATCATTAGAAAGACTTTTTTGAATAACTTGGGAAGCACAAAATATTAATCTTCCAGATAATACAGCTTGCCAGTGGGGCCATTCTGATTATAGAACCATGTATTTCCTGTAGCTACTTTATATTCTATGCCTTATTCATTTTGGGCACCATAAATATAAAAACAGTCTATTATTACCTGAGAAAAGTCTATGGACAGACAAAAAAATTGAGGACAGACTGCTTTAGAGAATTAAGAGACTTCTGATCTGGAAAGAATTCCAACTCTATGAACTCTGAATTACTAACTCTTAAATCTAAGGTAAATAATGAAATCATTTTCAGAACTGACAGGAACTTCAGAGATTTTTGCATTTCACAGACTAGAGCAGACAGTGGAGGTGAGGAAATGGGAGAGGTCTAAAAAGTTGTTAGAAGAAACTGGGTTTCAAACCCATCTCTTGCTTTTGAGTCTTAGACACCATGCTGCTTCTTAGGATCCAAGGTAATTTTGAAAAACCTTAAGCCTAGGAGAAGAGAAAACTAACTAAATCAGGTATATATGGTTAAGAGTTATTGATAAAAGTTTATTTACCTCATATAGACTCTTGGGATTCTTATCTTAATTACCACTGGTGCTGATGAGTAATATACTATTGGGCTGGTGACAGCAATGTTCTTTCTCTTCAGGATTCTAACAAAAACCCTGAGACATTGATGACTTCTCAAAGCTATTTGCTTGAGCAGCCATTCTAATGCTCCCCCCTCTTCCCCATCAATTGCCAGTTATCTCTTTAATACCATCTAACTATTGCAAGTAACATATTTTCAATATCTTTGATTAGCATTTTAGTTTCATTTAACCAATTAACATTAATTAGCTTGTTTGCTAAGAAAATACTGCAAGAACTGAAGTATAAATCCATTAGGCTCCTTGTGAAGCTAGAACAATGCTCACTCTATACTACTTGGTCCATAGGAAGGGTGGGCTCAAACTCTGATTGCTACAAGCATTCATCACACCACCAATTCATTTCTGAAAGTGGCTTAGCTGATAAAGAAGTTACTTTTTGGGCCTGGTCAAGGAACCTTCTCTCCAAAAGAATGACCCTCAAAGTTTGGCATGGACTCTGTTCTTGGGCCCCTGAGATTCCCCTGAACTTTTGGAGCTTCAAGAGTCACAGCCTAATCCATTCATTCCAGGTCGAATACTCCCTTATTTAAGGCAGGAAAGAATAGATACCATAAAGGCTATGCAGTAGCCAGCCAGATGTGTATGCCTTCTTATCAACCCAGGTGAGGAGGTACAGAGAGCTACTAGTTCTCTCTCTGTTATGAGGCTTTTGGAAATTATTGACTTCTCTGTCGAATGTGGTCAGATAGGAAAGAGATAAAATTGTCCTTGTGGAAGCTGTTTGTATATAAACCCAATTCTGGCTCAGCAGTCATTCAAAAAGGCAATGCAGTAAGCAGATTAGAAATAGTTATAGAATATCTGGACCCTGCAGGGCTTCCTGGATAAGGTAGAATTGTCCATGAAAGGATTTAAAAGGGGGCAGCTAGGTGGTGCACTGGATAGAGCACCAATCCTCAAGTCAGGAGGACCTGAATTCAAATCTGGCCTCAGACACCAGGTGCAGGACAGCACCTTTAATCCCTAACACAAAACACCCTCTCCCACCACTGACTCTCATCCTCATTGGCTGAGAGTCTTACATTCTAAACTTGAGATTTACCCATGAAATTGAACTTGACCAATAAGTACATAGTTGCCCATATTTGGCAATATTTGGCTGAAATAGGGAGAAAATGACAACATGGGAGGGGGACTCAGTTATGCCCTTAACTCGATCTTCAGAGTCCTTCAGGCCTACTCAAACACTGAAGTAGATAAAGCCTTACTCGATTTTCACAGATGTCTTGAAAGATCTCACCTCATCTCATTCAGTCCCTCCTCTTATTTTGTACACTGTTATCTCTTCAAATTTTTGTAACATAATTTCACATTCCCTATCAATTTCTCACTTCCTTCTGGTTCCTGTTGGCCTTGGGCCAATGGCTCCACCCTTAACCTTTTAACAATATCCATCTAACAGACCCTTCAGCTTTCTCTTCCAACCTAATCATTCCAGATAATGAGTTTTAGACATTTCCTAGCTGTGTGACCCTCGGCAAGTCACTTTAACCCCAATTGCCTCAGCGGAAAAAAAAAGGATTTAAAAGTTGGAATAAACTAGCAAATAAATACTCCCTTACTCTCAGGTGAGAAACCAAGCTGATTTGATTTGGTTGTTGTGCCACAGTTCCCTTTTATTGTCCTGATTCAGTTTCCCTAAATTGTTCTGCCTCAGTTTCCCTAAATTGTTTGCTTAGTTTCCCTAATTGGTCCTGCCTCAGTTTCCTTAATTGTTCTGCCTCAATCCCCTTAGTTGCAACCCCCTTTCACTTCGTTAAGAGATTATACATTGTCAATGTATAAACTCAAAAAGGGCAGTCTAGACTTTCTGTCTCTAGCCAGACACTTTCTTACCTCCTCAGTAAGAATTTATGGTCCTAACCCTAACCCCCAACCTGTCAGAACCGAATTGATAGTTCCTGCCTGGAGATTTCCGCTCACCAGAGTTTGGACTCTATCCCCCCTCCCCCACCTTTGTTTAGCTACTGTGTATAAATATGTCATGGAGAACTCACATTCTCGCCTGGAGGCTGGATTCTTGGAGACTATAGTTTCATTCAGCACTGGGACCAAACCATGGATCCATTTGGTCCCAGTAAATCTCTCCCTTTCAAATAAATTATTAAAAACTCTCTAATCTCTATCTTGCCTCAGTTTCTTTGGCATTACATGGTTAGATAAAACTTTGGCCCTGGAATCCTACTCCACTTGCTTCCAGGAAGGAATTGGATAGATCTTTGGGGGAAAGATTTGGAAGTGGAGTTTTGGGTGGAGAGATGAGATATGGGTCCACAGGCATTTTTGAGATCATCAAGAAACAGCACAATTAGCAATAATGACCTTTTACTCCCATATCTCCCATTGGCTGTCTAAACTGATTGAAGAAGTTTTATACTTTACAGAATATATAAACTAGGATTTCACTCTTAATTTAGTGGTGAAGAAAACCATTTGTAGGCATGTTTTATGATCTATATAATTCTATGTATTTCATAGCTGTCCTCCCAAGAGTAGAAGGTGAACAGAACCTTAAGATTCTTTTTCTCCACCCCCACTTGCCCCTTGCCACCAATCTTTTCATTTACATCAGTTATAGTCTCTTAGTATGGCTCTGGGTCAAGAGGATCAACAAGAGTAATCATTTAGTCATCTTTCACCAATATAAAGCGAAAGGAAGGGAGGGGAGAGGATTAGATAAAAATGTCCTGCCCTATCTTCTTCTATGTAACCAATAGGAAAAAAATCCTATCCTGCTGTATTGAATCTGCATCCAGGTGGCTGATGTCTAGTTTCTGTCTGCCAGCAAAGCACATCTGCTCTTTCTAGGACAATCATTTTTCTACCTAGTTTTCCCATCTTTCAGTGATCCCAGAATTCGTCACCAGGCTACCAAAATCTTATCTCAGTATCATGTCCCATGAAATCACCCTCTTTCCCATGAAGCTATTAAATTCCTTGAAGTTTTTTGGGGTATACCAAAATATCTCTTGTATAACTAACTTTCTCTATAGGAGTACCATTTCTTTCTTTAATATCTTTGCTAATCAATGTGATTTTTTTTTTTTGACTATACACCCTGGCCACAGAGATTATACCATAACACTATTGTTCTAAGAAAGCTGGAGAAGACACATCCTTGAGAGGCTCCCCAACCTCAATCACAAGCTATGCTTGACACAGACTCTTCTTTAATATAATTGAAGAATATTTTTTTCCAGCTCACTTATCTGGCTTAGTGTGTGGGAAGCTAATTATGGGAAATAAGATGACTCCTTCCTCCCTGGGCTCCAGAGCACTCCAAAAGGAAAGCATTAGTAAGTGTTCTAATTGCTTGGAAAGAGCCTTAATGTCCTGTTAAGGAAAAATAGCAGCTGAGTCTCTGATTCACCTTTCATTGCCTACATTAATGGCCACTGAGGCAGATGCCCTTATGAAAGGAAGTGTGGTATAGTGGAAAGAACACTTGATTTGAAACCAAACAATCTAATGCCATTTTTGAAATATGTAACTTAAATAAATTGTTTTGTATGATTATTTCAATTTTCATATTTTTCATTTATTATAAACTTGATTTTTTTATCTGCATCTGTATATGAGTCCCTCTTTAATGCAGATTAGCAACAATATGGCAACTTTTAGCCAGTTGCCTGAAGACACTGAGAGTTGCATCAATATATAGCCAAGAAGTAGGACTTGAATGCAGGTTTTCCTAACTAAAGCAGAGGCTGATTCTTTCTTCACTACATCAGGTTGTCTCTTTCTATGTTGAGAAATAATAATAAAAATAAAAACTTTAGTATAAAATTATAAGGTATTATCCTTTATGATGCCAAAAGAGACCAAAAAAAAGAATTTTTGTGTTATATATGAAAAACTGAAAAATCTACATGCCAAAAAACCCACAATTCCTCTGGCAAAGTGTGAGGACAGACAGACTTCTTGGGAAGAATGAATAATGAGTTGCCACTCAAATTAATAGACTGAGAGCATGTTTGAGGGGAGGTAAGTAATTCAGATTGTAGGGCATTGTAGGGCAAAAGAGCATCTTAGCTTATAAAGAGGATTATAATAAATAGGCCAATAAAGAGATTATAAATCCAACCAATTGTAACCAAGTATGATTGTAAATCTGACAAATTTGAATCTTGAAGGGAAGGATAAGATACAGAACTAACAGCACAAAACTTGTTCCTGATTCTGTATTTGTATCAGAGTCCTTGGATGTAAAATTTTTCCCTCCAGTTTATGGCTTCTCTTCTAATCTTGTCTGCATTGGTTTTGTTTGTACAAAATCTTTTTATCTTAATATAATCAAAATTATCTATTTTGCATTCCATAATCCTCTTTATTGGCCCATTCTTTATGTCAAAAGGCTTGTGCTTGTTATGGACCCTAGCTAGATTGGGCCAATTTTAGGCCTGGGTCCTAATCACAAGGTGATTAATTGGAGATATCTGAACTGGATTTTTTTTTTTCTGTTTAGCAATGTTTATGGAAACTTAACTATCAGCATTTCTTATAAATATTATTTCCTATTTGTGATATTCTTCATATTTGTAATTTCTTATGCTATAATGATACTTCATATTTATGTTCATACGTCATAATTTGTTTATTTCTTAATTGTTGGACACATAGGTGGTTACTGATTTTTTGCTATTGCAAATAATGTTACCAAAAAGAATTTGGTATGTCCAAGCAGACTATAGTGTCAGTGAATAATCATGGAATAGTACAAATTATAACACAGCGAATTACTTAAATTTCATGAAAAAGATGAAAAATTCAAATGAATTTAGAGATGTGTTCTTCAGAATAACTAGGAAAGGCTCCATGAAGGAAGTGGGAATTGGTTTAATTTTTTTTTCTTTTTTTGAGGCAATCAGAATTAAGTGACTTACCCAGGGTTAAACGAGGTTGGATTTGAACTCAGGACCTCCTCACATCATGGCCTGTGCTCTAAACTCCATATCATCTAGCTGCTCTAATTGATTTAGATCTTGAAAGGGGTAGAAGTTTGAATGGGGAACATGAAGGAGAACACTGGGGACAATTGGAGCAGTAGTGAACTTGACATGCTGGGAAATAGTGAAAAACTTGCACTACTAGAAAGTAGACTTCATGTTGGGAAGATAAGGTTGACATATAGAGTATAGCCATCTAACAGAATTTTTATGTCATGTAGAGGAAGAATGAAAATAAAATTTTAATAAAGTTAGGCTGTTATTTCTAAAATATATAGAGAATTGACTCAAATTTAAAAGAATCCAAGCCATTTTCCAATTGATAAATGGTCAAAAGATATGAACAGACAATTTTCAGATGAAGAAATTATTTCTAATCATATGAGAAGGTGCTCTAAATCATTATTGATCAGAGAAATGCAAATTAAGAAAACTGTGAGATGCCACTACACAACTCTCAGATTGGCTAAGATGACAAGAAAAGACAAATAAAAAAATAATAAAGTTAGGCTGACAGGTTATGATATGAATAATTCTTTGGAGGGCTTATGAATAGGAGAGGGGTCCAATAAACACATTCTTTTTTATTAGAGGAAGCATTATTTTGGGGAGACAATTTAACTCTTCTAAAGAAAGGTATCACATTATAGGAATTGCTTCTTGTAGCTTTTGGAAAAGCTCTTATTATTTGAATTGTTGTGGTGACTTAGAAGAGTTGCTTTCTTAATATTAGACCAGACTCTCCAGCTTCTGACTTCCCAGTGTTTTAACAGGTAAGATTCAAATGAAAGGGGATTTAAGGCTGTAAGATTTTAGAAATCATCTCTTCTAACTTTCTCATTTTATAGAGAAGGAACCAGAAGTCTAGAGAGGGAAGAATTTAAATTCAGGTCTTCTGATTCAAAATCCAGTACTTCCCATTATCCTCTTGTCTTTCTCTGTAGCAGCAGCTTTCCCAGATGAGCTCAGGTACTGTTGAGGAAGGCTAAACACTGGAGGAGAACTGATACTCTCTGTACTCTATAGATTCCAGCATCTCAGGGGAAAGGACCAGCAAACAAAACAAAAAGTTTCAGGATTCCAATCTGAGCTTAAGTAGTGTCCATTCTGGTTGGGAAAAGAATGTCAAGGACCATTGCGGTGCCCACCCCCACACTCCCACCTTACTTCTGTGATGGTAATATCTGGAGCCCAGAAAAATTTTCTTTCTATGCCTGTGAGGCTACTGCAGTTTGCGCACAAAATTGGTCACATATAACCTTTTCCTAATGACAATCTGAGTTAAGGTCTTATTATTAATAAAATCACATTATTATTATTAAAGCTGACATTTGTTTAGGGCTTAGAGAAAAGCAAATGAAACTGACAAGTGGAAGGAAATGGAAAATGGAAGAGAGCGGGGAGAGAAGCACAGAGAAAAGTGCTTCTATGTTATTGAAGTAAGAAGAAACAAGGTAAATATATTGGAAGAGAGCCCTAGAGCTTTCACCTGCAAGAGGGAACAGGAACAGAGTAAGCATAATCTCCTATAAAACCATAATGGAGTTTATAATCACAGACTATAATTTTCTTGTCCATACCGGACTGCAAATCAAGCGTAATTAAGAAAAGACAAGCACAGGCTGGTGGGTATTGTGGGTAGCCATATCTATAATGTCATTCCTGGGATATTTTATTATAGTAAAGATGTATATAGATGCCCTGTAGCCAGGAGGGTACAGGTTCCAAATAGACAAGCTAGGGATTGGCATCCAAAAGAACACAAAATTGGAAGGAAGAGATCAAGAGAGAATTCATAGTCTTTGGGTTGAGGTCAGCATACAAAAGATCAGAAAAACTAGGAGGGCACAGAGAAGGAGTGTAGATTCTAAACAAGAGGTGCAGGGACAGACAGCATTCTACCTTTAGTGAATGACTTAAAGATCAAATACCAGAGAATAGAGATTGTCAATTGCCCTTATTTTATGCATTGTAAAAAGCTATCCCTAAGAGAAAATTTATTTATTCAGAGTAAAGATGGGTAGAGTGTCCTCATTCCTAGTGTCTAATTTGCATGAGTAAATATAATAGAATAGAAATTTTTATTTACGGTACTGTTTCACAAATATGGTACAGATATATACTGCTTACTTATGGCATATTAAATGTGGTCCCTTGCAAAAGTTTTGTGAGCAAATCACTATTGATCAGAGAAATGCAAATTAAGACAATTCTGAGATACCACTACACACCTGTTAGATTGGCTATGATGACAGCAAAAAATAATGATGAATGTTGGAGGTTATGTGGGAAAACTGGGACACTGATGCATTGTTGGTGGAATTGTGAAAGAATCCAACCATTCTGGAGAGTAATCTAGAATTACACCCAAAAAGTTATCAAACTGTGCATACCCTTTGATCCAGCAGTGCTACTATTGGGATTATATCCCAAAGAAATACTAAAGAAGGGAAAGGGACCTGTATGTGCCAAAATGTTTGTGGCAGCCCTCTTTGTAGTGGCTAGAAACTGGAAAATGAATGGATGCCCATCAATTGGAGAATGGTTGGGTAAACTATGGCATATGAATGTTATGGAATATTATTGCTCTGTAAGAAATGGCCAGCAGGATGAATACAGAAAGGCTTGGAGAGACCTACATGAACTGATGCTGAGTGAAATGAGCAGAACCAGGAGATCATTATACATTTCAACAATGATACTGTATGAGGATGTATTCTGATGGAAGTGGATATCTTCAACAAAGAGAAGATCTAATTCACATCCAATTGATCAATGATGGACAGAATCAGCTATACCCAGAGAAGGAACACTGGGAAATGAGTGTAAATTATTTGCATTTTTGTTTCTCTTCCCAGGTTATTTTTACCTTCTGAATGTAATTCTTCCTGTGCAACAACAACAAAAATTCGGTTCTGCACAATATATTGTATCTAGGATATACTATAACATATTTAACATGTATGGGAATGCCTGCCATCTAGGAGAGGGGGTGAAGTAAAGGAGGGGAAAATTCAGCACAGAAGGGAGTACAAGGCATAATGTTGTAAAAAATTAACCATGCATATATACTGTCAAAAAAGTTAAAATAAATTAAAAAACATAAGTATATCTATAAACTGTAAAAAAAGGAATAGAATAAGACCGAAAAAACAAAAACAAAAACAAAAACGTTTTGTGAGCCACTGAGGTCTGATATATGACCTTACTAGTTCGTTGTAAGCATCTATGCAATGTGACAGAAAAGTTATCATTTTTCAGACCCTAGATGATTCCAAAAGTTGTTCCTTTAAAATGAGCTAGAAATCCACTTCTTTCATTTTCTTCTTTGGTATGATTCTAATCCAGATAATTTCATTTTTGTTTTTTAGAGGAACTTGTATCCTTTCCTGAGAAAAGTCCTAATCTAGGTCTATTGTGTAATTCTAATATGTAGTGGAAAAGCCTATTAGCAACTAGAATTACAGTTAGGTTTTTTTCCCCCAAGTTCCTTTTATACCTATACCTTTTATAGTATCTTATCCTCTCTGACATATCTAATAAATAGGTGCCAATTATTTTTCTATTAAAATTTTTTCAATAAACAAATAAATTTTCATTTTTGATTGTTAGAATTTCTATTTCAGTATTAACTTTTTTTTATTTGGTGTTTTTCCAGTTGAATTCCCCACTTAAAATTTTTCTACTAAGGAATGCTTTGACTATATCTCAGAAGTTTTAGTAGATATCTCAACATCACAATTTTCCTTCATGAAATGATGTTATTTCTATGATTTATCTCTTGACTAACCAATTCTTTAGTACTAACTTGCTTAGTTTTGATTTTTTTCTTCAAGGATCTTTTATTGATTTTTTTTTTTTTTGCACTGTGGTCAGGAAAGTATATGTTTAACATTTCTGCTTTTCTACATTTGTTCATAATGTTTTTATGCCACAGTAATAGATAGTTTTTGTAAAACTGCCATGTACAATTTGAATAATGTATACTCTCTTCTACAAATATTTGGTAATCACTAAAAATCTATTATCTCTTTTTTTTCTAAAATTCTGTTCAGATTCTCAACTTCTTTATTGTTGGTTTTTTCTTTTAAATTTATCTAGATGGTTTCAAATATGAAAATTTTGCTTTTCGTTTTTTTTTTTCTGCAAGTAGATTTCCTTTTAATTTAATTACTTAGGTATTATTCCATTTAGTAGACACATATTAAGCATTAATGTTATTTCATTGCCTTTAATTATATTGTCATTTATTTTTTAAACTATGTCTATTTTTACTGTTGCCTTGTTTAAGATCATTATTAATATTCTGTTCTTTTGTATTTCTCTTGAAACAAAATAAATTATGTTCATCCCTTCACTTTAACAGAGTGAATCTTTTTGTTTTTGTTTTTTTTTCTAGTAGAGAACATCACATTAGATTCTACTTTCTAATCCATTTTGACATGCTCTTCTGTTTCATTTAGTGAATTCATTCCATTGATGTTCAGTTATTGGGTATTATCTATCCTCTGTCATATCCTTTATAATCTCTTAACAGAAAAATGGAGCCAAAGAGAAGTTTAACCAACATTACTGATCTAAAATGAAAATGATCTTCTTTCTCACCAGAGCGTACTCTGCTTTTTTTCTCTTAGTCAAACACTGATTACTTTTTTCTTATACATTACTTTTTTTTTTTAGTCAGTAAAGAAGCATTTATTTACTAAGGTTCTGATACATACTAGGGAATATAAAGAAAGACAAAAGATGGTATCTGTTTGCAAAAAATGTGTAGTCTAATAAGAAGAATGATATACAAACAACTTTGAACAAATAAAATATATACAATATAAATTGGAGATCATCAACAGACAGAAGGCATTTGGAGAGCTAAGGAAAGACTAATTATAGAAGTGGGATTTTAGGAAGGAAGCCCAAAATTGAGTTTTGTTTTACTTGTAACTATTCCTTACCTTTTTCTACTCTCCTTCTTAAATTCCCTTCCACTCTCTACATCAAACTCTTTATGTATGTATAGGTGTTCAACCCTACCTTCCTTAGTCCAGTTCATAAGATTTGGAGTTCATGAGAGCTGAGTTCATAGGATTCTTGCTCCCTTTCCTTTTCTTCCATGTATGTAAAATCTTCTTGTACAGCTTGATTTAACATTCATCAATCTTCCACGATCAATTTTTTTTTTGCTCATTTTAGAACTTTGCTAGCATGTATTTAGATGAACTGGGCTCTTCTATGAACTTTCAAATAACCATCTTAATCAATTCAGAATAAAATAAGTTTGCCATTGAATCTGATTACCTAGCATTTAATTTTGTTTTTTGCAGTTTCTTCTCTCTCTTCTTTGGATGTCTCTATCTTAACTTTTAACTTAAGTTAAGTCCTCTTGTGGCATCAGCTATGTGCCTCCATACAACCTTGCTGGTGTCTCTGAATTTTGTATTTTTCTGCCTCCATTAGTCTGACTTAATGCCTTAATCAAGTAGAAAATCAAGATTGGAAAAATCCTTAGAGTTCATCTACTTTAACCTTTTGCTCAATGAAAGAATATTTCACCTTTTACAGGTAAGCATCTAGTCTTCTTCTCTCTTATTAGCTTGAATACCTTATACATTTCATTTTGTTCCCAACATTAGTTCCTTAAATGTATGGGCTGTTTTGCCTAATCCCTTCTTTCATCCCTCTTTCCTATCCCCACCAGGGCTTTGTCTTCATATACTTCAATACATCTACTAACATTTCTTTGAAGTGGGAACCACTGTCCAACCAGGACACATAACAGCTTTGATATAATTTGTAGTCTGACAGAATCACCAGAGACTCTGTAAAGAACGAGTTAGAACCCTGGATATCTTAGAATCAGCTGGAGACAGGATAAGCAAAAGTCCTTGGTCTTTATTCTTGGTCTTTATGGGTAGAAGTGAAGGGAATGGACACAGGATCTCCATGACCTTCCTTCTCCTTGTCTACCACCAAAGTGATTCTGGCTTGTCTTACTCTACCCTCTAATCCCTCCCACAATTCTCTGTATACACCAAAAGATAGAACCAGCACAGAATAGTGGGAAAGGCCATTGTCCAATTAGTAATTAGCCTTAAGTGTTTGGTTGTCTGTGCATCAACTCAGAGTTTCAGCCCTTTACAAAACTCAGACATATTTATTGACCTCCTCAGGCTCACATAACTAGTAAGGGCCAAAAGTAAGTAAGACTCAGGTCTTCCTAAGTCTTATATTCTATTTCCTTCACTGAAATATATCTTGCACATAATAGATAAATAATAAATATTTTTATATTGAATTAAAACCATGAATTAAAGAGAAATCAGCTCCTATAGAAGTCATGTAATTCCTCAAACAGTAGGATCCAAACAGTTCATAGGCAGTGAACCGAAATATAGGTACAAAGAGTTAGGTGAGGAGAGTAGAAACTTAGAATCTGTAGGTAGGACAGCAAAGTAAACACTATTGCTCCCTTTTTTCTTTTTATTCAACAAAATGATTCTCTAGCAATAGCACAAAATCCTTTTGGAACAATAAAGCTCAGATAAAAGACTCTTCTAACAAAAGCCTTTTCTTATTTACAGCCAGCTTGTGTGTGTGTGTGTGTGTGTGTGTGTGTGTGTGTGTGTGTGTGTGTGTTCACACCCACTGTCATTTCTGCAGTCCCCACAAATATACCATAACTTGGTCTGGTGAAAGTGAAAACATGTATTTTTGCTTTGTCCAATTAATCTTGGAAATTAGCAACCTAAGTACCATTCTAGGTATGGAGAAGGGGTTTAGGGAAAAGAATAACTTTTCCCTCAAGTCTAGAAAGGAGATACCATTAAGAAAAATGTATAAGAAATTCCCATTCTTTCATTGGACATTCATTATTGAGAGCCTACCACCTCCTTTGTTTAGAATCTTGTGCATCTGAGGAGCTGACAAGATTAAAAAAATATAAGATACTGAACCAGACTTCAAAGAAGTTTTATTCTAGTATAGCAGAGATAGCATAATAATACTGCTAAGCATTTATATTACACATCAAGGTAAAGTACCTTAGAAATATGTATCCCTGAGTTGTGTTATTATTATTCCCATTTTACACCTGAGGAAACTGAGACAAAAATTAAGTGATTTGTCTAGCATTTGAACTCAGGTCTTCCTGACTACAAGTTCATACTCTAGCCTTTTTTTTTTTTTTTTTTTTTGCTATTTGTCATATAGCATATAAAGTTAAATATGTAATATGGATCTGGGGTAGCAAGTCCTGAGAACATGCATGTTTGGTGATACTCTTTCTGAAAACTCCTAATAATACAGAATTGAGGGTCCTGGCTCTTCATTTCACAGGTCACACACTATTTCTGTGGCCTTTCTATTCAGTTTGCTTCATCCTTTTATGATTTGCTGCTGAGCCAGAACCAGTTGTAGACCCAAAAGATTGATGAGAGCAATTCACTTCTCTTTCATGCCTGCCTGATTCAAATGAGGAAGACATGTCATGAAGGAAAAGGCTGTGATTTGGTGAACTTTGAAAGGTCAGGAGAGTAAGCTGCCAGATGTCTGGCAAGTTGAAATCCATTCCAGATTTTACAGACAGCTGAGCCCAGCAAAGAGCCAAGTCCTGTTCCACCTGCATGACTCAGCCTAGTGATGATTAAGCCAGCGCAGGAGTGACAGTGATTGTGTCCATTCAGAAGTGAACTTTATAGAGTAAAGCTTCTTTGAGTCTGAGGTGGACCTTTGGTTTCAGAGAAATGCTTTGTAATTTCTGTTAAGTATGGGAACTGACCTTTCCTCTCCCTAAGCCTAGACTGTGTACTAAGGGGAAAATGTGCCTTGCTTTGAGGGAATGATTTGTACTTTGTTTTTTTATATATTTTCCCAATAAATGTCCTTTTGAAAAGCTAATTAATGTCAGTTGGTTAAAGATTGCTGTGATAATAAAGACAAAAGAAAATGAATCAACACCTGATGAGGAATAAGGCTCTGTCGATTCTAAAGAAAGCAAGATGTTCCTGTGAGGTTCAAGGAAAAATAAGAATCATGATGACATTATTTGTAGCTTACACAGCAGAAATAATTGGCAGAATAGAAAAATCTCATAACAAGTCTCTCCAAAGAAATGTCAAAGAACAATAGATGAAAAATAAAAATACAGTTAAGGATGACCTGAATGAAGAGAAGCAAGAAGCAGCCTCTCTGAAGAGGATCCCAATAGTCAGTCAATTTATTAAGTATTTAAAATGTGCAGGTACACCAAGTGCTAGGGATATAAAAAAATAGTACCTAGTACCTGTCCTCAAGAAACTCACAGACTAATAGTAGAGACGGCATGTAAATAAACACAGGCAAAGAATATGTTTATAAAAAATGGAGGTAATCTCAAAGGGAAAGCATTAATATTAAGAAGGACTGAGAAAGATTCTTCATAGGAACTTTAGCTGAGATTTGAAGGAAATAAAAAAAAAGATGAAAAAGGAGACATGTTTCAGACAGGGAGCACTACTTTGTATGAAAGTAGGAGTTGTAATCTCATATGTGGGAAACAGCTATCATTATTTGTACATGTAAGTCTTGTTCTTTTTTCTTTTGACTTCTTTGGGTTATATTAGTAGTAGTAGTTCTACAACGAGGTAAAAAAAATATTCAAAATTTAATAACTTTTGGGGCAAAGTTCCAAATCATTTTCCAGAATGGCTGAGCCCATTCATAGCTCTGGTGTAGCATTAAATTCTTTTCATTTACTTTTCCTCAGCATTAGTGATTTAGAGCAGGACTTCTTAAAACTTCTTATACTTGTGACCTTTTTTGATCCAAGAAATTTTTATACTACTCCAGGTATTTAGATATTTAAATATCTAATATCAAGCCAAACACTTATTGAGAATAAATCACAATTCCATGATTTCCCCCCGCCACACACACATTCAGTTGTATTACTCCATATGGGATTCTGACCCACAGTTTAAGCTTTCTTTGATTTAGAGGATTTTTGAAACATGCATTCTTGAATATTTACTGTACTCTAAATTAACTGTGAGTTAACTTAGGCTTCTGTTTTACTAGAAGTCATGAGGGTTATAAACTGATTCCTGTCATCCTCTAACCTGAATTCATTTATGGGAAAAATGGAAGCTTAACTGAAAAAAGTTTACTTCTTTTATGATTGACTAAGTATATTTGAATAGAATGTGGAAAGTGGAATTTTGAGCCTGGAAGACTCATGAAGTCTGACCTAGCCAAATTGGACTAAAATTCCCTGAAACTGACATTTCATCACTTGACTCATTTTATTTTCTCTTTAATTTTTTTTCAAATGAAGAACTGTATGCTCTTCTCACTTACTTTTGCTCCCATTGAGAAAGCAAGAAAAATAAAATTTCCTCTTACTAATGTAGGCCATGTCAATATATATGGATACTCTGAATTCATCACCTTTGAATCCAGAAGTGGATAGCCTGTTTTATCAAGAGACATATGGAATTATAGTAGTTCTTGTGTTGATCAGAGTCCCTAAAATTTCAAAATTAATTGTCTTTATGATGTTGGTGTTGTTATATAAATTGTTCTCCTTGTTCTGCCCAATCCATTCAGCATCAATACATAAAATTGTTTCTAAAAGCATTCCCTTTATCATTTTTATTGTTTATTACATTTTATTTTAAAATAAAGATCTATGCTCCCCCATTCACTCCTCCCATCTTCCACAAAAAACAAAAAAAACATTTCTTTAGCAAACATGAATAGTCAGGAAAAACAAATTCCCACATTGACCATGTCCAAAAAAATTATGTCACAATCTACATTCTGTGACCATCACCTTCTTTATCAGGAAGTAGGCAGTATCTTTCATCTTGAGGCCTCTAGAAATGTGACCTGTGCTTGTGTTTATCAGAATTCCCAAATCATTAAAAAATATTTGTCTATATAATATTGTTATTGTGACATAAATTCTTCTTCTAGTTCTGTTTACCATGCTCTGCATCAATTCATACAAGACTTTCTAATTTCTCAGAAACTACTCCCTTCTTAATTTCTTACAGCATGATAGTACTCTGTTACACGTATATATCATATTTTGTTTTGCCATTTCCCAGTTGATGGATACCTCATTAGTTTCCAGTTCTTTGCCATTATAAACAGAACTTCCAGAAATATTTTTGTACATATGGATCCTTTTTCTCATTTGTTGATCTCTTTGTGATACAGCCTTATTGGTGGTATTGCTGAATCAAAGGGTACATACAGTTTAATGACTTTTTGGGCATAGTTCCAAATTGCTTTCCAGAATGACTATAACAATTCATAGTTCCACCAACATACATTTAATTTAATGTCCTGTTTTCCCACATCTCCTTCAAAATTTGCCATTTTCCATTTTTGTCAGCTTTGCCAATTTAATGAATGAGAAAGATTTTCCAAGTAGTTCATGCAAAAAAATTTAAATTGCATGTAATCAAAACTGCCCGTTTAAATTTCTTGACCCTTTTGATCTTTTGGTTGTTCATAAACCCTCTCCTATCCATATATCTGATAATTTCTTCTTAGCTCTGTTGATTTGTTTATAATGTCACCCTTTATGAAACAGTCATGTACCCCTTTGAAGTTTATCTTGATATAAAATGGTGATTTATATCTAATATCCTTTAGAATGTTTCTAATTTTCCCAACATTTTTTTTGTCAGAGACTTCTTACACAATAGCTAGCAAAATACTAATACACTGTACTCATTTACTTCTGCATATTATGTACTTATTCTGTTCTGCTGATCAATGTCTCAATTGTTTTTATTGATACTAAATTTTTTTAAAAATGATAATTGACTTCTATTATAGCTTGAGGTCTGACAATATTAAGTCCCATTCCTTCCTACTTCCCCCTTTAATTCCTTTGATATTATTTATCTTTTGTTTTGTCAGATGAATTTTTATTAGTTTTTCTCACTTTATATAATATTCTTTTGGTAGTTTGATTGGCATAGCACTGGAAAAATTAATTTAGAAACTATTGCTGTTTTCATTACTTGGTTTATCCATGACTCATGAATATTTCTCTAATTATTTAGATCTGTGTTTATCTGTATAAAAAGTTTTATAATTGTGTTAATATTGTTTTTGTGTATCTCTTAGCAAGTATACTTCTAAGTATTTCAATTTTTCTGTACTTATTTTAATTGGAATTCTTTATTTCTTCATGCTGGCCTTTGTTGGCAATAGAGGGAAAATTATTTTTATGATTTTATTTTATATCCTGCATGTTTCCTGAAGTTGTTAATTATTTCAATCAGTTTTTTATGTGATTTTCTAAGGTTCTCTGAAAACCGTCATATAATCTGAAAAAATAATAATCTTATTTTTTGTCTATGTTGATTTTCCCAATTTATTTTTCTTATCTTATTGCTATCTAGCATTTATAGCACTATATTGAATTGTAATTGTGATAATGATCATTCCTTCTTTACCTCTTATCTATTTATAAACACTTGATTTTAGTTAGGCCAAGAAGTAAGAGAAGTTCTCAGTAATGGAGGACAGAAATAGAGAAACCTCTGTGCTTTCAAAGTGTAATGGCAAAATGGAGATAAAACTATTCCTCTTTATTGATGACATTATATACTTCAGAAATTCTAGGGAATCTGTAAAGATACCAATGAAGACAACTAATAGCTTCAGCAAAATTGTAAGCTACAAAATAAATCCACAAAATTTAGCAGCATTGCCAAATGATAACAACAAAAATCCAAGAAGCAAGAATAGAAAAGGAATCCCATTTTAAACCACTATTAAATGCATAAAAATATTGGATGATCAATCTATCAAATCATGCAAAATACTTAATGTCATTTCAATTACAATTCAAAAATAAGACCCTAAAGTAGCTGAAGGAATATTTATGTTAGCAACAGTATTTGTTCTATGCTGAACTTTTTGGTAGCATGGTTAGGCCTGCTTTGCCTTGGCAAGAATCCTTGACTCTTCTTCCTGAGTTAGGTTTCCCCTGAATTTTTGAGTTTCAGCTTTCTGGATCTTTAACACCCTCACTGACAACTCATGACAAAATGTTAGAGAACTCCCTAGAGAATCAACTAAAAAACTATTAGAAATAATCCACAACTTTAATAAAGTTGCAGGATATAAAATAAGTCCACATAAATCATCAGCACTTTTATATATCCCTAACAAAATCCAATAGCAAGAAATACAAAGAGAAATCCCATTTAAAGTAACTGTTGATAGTATAAAATATTTGAGAATCTATCTGCCAAGGGAAAGTCAGGAACTATATGAGAAAAACTACAAAACACTTTCCACACAAATAAAGTCAGATCTAAGCAAAATATCAAGTATTCTTGGATAGGTCAAGTGAATATAATAAAGATGACAATGCTCCCTAAAGTAATCTATTTATTTAGTGCTATACCAATCAAACTCTCAATAAACTATTTTACTGACCTAGAAAAAAAATAACAAAATTCATCTGGAAGAACAAAAGGTCAAGAATTTCAAAGGAATTAATTAAGAGAAAAGCAAATGAAGTTGACCTAGCTCTATTAGATCTAAAACTATTTTATAAAGCAGCAGTCATCAAAACCATTTGGTACTGGTTAAGAAATATAGAAATTGAACAGTGAAATAGGTTCACAGAACAGAATAGTGACTGACTACAGCAATCTAGTATTTGACAGACCTAAAGGCCCCAGCTTTTGGGATAAGAATTCACCATTTGACAAAAACTGCTGGGAAAACTGGAAACTAGTATGGCAGAAAGTAGACATAGATCCACACCAGCACAGTATACCAAGATAAGGTCAAAATAGGTTCATGATTTAGACATAAAGAATGATATTATAGGTGCAGCTAGGTGGAGTAGTGAATAGAGCACCAGCCTTGAATTCAGGAGGACCCAAGTTCAAATCTGGTCTCAGACACTTAACACTGCCTAGCTGTGTGACCCTGGGCAACTCACTTGACCCCAGCCTCAGGAAAAAGAAAAAAAAAAGAATGATATTATAAATAAATTAGAAGAATGTAAGATAGTTTTAACCTCTCAGATTTGTGGAAGAGAAAGAAATTTGTGACCAAAGAAGAACTAGAGATCATTATTGATCACAAAATAGATAGTTTTGATTATATTAAGTTAAAAAGGTTTTGTACAAACAAAACTAATGCAGAAAAGATAAGAATGGAAGCAATAAATTGAAAAAAAAATTACATCCAAAGGATCTGATAAAGGCCTCATTTCTAAAATATATAGACAATTGACTCAAATTTATAATAATTCAACCTGTTCTCCAATTAATAAATGGTCAAAGGAAATGAACAGACAGTTTTCATATGAAGAAATTAAAACCATTCCTAGTCACATGAAAAGATGTTTCAAATCACTATTAATCAGAGAAATGAAAATTAAGACAATTCTGAATACCACTACACACCTCTCAGATTGGCTAAGATGACAGAAAAGATAAAGACTAATGTTGGAGGGGATGTGGGAAAACTGGGACACTGATACATTGTTGGTGGAATTTTAAACTGATCCAACCATTTTGGAGAGCAGTTTGGAACTATGCTCAAAAAGTTATCAAACTGTGCATACTCTTTGATGCAGCAGTATTTCTACTGGGATTATATTCCAAAGAAATCTTAGAGAAAGGAAAGGGGCCCATATATGCAAAAATGTTTGTGGCAGCCCTCTTTGTAGTAGCAAGAAACTGGAAATTGAGTGGATGCCCAATTGGAGAATTGCTTAATAAATTATGGTATATGAATACTATGAAATACTGTTGTTCTGTAAGAAATGACCAGCAGGATGATTTCAGAGAGGTTTGGAGAGGTCTACATGAACTGATGCTGAGTGAAATGAGCAAAGCCAAGAAATCATTATACACAGCAACAACAAGACTGTACAACGATCAATTCTGATGTATGTGGCTCTCTTCAACAATGAGAGGATTCAAACCAGTTCCACTTGTTCAGTGATAAAGAGAGCCATCTACACCCAGAGAGAGAATCATGGGAACAGAGTGTGGAACACAACATTGCTCACTCTTCTTTCTCAGTTATTCTTTTCCTTCCTTCTTGATCTGATTTTTCTC
This sequence comes from Sminthopsis crassicaudata, assembly GCF_048593235.1. Taxonomy (NCBI): domain Eukaryota; kingdom Metazoa; phylum Chordata; class Mammalia; order Dasyuromorphia; family Dasyuridae; genus Sminthopsis; species Sminthopsis crassicaudata. Next base: position 310,810,242 of record NC_133620.1, on the reverse strand, counting down.
GTGCAGCAAGATAAATATAAATATGTATATGTATATTGGATTTAACATGTATTTCAACATATTTAATATGTATTGGACTACCTGCCAGCTAGGGGAGGGAGTGGGAGGAAGGTGGGGAAAATTTGGAAGAAAAGGTTTTGCAAGGGTTAATGTTGGAAAAATTATCCATGCATATGTTTTATAAATAAAAAAAATAATAAAAATATTAGGGAGCTTCAACTCCTGAGCCTGAGATATCTTGGTCTGAATACTGCGATGCCTTGGTGGAAGAAGCTCCCATGCCACCATGATAACATCTTCAAGGTCCCTATCCTGGGGCTTTCTCTGCTCTTTTTGTTTAAGGACACAGAGTCTGATTAACTATGCACAACTTTGACTATCTCTGGTTATGCTGGGATAGAGCTGGATTTGCTGGTGGAATTCTCTTTCCTATCATGATCAGACTTTTAACTGACTTCTTCTTTAATACTGGAGTGGGAAAAGTCATTTATAATAGCTTCTCATTGGATTGGTTGGTCATTTTTTGGTCCAGTGTAAATTTAAATTTTTTTCTGGAGTTCCTATTGTTTTTTTTTATTTAGGCAGCCAGCTTAGTAGGAAGGCTGAGTCACGCGCTTCCTTGATGCACCTCCCTGATGTCATGCTGCTCTTCAAGAATGAAGGACAAACAGCAATAACTCCAGCGCTCCAGTGTATATGCTGTCATCTGAATCTTCATCAAATCAAAATCTTTTTGCTGGTGGAGGATATTGCCTTAGTGTTGAAGGCTAATCAGGCTGGTGGTTGCTGAATATTGGAGTGGTTGTGACAATTTCTTAAAATAAGTCAACAAGTTTGCCTACATTGAAGTTTGCAGCATTGACTCTTCTCTTCAATTGATTACCTAAAGGCCATTTTAGGGTTATTAATTTCCCTAAGTTCAATTTTGTTGTTTCTCAGGAAGTAAAGAGGTCTAAGGAGAAGGAATAGCAGTAGTAGAGTAGTCAAAATACACAGAACATTTATCATTCGAGTTTGCTGTATTATATGGGATCTGAATATAGTTTCCAAGAAAAATTATAATAGTAACATACAAGATAACTGATCAAGATCACCATAATAGATATAATGATAATGAAAAAGTTTGAAATATTGTGAAAATCACAATGTGACATAGAGACATTGTGTTAGTACATGCTATTGGAAAAAAATGGTGCAAATAAACTTTTCAAAGTAGGATTGCCACAAATTTTCAATTTGTATTAAAAATACAATATCTATGAAGTGCAATAAAGTGAAACATGATGAACAAAGGTGTCTTTGTATCCTTTTGAATATACTTTGATACACTTTTCTGATGCTCTGGGCTCACTAAAGCAATGCTAAGCTCTTTTCATCAAGCAGTCATATACTTTTTAGGAGGAAAAAAAAAAGCAAAACAATTCAGAGATCAGGAGCATTTTAGGTCTGCCTCTTGCCTTTTTGATGAAACAATGTTAGGTTAAGTCAGTGACAAACTTTTTCCTTAAAAGAGAGATATTATGGGTCAGAACTTTAAACAAGGTGTTAAGTCACCGATTGGGACAATGCTTATGTACTTAGTTCACACCTTTAAAGGAGTTCACACCTTTAGAGAGCATATATAAGGAGGAGATTCACAAGTCAATGAGATTCACAAGTTGGGCAGAAATATAAGCAAGAAGTACTCAGGGCCAGAGCCACAAGCCCACAGAAACCCACAAGCCCACTCTCTGGGAAGAGGAGTCAAGATTTATTCCAACTTCCACCTTTGTGCTGGATGGAGAGATTCAGAGAGAGCTTTTGGAACCAAGGAGACAGGCCTCTAAGAAAGCTAACTGGGCCCAGAAAAAGAGGAAGGAGAAAATAAAGGATCTGGCCTTTAACTCCTGGCTACATTTGAGGTGATTATTGAACTGAACTGAAACTAAGGGTGCCTCCAGAAGCTCCCCAAGAAACCTGCTCCCAGAGAACATTATAATTTAGAGAAGAGAACATTACAGAGAGAGAGATGAAAAGTTTTTCAAATTTTATGTGTTGGCAATGCCACCAAACATAGCCAGCTCTTCACATAGCAGGATTCTATTTTCTCCCAGCTTCCAACAGCTACAGAGTTCTCTTCTAATCAAACCATCTCCCAGAACAGCCTAAAGCAGCTGCTCAAACTTCTGTTTCTCTTCAAGCAACAGAGAACATTTTTAGCTCTTCCCTTTTACCTACTGTTGTTTTAATATGGTTATGTCTCCTTCCTCTGACATCTCTCGTATTACCTGGTTTCCTCTGGTTTTTAATTCTTTAACAGCAGACCTCCTCAAGCAGCATGGCTCATCTCTAACTTAGGTTAAAAAAAACCAAAAAAACAAGATCAATAATTCTTTCAGGTATAATGCCAACAGATAATATGCAATTTTCTCATAATTCTCAAAAAAATCTATTTAAGAGGCCATTTGAGGTTATAAATTATCCAGATATAGAGAAGTTAGATTGCATAGGCACCATTCAGTCTGAGATTTGGTTGATTTAGTTATCCATATGGATTTCTTACTCTAGATATTACACATTTAAATTATTCTAGCTTATTACTAAAGTTGTTTATTCTATTTTCACTTATGAATGAACCCCAGAAAACCTACTTTCATGATCTGGAATGTGTATGGCAAATAGGCATAAGCCGGAAAAGATGAAATGAATGTTATACTAGAAAGCATCCAGTTATAATAACAGTGGTAGAACTGAGGATAAAGCAAATAAGACAATCTTTGACCTCAGGGTATCAAAACAGGTTGATGGACTAGGTAATTCAGATCCCTTTGTACTTCTGGTTGTAAGTCAGAAATCAGTGATAAATTAGAAAGCATTAAAAATATATATATTCCTGGATCTTTTGTTCCATGAAGCAAAAAAGTTGAAGCTGTAGACATCATATCTTGACCTGGAAGCTACCCTGAACCTCTAACTCTCCTTTTTAACTTCTTCCTTTATTCCCTATTCCATTCCTAATCTTTCATTTTTCTTCCTGTTCTTGGGCTCTAACTCTTTCTTCTGGTATCGACTCCAGCTGATCTTAGCAGAAATTGGATTCTCTCCCTTCCCCCCTCTTTCCCCCCCACCCCCAACCCGGGGATGATACACTTGGCTAGAGCCCCAGTAATGATTGTGGTTAAGGGTGTGACACTCCAGGCACTCTACATTAGAGGTGAAGGAGGAAGAAGATAATGTACTGAGGCTTTCAGCAGTCCAAAGCAAAAGAAGAAAAGCAGTAATTAGAACTTTGGCTTTAGTTTAGTGATCAGAATTTATTATGTTGTTCTCTGAAGGCAGGGACCATTTTAAAGAAAACACATTTCCCTTTCCTTATCTTTCTTCCTCTTTTTCATGCCAAACACAAAAATTTCAAATAAGTTGAAATTTTGTTGTTGTGATCTATGAATAAAATTTGGTAATTCACCCATAAGTATGGAAAAAAATAGTCCAAATAGAAAATTAGGAAACAGTTGTTCAGTCATTTTTGACTCTTCATGATTCCCATTTGGGATTTTCTTGGTAAAGATACTGGTAATAAGGCTTAAATGATTTTTCCATTATGCCACATCGATGCCCCTGTAAAATACTAGCCTAATATTTTAAGCATAACAAGCATTTATTAGAGGTATATTGGCTAAATAAGCTAATGAGGCTTGTAATACTCAGTGCTTATTAATATATTCTGGACTAGGGGGGAACTTCAAATATTTTCCCCAACTTGTTTGATTAGTGTCACTAGAAACTCATTCAACTGTGTGGCCAGCACTTACAAAAATAATTCTACAATCATGGTACAAGATTTATCAATCACTGGGTAAGGGACTATATTTGAAAGAATAAATCTGGTTAAATGACCTTCAGGAGAAATTACTTCCCCAAAGGTCCAATGAAGTCTTTTAACTTGCATTATTAGTCAGTGTGATCCTTGATCTTGAAACCTACCCAATCTCAAACTGACCATGCATATAGAGATAGGCAGACTAGAATTCAGGAATTACTGCAGCAATCCCAGTTAAAGGTCATCTGACAAACTACTGTACTAGATATGAGAATCATCCTGTGAACTTTTTATTTTTATTGATGCTTTTTGTTTTTACAATCACATTCATTTGAGCACATATTGCTTTTTACTTTCTTACTCTGAAATCATGGCATATAAAACAAAGATTAAGAAAAGAAAGAAAAAAATTGCAGTTCATACACATTGAATATCTGATAATCTATGTGATATTCCATATCCATTGTTTGCCTTCTCTGCACTGAAGGAAAAGAGCAATATGTTTTTTCATTTTTATGAATAGCCTCAACAAACACACGCAATACATTTAAAAAAAAATCTCTAATAAATACTTCAAGGATCTGAAGGTAAGTCAGCTCATTACTTTTTGACATCAGAAACTAAATAAAGAACAGAGAAGATATTTGTTGATGACAATAATAATTCTTCATGATGATTTAGTATTTTGGTATTATCCTATTTATCTTCATGACATCTCTCTGAAGAATACCATGCATAATTATGAAAATATGTATGAATGCACTAACATGTATTGGATTATTTGTTCTCTAGAGGAGGGGTGGGGAAGGGAGGGAGAAAAATATTTGGAACACAAGATTTTGCAGGAGTGAATGTTGAAAACTATCTATGTATATGTTTTTAAAATAAAAAGCTTTATTAAAAAAACATATAAAATGCTATCCTCCTCACTTTAAAAAGAAAACAAAGGAAGATTTGGGGAAGTTGGATGACTTACAGAGGTATAAGGATCTCAGAGATCATCTAGTCCAATCCTTTCATTTTATAGATGGGAAAATCTGGGGGAATTTAAAGGACTTCCCAAGGTCACACAAGTATTAAGTATCAGAACTGAGTCATGAAGGAAACTGAAGATTCTAAGGAGGACATATGGTATAGAAGTGAATTCTATATATTGAAAGTGACATGGTGATATGATAATAGAAGTGAATTCTAGCCAATGCAAAGGCATTCAAATAAGAGATGTAGTGTCATATGTTTGGGGATAACAAAAAAAGACCACTTTGACTAGACCATGGATTTCATGGAGGGAAGTAATATGAAACAGAATTAGAGAGATAGGCTGGAATTATGTTGAGATAGCTTATATACTTACTAGAGGAGTTTATGTTTGGCCTTGGAAGTAAAACAGAGTCACTGGAATTTATTGAATAAAAAAGTGATATGGTCAGATCTGTATTACCATAAAAGTTACTTTGACACCCAAGGGGACAATGAATTTGAATGAAAAGAGACTAAAGACAAAAAGACTAATTAAGACACTTTTGAAATAGTCTAGATAAGAGACTGTTGTGTGAGTGGAAAGGAAACAAGTGTGAATGATTGTGTGGAGACAGAAAAGACAATTTTTTTAACTGATTAATATGTAGAATAGTAGTAAAGAATTTGCTACCAGACTATGTAATTCATTCCCCCAGTCAACTTTGGAGATGTTCATTACCAGAAGGCTAATACTTAGACAATTTTTTATATCTCCTCAATCAATTTATCATCTCACTAAAATAGTAGCTATTCTAAACCTTTTCACTCCTCATATCTCCTACCATACTTCTTCCCCAATTCTCTCAATATAGGATTTCCCTTCATAATTCATTGAATAAAATAAAGCAATTGGCTAAGAATTCTCTCTTCCTTACCTCATGTTACTCAGACATCTTCACTTACTATGCTCCTTCCTCCTACTCCTCCCCTTCCCCCTAGCATGTTCCAGTTTCTAACCTAGAGGTAATCCTTTTTGCCAGAGTTAATTCCTCTAAATGCACCATTGAGTCTACTCTGTTCTGCCTTCTCTAGCAATTTCTCCTGTTATCATCCCCATGTCCCTCTCCCATTCCATTAACTCCAGTGGTTCCCTTTTCAAGATTGAATAAAAAACTCTCTGGCATTTAAAACTCTTCACAAATTATCCCGTTTCTACCTTTCCAGTCTCCTTATACTTAGCTATGGTAGTTTGCTTTTTTGTTTTTACTTGATACTTCACATCTCAATTTTTGGCCTTTGAGCTAACTGTTCTCCATGCCTGAATTGTTCTTTCTTCTCATCTCTGTTTTTTTTTTTTTTTTTTAAGCTTCCTTGACTTCATTCAGCTGAAGTCCTACTTTTTACTGAAGTCCTTGCATGATACCATTTCTGGTAGTGCCTTCCTATGAGTTTACATCTCACCTATTCTGCATATATCTTGTTAGTACAAAGACTTGATTAGAATTGAATGGAAGACATGGATGGATTGCTGTCTCCTGAGGCTTTTTTCAACTGTGAAATTCTTTGAATCTTATGAACTTGATGGGTACCAAAGTAAATTTATATAACTATTTCTTAGAATATAACAGTAAATTTTATTTATCTATAAGGACCAATTAATCAGGCTTGTAAGATATCTTGAAAATCTATAAAACTTAGCTGATATGCTCATTGTCCATGTAGTGTTTTATAAAGTCCTAGATTCTATGTGATTACTCTTTGTCAAATTTCTATGGACTTGAATTCTAGAACGGAAGTTGCTGTGCTTATGACATTATCCAGCTTCAGGTAGAGCCACATGCCACAGCTTTTGTAAAGAGTTTTTTTGTATTATATGGAGAGTTAAACAAGATGAATTCTTAATGCTTCATCCAGCTACAAATGATCAAAGTTGGAAATAATCAGTGTTGGGAGTTTTTGTGGACAGACAAGCAATATTGAAGGAACTGACTTGCTACAACCATTTGGGAATGTTTTAGAATGTTATAAAAAATGACTAAAATGTCCATAACCTTTGATGCTACTGTTGGACATTTACTTCAAGGAGATTAATGACAGAAATAAAAGTCCTTCATACTCTAAAATATTCATAGAAATGTTTTTCTTTGTGATAGCAGAGAACTGGAGACATAGTAATACTTATTAACTGAGGAAAGGCTAAACAAATTGTAATACATGAATATAATGAAAAACTACTACAATTTAAATAAAGACAAATATATATTTCATACTTCTGATGCACAGTGAAATAAGCAAGAAAACAATATTCATGACAACTTTAATATAAATGAAATAAAACAAATTAGCTGATCCAAATAATTAGGTATCAATTACTGAAGCCTCCTTGTCAGCTGCTTTTCTGTTATAATCATCTCCAGTCTCAACTTAATCCTGGGCCTGGCTACCTACTTTTCTCAGTTCTCCTATTGTTTTATTTTGTTCTCTACTCTTGCTTCCTCCCTTAGTTCAAACTAGAATTCCCTTTTGCACTACTCCTTAAATCACATTCTGATATATGACTAAATTAATAAGCATTATCAACAACAATGCTAGGTATTATGTTAGGGTTATAGGTATACAGAGAAAATACTGAAAGCATCTCTGCTCTCAAGGAGTTTACACTCTAGCAGGGAAAAATACATAATGCAAAACAGAGATACTATTGATTTCTAAGAAGGTAATAACGCCTGTGGAGATTGGAGCATATTTTAATGTCAAATGTGATACTTGAGGAAGCAGTATGATATGGAGTATGTGGTACACTAGTTAAAATTACTTACCTATATGTAGGCATCTAGGTGGTTCAGTGAATATAGTACTGGTTCCAGAGTCAGGAAGAAGACTTCAGAACAAATTACAGACACTTAATGGCTGCAATGATTCTGGGTAAGTTACTTAACCTCTGCTTCAGTTCCCTCAACTGTAAAATGAGGATAATAATGACATCAACCTCACAGAGTTGTTGACAGGATCAAATGAGATATTTGTAAAGTGCTTAAAATGTGCTCAGTAAACACTTAATAAATGTTTGTTCTTTCCCTACTTCTTGGTGTGAACTTGGAAGAAAATCTACTTCCCTATACTTTTTCATCTGTAAAAGAAGTCGGTTGGATTAGGTGGCCTCTCTGGGCTCATCCAGCTCTAGTTCTATGAGCTTATGATTTGAGCCTTGAAAGAAATTAAAGCTTCTAAGAAGTAGGGGACAGCAGATGAGGAGAAACTACATTCCAGACATGAGGGACATCTAATGCAAAAGCAGGAGAATGGAAGATGGAATGATGTAAGGAACAACAAGAATACCAATTTGGTTGGACCGCAGTGTAGTGAAGGGGAATAATATATAATAAATCTGGAAAGGTAGATTGGGCCAGATTGTGAAGTACTTTAAATGCCATAAAACCAAGATACTAATAATGCTAATCTATTAGTAATTATTAAATAGTTGTAATGACAATTTTGTTTTAGGAAAATTACTTTGGTAGTTTTTAGGAAGATGGAATGGCAAAAAGGGAGAGAAAACCATTTGGAAAGCAACAATTGAGTTCAGAAGTGATAAGGATCTTTTAACTAGGATGGTGGCTGAGTGAATTGGAGAAAATGTCAATACAAATGAGAAAAACCATGAAGACAGAATGAATAAGACTTGGCAAATGAGTAGTTATATACTCTACAAGAGGTCCTATTGTGAATCTGGTTGACTAGAAAGATAATGATTCACTTGACAAAAATAGAGAAGTTTAGTTATATTTGAAAGAAAGTTTTACTAGAGTTGAATTCAATGATAAATTCTCTCTAGTCAATCCCCTTACATCCTGAATGATAATACATACCTCATTCATACTCCAAGAAGACTACTAGCACTTAATACCTCTGAAAGACTAGCTATGTGCTGCATCATTGTTACACTTTGTGGCCATGTTTAAGACCTATATCATATCCTTGCACCAAGGATGTTCTGATGTTTAAGTGTATAATTTGGGCCTTCCCCAGAGTAGAAGAACAACATATGCTGCTGCTCATTCATTACTGTCCCAAATCTCCTGAAATGACATACTTGAAGATGAAAATTGACACCTGTTTCTTTCTTTCTTCTCTTTCCACAAAAGTGATTGATGACTCTGTTCAAAGATAGAATCCCCTTGGAATCATTCATAGTGAAATTCATCTGTCCCTTCAGTAGTTCTCTTCTTCCCAACTCCTTAGAGAAATTGAATTCAGGGTTAAAAGTAGAGTAACACCCTGAAATTCCAGTCACTGTGTTTTAGGACCCACTTTCTTTGATTTGGAACAATGTCAGTGGATCTCTAGATGGCCCCAAGGGTTGTTATTAAGGTATTGTATGCAGGGGAAATTCTGTCACAATTTGTATGTCAGTTTTCATCCTAGGGAGAACGGTGTTTCTCTGCACTGAAGGCAAGGCAATGTCCATTAGAAGCATAAACAATCCAACAGCAAGAGATAGAAAGAGAAATTCCATTCAAAATAACTGTCGATGGCATAAAATATTTGGGAATATATCTACCAAAGGAAAGTCAGGAATTATATGAGCAAAATTACAAAACACTTGCCACAAAAATAAAAATCAGATTTAAATAATTGGAAAGATATTAAGTGCTCTGGGATAGACCGAGCGAATATAATAAAGATGACAATACTCCCTAAAACAATCTATTTATTTAGTGCTGTACCAATCAGACTCCCAAGAAACTATTTTAATGACCTAGAAAAAATTACAACAAAATTCATATGGGAGAACAAAAGGTCGAGAATTTCAAGGGAAGTAATGAAAAAAAATCAAATGAAGGTGGTCTAGCTGTACCTGATCTAGAACTATATTATAAAGCAGCAGTCACCAAAGCCATCTGTTATTGGCTAAGAAATAGACTAATTGATCAGTGGAATAGGTTAGGTTCACAGGGCAAGATAGTGAATAAAAATAACAATCTAGTGTTTGACAAAGCCAAAGATCCCAACTTCTGGGATAAGAATTCATTATTTGACAAAAACTGCTGGGAAAATTGGAAATTAGTATGGCAGTCTAGGGGAGGGGGTGGAGGGAAGGAGGGGAAAATTTCAGAACAGAAGGGAGTACAAGGGATAATGTTGTAAAAAAAAATTACCTATGCATATGTACTGTCAAAGAAAATGTTATAATTATAAAAATTAATAAAAAAGAAATTAGTATGGCAGAAACTAGGCATGGACCCACATTTAACACCACATACTAAAATAAGATCTAAATGGATCCAAGATTTAGGCATAAAGAACGAGATCATAAATAAATTAAAGGAACATAGGATAGTTTACCTCTCAGACTTGTGGAGAAGGAAGGAATTTATGTCCAAAGGAGAACTAGAGATCATTATTGATCACAAAATAGAAAACTTTGATTAAATCAAATTAAAAAGCTTTTGCACAAACAAAACTAATGCAAAAAAGATTAGAAGGGAAGTAACAAATTGGGAAAACATTTTTACAGTTAAAGGTTCTGATAAAGGCCTCATCTCCAAAATATACAGAGAATTGACTCTAATTTATAAGAAATCAAGCCATTCTCCAATTGATAAATGGTCAAAGGATATGAACAGACAATTTTCAGATGATGAAATTAAAACTATTTCCACTCATATGAAAGAGTGTTCCAAATCACTACTGATCAGAGAAATGCAAATTAAGACAACTCTGAGATATCATTACACTCCTGTCAGATTGGCTAAGATGACAGGAACAAATAACGATGAATGTTGGAGGGGCTGTGGGAAAGCTGGGACACTGATGCATTGTTGGTGGAGTTGTGAAAGAATCCAACCATTCTGGAGAGCAATCTGGAATTATGCCCAAAAAGTTATCAAACTGTGCATACTCTTTGATCCAGCAGTGCTACTACTGGGCTTATATCCCAAGGAAATACTAAAGAAGGGAAAGGTACCTGTATGTGTTAAAATGTTTGTGGCAGCCCTTTTTGTAGTGGCTAGAAACTGGAAAATGAACAGATGCCAATCAATTGGAGAATGGTTGGGTAAATTATGGTATATGAATGTTATGGAATATTATTGTTCTGTAAGAAATGACCAACAGGATGAATACAGAGAGGCTTGGAGAGAGTTACATCAACTGATGCTGAGTGAAACGAGAAGAACTAGGAGATCATTATACACTTCAACAATGTTACTGTATGAGGATGTATTCTGATGGAAATGGATATCTTCAACATAGAGAAGAGCTAATCCAGTTCCAATTGATCATGATGGACAGAATCAGCTATACCCAGAAAAGGAACACTGGGAAATGAATGTAACCTGTGAGCATTTTTTTGTTTTTCTCCCCAGGTTATTTTTTACCTTCCAAATCCAATTCTTCCTTTGCAACAACAACAACAACAAAATTCGATTCTGCACATATATATATTGTACCTAGGATATACTATAACATATTTAATATGTATGGGAATGCTTACCATCTAGGGAAGGGGGTGGAGGGAAGTAGGGGAAAATTCAGAACAGAAGGGAGTACAAGGGATAATGTTGTAAAAAATGTTATAATTATAAAATTAATTTTAAAAAAAGAAGCAAAACAATTGCTGGCATCCGGAAGATGATCCAATTAAGTTGTAAAGAGCCAGAATGCAGCCTTAATGGGCCTTAATTACCTCCTGAAAAATACAAAGGTTTAGAAGAACAGCCAGATCATCCAGACAAGATTTTATTAGCATCATTTCAATGATTAGGTCATGTAGCTCAGCTGCAGAGGTTTCTGGGATTAAAGACATATTGAGGTTGTCTTGGGATCTTAGTCAGATCTTTGCCCAGGAGGAATATGTAGGGTTCAAATAAACTGTCTCTTTGGGAGTAGATGAGTCAGTGCACACCCAGTAGCTAGACCAGAGTTCAGTGATATAACTAGACAATGACTGACTATAACCAGGCTTTACCGCCTTGTTAGATTCCATGTTCTTGTTCAACGAGTTGTTTGAGGCCTCAAAGAACATCATCTCCTGATGAATGGGGGAGATTTTTCCAGGCCATCACCATGGAGCCCAGTAGATTCTTGATAAATTATTACTGATTTAGAGTTTTGGCCATGTTTTGTTTTTCCCGATAATTTTATTTAAATTTTTAAAATATGTTTTAATTTATGTAAATACCCATCACCAGGATTGCAAAATCCTCTAGGTTTTGGATTCCTAGTTTGGGAAGAGAGGAAACTAATATTGGATCAGCCTTCAAATAGGTAATGGAGGGGAAGCAGAGGTTTTGATTAAAGGGAAAGTTTTTTTGGTGACTCTCAAAGAGAACAAGAAAAGGAAAAGGGAGAAGTGGGTAGCAGAGTGACTAGGACAACAGCTGGTGGCTGATTACCAGGGGAGATCACCCCTTTTAACTCACCCTCGCCTACTCTCCAAGCATTCTCTCTCTCTCTCTCTCTCTCTCTCTCTCTCTCTTCTCTCTCTCTTTCTCTCTCTCTCACACACACACACACACACTCACAATTTTTCAGAGAGAAACAAGTAAGCTAAGAGTGGAACAATAGTCAGGCCCTGCTTTAATCTGTATGTTTTAAAAAAAATTATTCTGTTAAAGAATATAGTTGTCATATTTGGTATTATTTCTCATAAACACCTTTGGTAAATACTGTCCTTATATGGCTGAATATTTCTTTATTTGTAGCATGAGGGCACCAGGAAAGAGAGAGGGATTTTTCTTAGTTAAGACTGGGAGTTTCACCTCTAGCCCATTGTTACAGAGTTTTGCTCTCTGGGGGCATTAACATAAACCATTTCATAACTACTCTTTTAATAGGGAGTCATTAATGGGGAAAATCACCATGAATTTGGGCCCTATTACATAAATCTACCTCTTAGATACAAGTCTAGTTAATTAACATTTCCTAATATTTTCCTCTCATATTAATAAATTAATATTGTGTTAAAATAAAAGTCAAATCGGGGCAGCTAAGGTGTGCAGTGGATAGAGCACCAGCCCTAAAGTCAGGAGGCCCTGAGTTCAAATCTAGTCTCAGACACTTAACACTTCCTAGCTGTGTGACCCTGAGCAAGTCACTTAACCCTAATTGCCTCAGCAAAAAATAAATAAATAAAAACAGTCAAATCACAAGTTATGAGTAAGATTTAGCTCCACAGCTCTAGGATAATTATCATCCCGTGTTCTTCTGACCCAATCATATAGGACCAAATTTCTATTTTCTTTTTGAAATATATGAAAAAGATGTGTAAGGAGATGTGGTTGTAGAGATGTAAGTAGAGTGATGATAAATGGAGAGCTGAGAAAAGTTCCTCACTCTCTGTATATTGATCTATATTATTCTCCATTAAGCTGCTGAGAGGGAAATAGTTATAGAGAGCAATAACATATATACTAACCAAAGAATTTAAAAAAAGTATTAGCATGGCACAACTAAAAGTCATCTTGATTTTCTCCCTTCATTCTGAACTGGCTCATATCTGCCCCACCTCGTTTATATTTGCATGATTCAAGAATGTTTTACTTGTTTCATATTATTTAAAACTAATCATCAATTAATTATTAGTTAATTAATTAAAATTTAATTATTTCACATTTAAACTAGCTGATTGATAAATGTAATTACAGAGTAACTAACATGGTTTGTGAAGGTGGTGTTAACATATGTGTGTGTGTGTATTTGTGTTCAAAAATAATTTTTTGTCTCCTCCCTGCATGCTTTTCTCTAGATATAGGGTTTTTTAACTTAGGGTCTAAAGTGAAGGAGCTTTATTGAGGGGAAATAATGTATGATAAGTCTGAAATGATAGGTGGAAAGCAGGTTGTGAAATGTTTTTAAAGCCGGGATTCAAGACCTGAGGGTGAATCTTAAACATTATTAGATTATTATTATTAGATTTAGGAAAATCACTTAGGCAGATGTTTGAAAGATGGAACGAAGAGAGGAAAGGATTAAATCAGGAAAAAACATTTGGAAAGCAAGAGTGAAGTTTATAAAGTATGCTTAAAAAATGATAATTGTTTTTGGCCAATTTTATGTATTTTACTATATGTATATAAAATATTTTTAAAAATGGATCCATACGCTTTATCAGACTGCTTTCCCATTCTCTATTCACAGCACTAGCATTGATTACATACCAGAGGTTGGGGGGAGGGGTCATTATTTTTATTATATAAAGGGTAATAGATAACATGATACCATGGGGAAGAACAAAAGGATCATATAGCTTTAGAGACAACAGCAACAAAAGCAAACAGTACAGCACAAGGTAGCAATCAATGGTATGAAATGTTCCATATGTTTTTAGACATGGTTGATAGGTTAGTTGGTTCTGTTGCTTTTTTTTTTTTTTTTTTTCTTTTTTCCTTTGTAATTCTTGTTGTATAACCCAGCTTTGATGGATGCCCAAATAAGATGTGGGACCCATGTGGGACTTTATTCTGGGATAAGATACCCTGTTTCCTTCTACCATGTGGATAAAAGCAGCCTCTTTCCATGAGCTATATAGACATAACTGGATGAATACCTAACAGAGAATACTATCTAACAGAGATAGTCACTCTCTCTTTCCGGTGTCATGCAAAAGTGGTCTTATTCATCCTTCCAGGGGCAGGGTCACTTACACTTTCCTCTTAGGTCCCAAGGCTTTCAGAAATGGACTTGAGGATTTGGTTTATTTCTTTTGTCTTTTTCAATTCTAAGCAAAGCAAGGTCCCATCCCAAAGCCTATTGCTGCCAGTAAGATATCTTCCAAATCTTCCAGCAAGGAAAACTTAAGAAGCTTTAAAATTGAGGGTACACAATCAGTAGCGATAAAGTCAATGCTAAAAACTAGACATTCCCTTCCCAAACCTCTTAAAAGTATTAGAGAGTTCTGAGATTTTCTACCCTTAAATATAATATACTTAACTTTAAGGTAGTGGTGGGTGGCTAGAGTAGTCACTCTTAGTTAGAAGAGAAGCCTTGTTGGGTATAGGAGAAAGACATATTATAAAATGAATATATTTTTAAAAAAATAAAAGGTATTAATAAAACTTTTTGAATAATTTCCTTTAATTTCATCTTCCTTTCTATCTTCATATTCCATAAAGGACCTCTTGCAAGTCAACCAAGTCAAGTCCAAAAGCATTTATTAAATACTTTCTATATTCCAGGAACTATGCTAAGCAATAGGGAGACAAATACAAGCACAAGAAAGATGGCCCTTCCCCTCAGGTCATACTTTCTTTTTAACAATCAGTTTATATTTATCTTTAAAATGTATATTATGTATACAAAACATCAGTTTCCTCCAGTCTCTTCCTTTTTCTAACTCGACAGTTGTATTATTAAGAAAGAAATAGAAAGGAGGGGGGAAAGCTTCCCAGAATAACTGATGGATCTTTCATTTGAATGGGGCAAGACAACACATAAAAAAAAGAACTAAAAAGTGATAAGGATAATTGGAATAAATGGGGGGATGAAAGGTTGGACATTGGTGGTGAAAAATTGGATCTGGGATCTACTTCAAAACGGAGATTGTGGGAGAAACATACCAATGGAAGAATGGGCTAAAGAGAATTTGGCTGGAGTACTGCCATACAAACTGCCTCCTACTTTACATGATTACATTTCAGTAACTGAGATAAATTGGTCCAGAGGGCAGAACTGAGACCAGTAGATGAAAGTCAAATGGAAGTAAGTTTTAGCTCAATATTAGGAAGAACTATCTAGCAATTAAGAGCCTTCCAAGAGTGGAATTGCTTTCCACTTTTCCATGGTAGTGTAGAAAAGACAGTGAGATTCTTATCACTGGAAATATTCAAGTGGATGTTAAAAACTATTTTGAGGAAGTTGTAGAGGAATAAATGTACTGGACATGAGTTTGGACTAAATAATTTTCAGGTCTCTCTTCTTCCCAATTATAAAATTTGAAACTCTGAAAGGAGCCAGTGGTTTCTTCAAATATTTGATGAGATATATACAAGACTGCTATACATAGTATACAGTATGGGAAAAGTACTGGTCGTTCTCATTCATTACGGAGGTAACAAGTCACTCTTGGTTCCATCCTTTTTAATAACAAGGATTTATTGAATTTATCTAAGAGGCAGCCAGGCATAGTGGATAGAGTTGAGTTTAGATTCAAGAACTAAAAAAGATCTGGGTTCAAATTCAGTTTTTAACACATGTTAGCTATGGAACTATGGCAATAATATAGGTAGAAGTCTGTGCCATCAAGCAGAAACTTCATAAAAATCCACTGTTATTAACAGGATAAACAGATCCCTATGCCTTCTTCAGGATAGAGCCTGCCTTACATCAATGGAGAGTGTAATCATGATTTCCATAAGGACATCTCTTGGAGTTTCTTTAGAATTCAGGCCCCCAATCTTTCTAGAAACCAATTGATAGTAGGTATAATTATGTGTATTTAAGTTCTCTATGAGAGTTTGAATCCAGAGAATTTCTATTGAGTTAGGATACTGGGAAGCATAAAAAGATAAAACCTTTGAATTGGAAGGCATTGAAGCAGGAGTGTGTAAGATCTAGCTCCTACTATTTCTACAGAGCCAATTGTTAAGTTTTCAATGTGCATATTTATAACTTAGAAATTGGAAAATACTTCAAATAAGGGCTTGATTGATTCTAGACTTAAAAAGTGATGGATAAAATGTTAATAATGCAGATCTAACTTAGAAGTGTGTCTTGTGTGTATATTTCCCCAGAAAGGAGTCAGTTATTAAACATTTATCCACACACTCTAAAACAACTTTCTAATCACTGTTACAATAATTATTTCTACAGAATTTGGTTGTCCAAGATGTGCTTAATTATATCTCATGACAGATATCTCACTACCACATGAACTTCTTTATGACCTACCTTATGTGAAAACTTTCCTGTAAGGAAAAAAGATACACCCCTAGAATCAAAAGATATTTGTATTTGAACATTGCCACTGACTCTAATTGGCCATGTTATCTTAGGAAGTCAGTTAATGTTTTTGAACTTATTTTCCCTTTTTTGTGAAGTGGGAGAGTAATAAGATCTCTTCTACTACCCTTGAAGGAGTATTGTGAAGATGAAATTATCTAATTTCAGCATCATAGTGCTTCTGATTAGAAAATTCTTTCTTATAGTGATTCACAATTTAACTCCTTAAAATTCTCCACTACAAGTGTTGCTTTCCTAGCCCTGCCAACTAGAACTAAGCAGAGTAAACATGTGCTTTCCTGTGCTTTCTTCTATGTGTAGTCCTCAAAAATATTTGAAGATCATGTCTCTCTTAAGTCTTTTCTTTTTGAGGCTAAATATTCCTACTTTTTTCATTATATAGCATAGTCACTTCTTCATTATGGTCAGTCTTCTCTGAAAAGTCTCTAGGCAGTCAATGACCATCTTAAAATCTTCAGATGTTACATGACCAAAACAGAGACCATGGCTACAACATAAGCTTCTAGAGATAATTCCTGTGTTTAGACTGAGGGCAGGAGAGCTTGGCTTAGTTGATGAATGATGATTGGCGAGTGGTTTACAGCTGTTCCTGTTTTTGGGACCTGGGCTCTTTGCTTCCCAAAATATAATAATATCCAAACTGCAGCTCTACTCACAGAGAACCCTGCTCCTTAACTTCAGTTAAGATTACCTGTGGCTTTCCAGTGTCCGAAGTTCATTTGCATTGGTCCAGATCATTAGATTATATTTTAATAAAAAGTCACAACTACTTAATAAACAGTAGCAAAATCTATTTTTTTATATTTGACACAGACAATATAGCATATTGTCATCATCTGTATCTTGCCCAAAGCAATGACCATGGTTCAAGTACTTCCAACTATCACATCTGGTTCCATGACTCAAGATGCTAGTAGAAGTGCTTTAGGCCCTGACTCTATTTTTGGTGGGAAAGATGGTATAGTAGAATGTAGGCTTAAATTGAGTTAGAGGACTTTATAAATTTTATTTTTAGTAAATTGTGTGACATTGGGTCAGTCCCTCACCTCTCTGGACTTAATTCCTTTATCTGTAATGCCTTAAATGACATAAGATTCTTTTTTTGTTCTAGATTCTACAATCTTATAGCCATTCTTCACTCATCCTTCAAAATGGGGTGGAAAGGGAGGAATGAGTGCCTAGAGAGAACCTTTTTGGAACATTAGTTTTAATTGTTTCTCATTCACTTTCTAAATGTCTTCCTCTTTGAGTCTACTGTTTTTTTGGACATACAATTCAAATTCCAACTACTTTCCCCTCTCCCATCACTGAAGAAAGCAAAATTCTAGGATTCCCTCAGCATTATTCATAGTCAATCCCTTCTTTCTGGCAGGCATACTGAAGGAAGGTTCAGGGCATGCATTCATGGACCACTGCAAATTCCCAGGTCTATTCCAGATTGAAAACTCAAATAGAGAGCCTCAGGAATAGAAGACCATATAGTTAAAGAAAATATTAATCTTTTTTTTTTTTTTTTTCCCCCTGAGGTACTTGGAGTTAAGGGACTTGTCCAGGGTCACATAGCTAGGAAGTGTTACCGGTCTGAGACAAGATTTGAACTCAGGTTCTCCTGACTTCAAGGCTGATGCTCTATCTACTGCGCCACCTAGCTGCCCCAAACTATTAATCTTTTTTTTTTTTTTTTTTTTTTTTTTGTCCTATCTTCAGTAAGGAAAAGAAAAATCTATTAAGTAGTTTTCTATGTCACCTCCTTACCAAGTTGGATATTTGGTTTCTGTTTTTGTTTTTCCTCCTTTTGCTTTATTTTTTCCTTTCCAATACTGCTTTCTAAGTCCTCGCTTCCTATTTCCCTCTTTGCTATACCTGGCCATTGGTCAAGATTAAAAGGGTTGTTGCATTATACCAGAGATTTTAGAGAAACTTGTTTTGCTGAAGGGCCAAAAAGACTACAACCATCTATTCTCTCCCCAATAAACTCCATTTGCACTTCCAAGATCAATGTCTTGCTCAAACCAAAGGAGCTTAGTTAGAAATATATATAGTTAAACAGGTCTGGTCTGTAAACTTCACTTGAATCTTAACCTTAACCCATAAGGAAAATAGACTTTACAAGAATGAATCAAGTACAGATAGCAGTTCAAGAAATGCTCACAGTTTTCTTTAGGGCACATACCACACAGAGAAGGACTATGATATAGCAGATTCCTGGATATGTCTGAGCTGATTGTTCCTAAATTGCACTGGATACTACACCTATCTGACACCAAAGATCAAGGCAGAGCACAAGAAGAAATTCTTGACTGTAAAAGAATGACATTAGAAGCCTGAAAAAAAGCTGTTGAATTTTGTTAATCAGTATGCATATGAGGGATAGGCAGCAAAAATGAACTGAATCTAGAATTCACCTTGAAGAAGAGGGCAAAATTGATTGCTTTTAAGGCACTTTCTAGGTTCTTCTAGTAACCTAAAACCTCTCAGAAACCAAGGTTCATCTGGGACACTGATTATTGGTAGAATTGTGAATACATCCAGCCATTCTGGAGAATGATTTGGAACAATGCTCAAAAAGTTATCAAACTGTGATACCCTTTGATCTAGCAGTGTTACTACTGGGCTTATATCCCAAAGAGATCTTAAAAAAAGGAAAAGGACCTGTATGTGCAAGAATGTTTGTGGCAGCCCTCTTTGTAGTGGCCAGAAACTGGAAACTGAGTGAATGCCCATCAATTGGAGGATGGCTGAATACATTATAGCATATGAATATTATGAAATATTATTGTTCTGTAAGAAATGACCTGCAGGCCCTCTTTGTAGTAGCCAGAAACTGGAAACTGAGTGGATGCTCATCAATTGGAGAATGGCTGAATAAATTGTGGTATATGAATATTATGGAATATTATTGTTCTGTAAGAAATAACCAGCAGGATGATTTCAGAAAGGCCTGGAGAGACTTACATGAACTGATGTTGAGTGAAATGAGCAGGACCAGGAGATCATTATATACTTCAACAACAATACTATGCGATGATCAGTTCTGATGGACGTGGCCAACAATAGAGCAATAATGAATTGAACAAACTGCACCCAGTGAAAGAATTCTGGGAGAGACTATGAACCACTACATAAAATTCCTAATCCCTCTATTTTTGTCCGCCTGCATTTTTGATTTCTTCCACAGGCTAATTGTATACTATTTCAACGTTTGATTCTTTTTGTACAGCAAATAACTGTATGGACATGTATACATATATTTTATTTCACTTATACTCTAACATATTTAACATATATTGGTCAACATGCCATCTGGGGGAAAGGGTGGGGGGAAAGGGGGGAAAAGTTGAAACAAAAGGTTTTGCAATTGTCAATGCTGAAAAATTACTCATGCATATATCTTGTAAATAAAAAGCTTTAATAAAAAATAAAAATCATTATAAATATAAAAAAGAAATATGTTATCCTAATTGATGCAAAAATCTTAAATAAGGTATTAATAAAGAGATTATAGCAACTTATCACTAGTATAATACACTATGACCAAGTAAAATTTGTAACGGAAATATAGGGCTGGTTCAATATTAGGAAAACTTAGCATAATTGACTATCTCATTAATCAAATGAACAGAAATCATATGATTATACCAATAGATGCAGGAAAATAATTTGACAAAATCTTATTACAAAGTATGAGAAAGCATAGAAATAAATGGAGTTTTCTTTTAAATAACCAATAATATCTATCTAAAACCATCTATCTAAATCTAAATCTAAAAGCATTATATACAACGGAAATAAACTAGAAGCATTCCCAATAAGATTAGGGGTGGAACAAAGTTGTTCACTATCACCATTTCTATACAATATTGTATTAGAAATGCTAACTCTAGTAATAAAAGAAGAAAAAAAATTGGAAGAATTAGAGTGGAAAATGAGGAAACAAAAGTATCAGTTTTTGCAGATGATATGATAGTATACTTAGAGAGTCAACTAAAAACCTATTAAAATAATTAATAACTTTACTAAAGTTGCAAGATACAAAAGAACTCTAAATAAATCACTGGTATTTCTATATGTTACATCAAAGTCCAGCAGCAGGAGATACAAAGAGAAATTCCATTTAAAATAAATGTAAATAATATAAAATATTTGGGAGTCTACTTGCCAAGACAAAGCCAAGAATTATATGAACACAATTACAAAACATTTCCATGAAATTAAAATTAGATCTAAACAACTGGAAGAATATCAAATGCTCATGGATAGGTTGAGCTAATAAAATAAAAAAGACAATTCTACCTAAATTAATCTACTTATTCAGTGCCATACCAATCAAACTCCCAAGAAATTATTTTACAGATCTCAAAAAAAAAGTTCATCTGGAAGAATAAAAGGTCAAGGATTTCAAGGAAATTAATGAAAAAAAAAATACCAATGAAGGTAGCCTAGCTGTGTCAGACCTAAAACTATATTAGAAAGCAGCAATCATTGAAACCAGTTGGTACCACCTAAGAAAAAATCAATCAATGCAATAGGTTAAGTTCACAGGACAAAATAATCAATACCTATAGCAATCTAGTATTTGACAAACCCAAAGACTCCAACTTTTGGAATAAGAACTCCTTATTTGACAAAAACTGCTGGGGAAAATTGGAAACTAGTATGGAAGAAAGTAGGGATTGACCCACATCTAACACCATATACCAATATAAGGTTGAAATGGGTTCATGATTTAGACATAAAAAGTGGTATTATAAGCAAATTAAAAGAACATAGGATAGTTTACCTCTCAGAACTGTGGAGAAGGAAGGAATTTGTGACCAAAGAAGAACTGGAATTAATAATTGAATGCCAGGGGCAGCTAGGTGGCGCAGTGAATAGAGCATCAGCCTTGAATTCAGGAGGACCGGAGTTCAAATCTGATCTCAGACACTTAACACTTCCTAGCTGTGTGACCCTGGGCAAGTCACTTAACCCCAGCCTCAGAGGGGGAAAAAAATAATTGAACGTCAAGTAGATAATTTTGATTAAGGTAAAAAGATTTTGCACAAACAAAACTAATGCAAACAAGATCAGAAGGAAACAATAAATTGGGAAAACATTTTTTACATCCAAAGGATCTAATAAAGGCCTCATTTCTAAAATATATAGAGAATTGACTAAAATTTATAAGAATTCAAGCCATTCTCCAATTGATAAATGGTCAAAGGATATGAATAGACAATTTTCAGATGAAGAAATTAAAACTATACCTAATCGTATGAAAAAGTGCTCCACATTATTATTAATCAGAGAAATGCAAAATTAAACAATTCTGAGATACCATTACATACCTGTCAAATTGGATAAAGTGACAGAAAAAGATAATGATGACTTTGGAGGGGATGTGGGAAAAATGGGACACTAATACATTGTTTGTGGAATTGTGAATAGATCCAGCCATCTGGAGAGCAATTTGGAATTATGCTCAAAAAATTATCAACCTGTGGAAACCCTTTGACCCAGCAGTGTTACTACTAGGCTTATATTCCAAGGAAATATTAAAGAAGGGAAAGGGACCTGTATGGCAGCTCTTTTTGTAATGACACAAAATTGAAAACTGAGTGCATGCCCATTAATTGGAGAATGGCTGAATAAGTTATGGTATATGAATATTATCGAATATTTATTCTATATTGTTCTATAAGAATATTGTTCTATAAGAAATGATCAGCAGGATGGTTTTAGAGAAGCCTGGAGAGAGATACATGAATTGATGCTAAGTGAAATAAGAAGAATCAGGAGATCATTGTACAGGGCAAAAATAATGTTTTATGACAATCAATTCTGATGGAGATGACTCTTTCCAACAATGAGATAATTTAGGCCACTTCCAATGATCTTGTGATGAAGAGAGCCTTCTACACCCAGAGAGAGGACTGTGGAAACTGAGTGTGGATCACAACATAACATTCTCACTGTTTTTGTTGTTGTTCATTTCCATTTTGCTTTCTTAGCCATTTTCTTTCCTTTTTGATTTGATTTTTATTATGCAGCAAGATAATTGTATAAATGCTTTTACATATATTGGATTTAATACATATGTACAACATATATTGGATTGCTTGCCATCGGGGTGAAGGAGGAGAAAATTTGGAACACAAGGCTATGCAAGAGTCAATGTTGAAAAATTATCTGTCTATATGTGTTGAAGATAAAAAACTTTTATTTTTTTATTTTTTTTTTTTGATAAAAAACTTTAAACAAACAAACAAACAAAAAAACCCCAAAGTCCAGCCTCGAGATACAAAGAGAAATTCCATTTAAAATAACTGTAGATAATACAAAGCATTTGGGATATGAACAAAATTACAAAATACTTTCCACACAAATAAAATTAGATCTAAACAACTGGAAAAACATCACATGCTCATGGATAGGTTGAGCTAATATAATAAAAAATGCAATTCTACCTAATTTAATCTACTTATTTATTGCCATATCAATCAAACTGCCAAGAAATTAGAGCTAGAAAAAAACAATAACAAAGTTCATCTGGAAGAACAAAAGGTCAAGAATTTCAAGGGAATTAATGAAAAAAAAATGCAAATGAAGATGGCCTAATTGTACCAGATTTAAAACTATATTATAAAGAAGTGGTCATCAAAACCAATTGGTATTGACTAAGAAATGATGTATTTGATCAGTAGACTAGATTAGTTCACAAGACATAAAACTTAATGACTATAGTAATCTAATATAGTATATAATCTAATATAATAAACTAAAAAATTCCAGCTTCTGGGATGAGAACTCACTATATGACAAAAATTGCTGGAAAAAATTAGAAAATAGTGTGGCAGAAACTAGGCATTGACCCACACCTAACACCCTATACCAAAATAAAATCAAAATTGATTTATGAACAAGACATAAGCAAATTAGGAAAACAAAGGATAGTCTATCACTCAGGTCTATGGAGTAGGAAGAAATTTATGGCCAAAGAAGAAGCAGATTATGAAATGCAAAATGAATAATTTTCATTATATTAAATTAAAAAGGTTTTGTACAAACAAACCCAATGCAGCCAAGATTAGAAGGTGAGCAGTAAATTGGGGGAAAAAAATTTACATTCAAGGGCTGTGATATAGGACTCATTTCTAAAATATAGAGAATTGAATTAAATTTATAAGCATTCAAGCCGTTCTCCAATTGGTAAATGGTCAAAGGATATGAGCAGAAAATTTTCAGGGGAAGAAATTAAAGCTATTGACTTCTGGCCAACATGGTGGAGAGGACACACACATCTACTTAAACTCCGTCTTTGTTCTCAGAATTTATTTCATGACAAGGCCTTGGAATTAGTGCTTGCCTAAAAAAACAAACCCACAAATAATTACCAACAGAAGACATCCTCAAAATTTGCCAGAAAAGATCTGTTTTTGCTAGTGGGTGGGATGGTCAGATTGAGTGCAGACTGAGGGCAAGCAGTGAGAGTAAGGCAGGTAGCTCACACTGCACAGACCAGAGAGGGGTGAGGGTGTGATCTCAGCCATTTCCGCGGAAAGAACTTTACCACAGTGTAAATTGTCTGGACAATTACAAGGTGAAAACTCAGGTTGACTTGATAAGAGGAGCAAGCTCATTGGTTGGAGTACTTCTTCCCAGAAGCCCTTGCATTATCCCAAGCCCATTCTCTGGGATAAAAGAGGACACCACTCCAGAGATAGAAGAAGACTCTGCACTACATCAGGCTTGACGGGGCTCTCTGCAGGAAGGGAAGTTACTTCTCTGGACAAGAGTTAACAGCAACTGTCTGGAGACAATGGTTCACTACAGGAAGAAGAATCTGTCCAAGAGATTTGAGTTGACACAGCAGATCTCTTCCCAGAGAGCGATCGGCAGCATCTGGAGACAACAGCATGCTACATTTGGCGCCCAACATGGGGCAAGGACTTTTGCTTATCCTGACAAGAGGAGCTAGACCAGACCTTTGCAATTTGGCTCCCAAATAGGAACAGACACGGTCCTGATTCGAGTGGAAAAGCCTCCCATCCAGATCTCAGTCTCTCTGACCCAGAACCGTGAGTAATGAGGAAACTTTATTAAAGATTAAGTGAGTGTGCTAATAGATAAATAAGGAACTTAACTTGTTAAGGGCTAAACCAGCAATCTCTTATAGCTGAAATGGGGCAGATGTTAGCTAAATACAATCCCTGGACCTCAGCCGACTCAACCCCAGACCCAGAGGCAGCCTCAGCTCCAGCCCCATTCAGGAGTGGTACTATAGAGAGTATAATCAAGATAATTGAGGAGCAGAGTTTACTTGTAACCTGGGTGCAGATTGCTAAACTCTTGGCTGCATTAAGACACACATCCCCTTGGTTCTTAGAGGAAGAAAAGATAGATGTAGATAAATTGAAGCTAGTGGGATTTGAAATGAAAGAATTTCATGCAAAAAATGGACCTCGTTCAATTTCTGCAGAAGTATTTTATATCTACAACATAGTTCAATTAGCCTTAAACTATCAAGCAAGTTATAGGAGAATGAAAAGTTTTAAAAATGAACAGAGGAGGAAGTATGAGGAAAAAAGGAAAGATCAAGATCTTGCCCTAGAGCAAGAGGATTTAAATGAGGAATTAGGGCATGATTCTTTTGAAGAAGCTTCGACCCTGCCTAGAGAGCAAATTATTGACAGGCCCACATCAACTCCACCTTCAGAGGTGGAGGAAGAAGAAGGAGGGGAAGAGGCAGAAACACAAACAGAATTGCCTGTGAAGCAGCCTAAGCCTATGACAAGATTAGAAAAAGCATTGGTTAAAGCTAAGAGAGAAGGACAGGATATAAGTGATTTTATACATGCATATCCCCTGATTGAAGATATTGACTCCGTAGGTCAAAAAAGGAGAAGATATGCACCTTTAGATTTGAATAAAATTAAAGATTTGAAAAAAAGTTATACCCTTTATGGGGCTACATCAGCTTATGTTAAAATGTTACTAGATGGTTTGTCTTATGAAGTCCTAACCCCGAATGATTGGAAATCCATAGCAAGGACATGCCTGGAACCTGGAGAAAATTTGCTATGGGTTGCGGAGTTTCATGAATTATGTAAAATTCAAGTCAGATACAATTTGGAAATAGGAGTTAACACATAATTCACTTTTGAACACTTAGCTGGTAAAGGTCGGTATGGAGAGAATTCAGAACAGCTTAATTATACCATGACAATATATGAACAAATTGCTAAGGCTGCAATAAAAGCTTGTGGTGTCCTCCCTGGACAGAAAGATCGCGGAGAGGCTTTCACTAAAATACAGCAAGGTCCCAATGAACCTTTTGCAGATTTTGTAGGTCGTTGGCAAACTGCTGTCAAAAGAACTATTGGAAAAAATGCAGCTACAGAAATAATGACCAGACATTTGGCTAAGGAAAATGCCAATGAGATTTGCAAAAGAATTATATGGGGATTAGACAAAGATGCTCCTCTAGAGGAGATCATAAGATGCTGTGCTACAGTGGGAACAGATGCTTTTTACACCTGGACAATGATGAACGTGGAAAGACAGAGTTCCTCCTGGCAAGGGCCTTCTAGAGAAACTCGGTGATGTTTTCAATGTGGAAAAATTGGACATCTAAGAGCTCAGTGTAGGTATACAGTGAGAAGACAGGGTGAAAGAAGACCTAAAACCCCATGTCCAAAATGCAACAGAGGATTCCATTGGGCATCAGAGTGTAGAATAATTCAGGGAAACGGGATGAGGGGCCCAGGTCCATGGCCCCAGGCAAAAAAGACTTGGGGCATGATGGCAGCTGATGTTATACCCAAAGAGTCTTTAGAAGGTCAGGACTCTGATTTGATCAACCAGCAGAAAAGTAATCACATGGTAGAAAGGGATTATCTGATAAGTCAGCTGAAAGGCAATCAGATTGCAAAAATGGATTACACTTGGGGAGAATACAGGCCTTTTAAACCAACAGGGCTGTGTCCAGTGCAAACAACTCCAATGTAATTGCCAGATGATGAGAAGAGATTTAAAAAGTGGTAAATAGAAGGAAATTAGATAGGTTAGCTGCCTGGGAGAGAGGGTTTGCTTGTATTTCTTCAGCAGGAGAAGGAGCCAGATGGGTGCCAATGAGTCGTATTCGCCTTGTCCATCAGAGAGAGACAGAAAAAGAGAAAGACCTCAAAATAAAGGAGAAGATCTAAGAAACATCTTACACCGAAAGGCATGGCTAATAAAAAGACTGTTAAAGAACTTTAAAACCAGCAGGAATCATTGGACTTCCTAACACAAGATGAGACTAATGGACAATGGACTTATGGACATTTATAAATTCTTAAGTTATGATTATTTGATCATGTTATTTGTTATATACTTCTAGCATGTATTATATTACTATGTTACTATGTGCTTATGTAATTTATGTAATTATGTGTAATACCTCCCATATTGATGGATTTATGTTTCAAGGTCATGACTATCCTATGTTCTAAATCAAAAGAAAGGGGGAGATGTTAGGATTACTAGGTGAGAACTCAGGTTGTCTGGACAATGACAAGGTGAGAATTCAGGTTGTCTGGAGAATTACAAGGTGAGAACTCAGGTTGACTTGATAAGAGGAGCAAGCTCATTGGTTGGAGTACTTCTTCCCAGAAGCCCTTGCATTATCCCAAGCCCATTCTCTGGGAGGATAAAAGAGGACACCACTCCAGAGATAGAAGAAGACTCTGCACTATATCAGGCTTGATGGGGCTCTCTGCAGGAAGGGAAGTTACTTCTCTGGACAAGAGTTAACAGCAACTGTCTGGAGACAATAGTTCACTACAGGAAGAAGAATCTGTCCAAGAGATTTGAGTTGACACAGCAGATCTCTTCCCAGAGAGCGATCGGCAGCGTCTGGAGACAACAGCACGTTACAGGACTTTAACTATTGATAGCTCCTACACTGATAGAGAGCAGACTTTAAACCCTGAGGAGACTAAAAACAGATTGTCTCCAGATGAATTCCCAAAAGGGGATATGATCTGATCCTCAACACTCAAGATTATCATAGAAGAAATTAAAAAGGCTCTCATAAGAAAGCTGGAAGAAAAATGGGAAAAGGAAAGGGAAGCTTGGCAAGAGAGTCTAGATAAGCCATCCCACTCGTTTAAAGATAGAGTGGACAAAGAAATCAAATCCTTGAAAAAAAGATTTAGTGATTTGGAAAAAGAAAATAGCTCTCTACAAAATAAAATTGGCAAAATGGGGAAAAATCCACAGAACAAAACAACTCACTTAAAAATTCAATTGTAATATAGAAAAAGATATAAAAAAGTGAATGAAGAAAATAATTTATTAAAAATCAGAATTGAACAAATGGAATTGAATGACTTGAGGAGACACCAAGAATCAGTCAAGCAAAATCAAAAAAATGAAACAATGGGAAAAAATGTCAAATACCTTCTTGGGAAGACAACAGACCTGGAAAATAGATCTAGCAGAGATAATCTGAGAATTATTGGACTTTCTGAAAAATATGATGAAAAAAACAGCCTGGACACTATTTTCCAGGAAATGATCAAAGAGAACTGTCCAGATGTTATAGAAACAGAGGGTAAAATAGACATTGAAAGGATTCGTTGATCACCTACTGAAAAGGATCCTAAAATCAAAACTCCAGGAAATATACTGGCCAAATTCCAGAACTATCAGACGAAGGAAAAAATACTACAAGCAGTTAGAAAAAATTAATTCAAGTATAGAGGAGTAACAATAAGGATAACTCAGGATCTAGCAGCATCCACATTAAAGGATCAAAGGGCTTGGAATCTGATATTCCAAAAGGCAAAAGAACTTGGAATGCAGCCAAAAATAACTTACCCAACCTGAGCATTTTTTTTTCCAGGGAAGAAGATGGACATTCAATGAAATAAGTGAATTTCATCTATTTCTGATGAAAAAACTGGAACTAAAAAAAAAGTTTGATCTGCAAATATAGAAAAATCCCCAGGACCAGATGGATTTACATGTGAATTCTACCAAACATTTAAAGAACAATTAACTCCAATGCTATATTGTAAAGTTCTGTCGTCTCTCAATTATAATCCTTCTCTGGGAGGAGGTTTCTTTTCTGTATAATCTTTTCCTCTGTGAGCAGGTTTCTTGGGAGGCTTCTGGAGCCCCCAGCAAGAGCAAAGGTAAAATCTCAAATCCTCATCTTCCTGAATCCTGACTCTGAATCTCCTCGAGCTTCCCTGAAGTTCTCCTGAGAAATCATGTTCTTCTCCCAGTCTAGACTGTCTCCTTCCAGACTGCTGTCCCAGCTCAATATCCCAGTCTAGACTGACTTCAGACTCAATGTTGCCTTCTTTAATCCTCACAGAGAATGGGCTTGTGAAAACTCAGGGGCTTGTGGGAAATACTTCAACCAATGAACTTGCTCCTCTTAAAGGTGTAAACTCCTTTAAATATGTAAACTCCTTTTCAGAAGTCTAAAGGTGTAAACTCCTTTTAAAGGTTAGAACTAAAGGTGTGAATTCTGAACTAGAGAATTGTTTAGACAAGCTGAGTTATTACCTTGTAATCCTAACACTATATAAACTATTTGAAAAAATAGGGATTGAAGGAGTCCTTTTATGACACAGACATGGAACTGATACCTAAACCAGGTAGGTTGAAAACAGAGAAAGAAAATTATAGGCCAATCTCCCTAATGAATATTGATGCTAAAATCTTAAATAAAATATTAACAAAAAGATTACAGAAAATCATCTTCAGGATAATACACCATGACCAAGTAGGATTTATACCAGGAATGCAGGGCTGGTTCAATATTAGGAAAATTATTCACATAATTGACTATATCAATAACCAAGATTAACAAAAACCATATGATCGATTGTCTCAATAGATGCAGAAAAATCATTTGATAATATCCAATATGAATTCCTAATAAAAACACTTGAGAGTATAGGAATAAATGGACTTTGCCTTAAAATAGTAAGGAGCATATATTTAAAACCGTCAGTAAGCATCAAATGTAATGGAGATAAACTAGAACCTTTCTGAGTATGCTCAGGAGTGAAACAAGGTTGCCCACTATCACCATTATTATTCAATACTGTCTTTAAAATGCTAGCCTCAGCAATAAGAGTTGAGAAAGAGATTAAAAGAATTAGAGTAGGTAATGAGAAAAGCAAATTATCACTTTTTGCAGGTGATATGATGGTATACTTAAAGAATCCCGTAGATTCAATTAAAAAGCTATTAGAAATAATTCACAATTAGCAAAGTTGTAGGATACAAAATAAATCCACATAAATCCTCAGCATTTTTATACACCACCAATAAAATCCAACAGCAAGAGATACAAAGAAAAATTCCATTCAAAATAACTGTCGATAGCATAAAATATTTGGGAATCTATCTACCAAAGGAAAATCAGGAATTATATGAACAAAATTACAAAACACTTTCCACACAAATAACGTCAGATTTAAATAATTGGAAAACTATTAAGTGCTCTTGGATAGGCTGAGCGAATATAATAAAGATGACAATACTCCCTAAACTAATCTATTTATTTAGTGCTATACCAATCAGACTCCCAAGAAACTATTTTAATGACCTAGAAAAAATAACAACAAAATTCATATGGAAGAACAAATGGTAGAGCATTTCAAGGGAATGAAAAAAAAAATCAAATGAAAGTGGCCTAGATGTATCTGATCAAAAATTATACTATAAAGCAGTGGTCACCAAAACCATTTGGTATTGGATAAGAAATAGATTAGTTGATTAGTGGAATAGGTTATGATCACAGGACAAAATAATCAATTATATAGTAATCCACTGTTTGACAAACCCAAAGATCCCAACTTTTGGGATAAGAATTCATTATTTGACTGCTGGGAAAACTGGAAATTAGTATGGCAGAAATTAGGCATGGACCCACATTTAACACCATACACATATATAAGATCAAAATGGGTCCATGATTTAGGCATAAAGAATGAGATTATAAATCAATTAGAGGAACATAGGATAGCTTACCTCTCAGACTTGTGGAGGAGGAAGGAATTTGTGACCAAAGAAGAACTAGAGATCATTATTGATCACAAAATAGAAAATTTTGATTATATCAAATTAAAAGGCCTTTGTACAAACAAAACTAATGCAAACAAGATTAGAAGGGAAGCAACAAACTGGGAGAACATTTTTACAGTTAAAGGTTCTGATAAAGGTCTCATTTCCAAAATATATAGAGAATTGACTCTAATTTATAAGAAATCAAGCCATTCTCCAATTGATAAATAGTCAAAGGATATGAGCAGACAATTTTCAGATGATGAAATTGAAATTATTTCCACTCATATGAAAGAGTGTTCCAAATCATTATTGATCAGAGAAATGCAAATTAAGACAACTCTGAGATATCACTACACACCTCTCAGATTAGCTAAAATGACAGGAAAAAATAACTATGAATGCTGGAAGGGATGTGGGAAAACTGGGACATTGGTGCATTGTTGGTGGAGTTGTGAACGAATCTAACTATTCTGGAGAGAAATCTGGAATTATGCCCCAAAAGTTATCAAAGTATGCACACCCTTTGATCCAGCAGTGCTACTACTGGGCTTAAAAGAGATACTAAAGAAGGGAAAGGGACTTGTATGTACCAAAATATTTGTGGTGGTTCTTTTTGTAGTGGCTAGAAACTGGAAAATGAATGGATGCCCATTAATTGGAGAATGTTTGGGTAAATTGTGGTATATGAATGTTATGGAATATTATTGTTCTGTAAGAAATGACCAGCAAGATGAATACAGCAGAGAGGCTTGGGAAGACTTACATGAACTGATGCTGAGTGAAATGAGCAGAACTAAGAGATCATTTATACACTTCAATAACAATACTGTATAAGGATGTATTCTGATGGAAGTGGATATCTTCAACAAAGAGAAGATTTACTTTAGTTCCAATTGATCAATGATGGACAGAATCAGCTACACCCAGAGAAGGAACACTGGGAAATGAGTGTGAACTATTTGCATTCTTGTTTTTCTTCCCAAGTTATTTTTGCCTTCTGAATCCAATTCTTCCTATGCAACAAGAATACGCTTCTGCACACATATATTGTATCTAAGATATATTATAACATATTTAACATGTATAAGACTGCCTACCATCTAGGGGAGGGGGTAAAGAGAGGGAAGAGAAAAATCAGAACAGAAGTGAGTGCAGAGGATAATGTTGTAAAAAAATTGCCCATGCATATGTACTGTCAATAAAATTTATAATAAAAAAATAAATTAAAGCTATTTCTAATCATATGAAAATGTGCTCTAAATCACTATTGATTAGAAAAATGTAAATTAAGACAACTCTGAGGTACCTTTTAGATTGTCTAAGATGATAGGAAAAGGTAATGATAAATATTGGAGGCGATGTGGGAAAACTGGGACACTAATACATTGTTGGTGGAGTTGTGAATTGGATAATCACATAATATTTTACCTTTTTTGTTGTTATGTGCTTGCTTTTTTTCTCATTTTTTTCTTTTTGATTGAATTTTTCTTGTGCAGCATGGTAAATATGAATATATATATATATATATATATATATATATATATATATATATATATGTAAAGAATTGCACATATTTAACCTATATTGGATTATTTGCTGTCTAGGAGAGGGGGATAGGTGGAAGAGAGAGAGAAAAATTTGGAATATGAGATTTTAAAGAGTGAATGTTGACAACTATCTTTGGGTATAGTTTGAAAATAAAAAGCTATTATTAAAAATAGCAAAAATAAAAAAAAAAGAAATATACCATTCTATTCCTTTCACCAATTTCTAGTGACTATAAACTGAGTTATATGAAAGTCTTTTTGCTAGTAATTGCTTTGGAGTTGTCTTCAGATCCTTTTTTTGAAGTTAGTCTCTGACTTTAGATATGCAGTTGTAATGTTGCTGCCTTTTCCTTATCTTTTGCAAATTTTTCTTCAATTTTTGTATTTCAAATTTATCATCCTCTTTCAAAGTTTCTTTTGGGGGAAAAATATTCCATGGTGCCTTTGATTTTTTTTTGTCCCTCTGCTTGCATTTTTATATTTTGTGTCACGGGCTCTGATTTCTGCTCTAATTTAATCACATTTTACAATTTTTTTTTCTTTTTTGAATCATTCTGGAAATTTCTTGAGCATGTTTATGAAAAAAAATTCAAAGTATAATAGTTGTTTAAGTGACTATGATTTAATAAAAAAAATTCCTCAAATTTTGTCGACAGAATCCTTGATTTTCTGTTAATTTGATTTTTTAATTTAAAGTTTTAGTTTTTTCATATGATACATCTGTTTTAATCTTAGTAATATCAAATGCCCTCAAATATACCTCCTGAAAAGATAAAGTAAAAGTAAGAAAAAATTCTGAAGAACTCTTTAATCAATTTTCTAAAAAAGAGCAAAGAAGCCCTCATAGTTGCTGAATTTTGAAATGGGTAGCATACTGCTCTTCATTTTACTTTTTAATTACTTTCTGTATGTTAATAGTGATGTACTTAAATTCATTGTATTGCTTCTGCTACTGTTTATTTTTATTTATTATTAATATTTATATTATTATAATATTTATTACTTAAAGTTGTAAAAATTGCAGTTATAACCATGAAACTCCCTACACTAGTCTAGTTAGGAAAGGTTGCTCCCAGGGCAGATCAAACTCAGTCTAGATGGACCTTTTCCAGAAAACTGTTCTGGCCTTTGAGGACTGGAAATTGAAGATAGCTGAAATGGTTGCTGCAAAGAAAAATTAAGAGAGCTTTTGATAATGTTTTGAAGAGTAGTATTATAATTAGAGTTTTGTTCTAGGCCTCTCTGATCTAGAGGTCACTAACACTCTTTTAGATGTAAAGAAATAGCTGATTATTGTATAGTTTCTGGTTTTGTTTTGTTTTGTTCTGCTTTCTTTTAATTTTTTTTGACTGACATTTCATTTGAGAAGCTAAGTGCTTGCTCAGTGTCACAAAACTAATGTGTGCAATAGGTGGGACTTAAACCTAATTCTTGCTGACTCCAAGGTTGTCTGCACATCATAGAATCACAGAATTTGAGAGTCTGAAAAGACTATAGTATTGTTGCTTCACTTTAGGTGAGCTCCTCTCCAGCCCACTGAAGCGGTAGTTTTTCAAACAGTAGCTTCAGTTGTGTTCAAGTGTCTCTGATCATACAGATTTGAATCAGACTTTTTCTGTGATATTCTCTATGACCTAAAGTTTTCTGTTTTCAAAATGATATTTCCTAAAAAAATAAAAACAAAAAACAATACAAAACAACCCCCCTCCAAAAAAAAATAGTGATTTGCCATCATGTTTTGTATTGTTTCATTCAGGTGACAAAATAGATAGTTACAGATTTACTCAGAGAAAGATAAAAATCCATGAACTACCTGGAAGCCAGAGTATATGTAAAAACTTATTACCTGAAATTGTTTTTTTTTTTTTTTTTTAATACAGGAATACCTAATTTTTGTATTGTGGCCAGCAATGAAACTAGTATCAAACTGGTATTCTGAGGGTAAAATGTCAATCAAATTTATATTACAGTTGTAATAAAATTATTGTTATGCCTAAGCATGATATCTGAACTGTTCATCAATAGTTATGTCTTATATGCAGAGTCTATTATATTGATGAAGTGAAATCCAGCATGGTTTGCCATGAATTAGGTGGACATAATTTCTAAAGAAGTACTATCTTAATTTTATGGAGGTTTTTGACTAATGGAGATTTTTTTAAACTTCCCTAATAATTAAACAAATAAGTAATTAGACTTTTCTATTTGACTAATAATCTATTTGAGTTATGACACAATGTCACCTTATAGTTGGCCTCAACTTGAACCAATTTCTGGTTCAAATTGAGTAAAATGATTACTTTTTCTAAGTCAGTAGGTTGACTTAGTTGTCTGGTCAGTTTCTTCATTGCTTTTTATATAGTTTGTATTTTATGATTGTAAATTGTATTTTTAAGGAAGGAAAAGTGGTCAGTTTTGCTTTTTGAAACTGATTATTATCAAGTTCAGGTTTAAACATATATTTATCTTTTCTCTCATGTTCTGACCAGGCAATTACTTCTGAATCATCAGGTTTGACAGACTTCCAGTTGAGCAGTATTTTTCCATATCCACTTCTAAAAGTTCATTCAAATAACAGGGGTTCTGTTTCCACATATCAACACAACTTCCTGCTTTTGAAATTTTAAGCCTATATTGTTGAATTGTTTCTTTTTCTCTCTCGTCTCTTCTCTTTTCCTCGTCTATGTCTTTCTTTCTTTGTACATTTCTATCTTTCTGTCTGTCTTTATTGTCTCTCTAGTAACATCTTCTAGAGGGGAGTTATTTGAATAGTGAGGCCTTTCCCTTTGCTCATTTAGAAAGGACCTGAAATATCATTTTTTGGTAATATTAAAAGTATTTTTTCCCAATCACATATAAAGATAGTTCTCAACATTCATTTTTGTAAGATTTTCAGTTCCAAATTTTTCTCCCTCCTTCCTTTCTATCCCCTTTACCCAATAAAACAGCAAGCAATCTGCTATAGGTTACACATGTAACTATCATGTTAAACATATTTTCACATTAGTCATGTTGTGAAAGAAGAATCAGACCCAAAGGCAAAAATGAGAAAGAAAAAAGTAAAAACAAAAAACAAAACAACCCAATAACAAAAGTGAAAATAGTATGCTTTGATCTGCATTCATACTCCATAGTTCTTTCTTTGGATGTGGATAGCATTTTCCATCATTAAGTCTTCTGAAATTTTCTTGAATCATTTTATTGCTCATCAGTATCAAAGCCAATCATCACATAATATGGGTGTTATTGTGCACAATGTTTTCCTGCTTCTGCTCACTTTACTTAGCATCAGTTCATGTAAGTCTTTCCAGGTTTTCCTGAAATCTGAAATCATTTCTTATATTATCATAGAATTCAACCTCATTCAAATACCACATCTTGTTCAGCCATTCCCCAACTGATGGCCATCCTCTCAATTTCAAATATTTTGTCATCACAAAAAGAGTTGCCATAAATATTTTGTACATGTGGGTCCTTTCTCCCCTTTCTTTCATCTTTTTAGAATATAGATCTAGTAGATCTGTAATATCTTTTAAATAATTTTAATTGATACTTAAAAAAAATTCAACCTCCATTTCCAAATACATTCCTCCTCCAAATCAATGAGACATTCTCTGTAACAAAGAACAACAAACAACAAGAAAAAACAATTCAGCAAAACCAACCAACACATTTGCCAAATCTGAAAGTATATGCAATATTCCACATCTAACATGCCCCATTTCACAAAAGAATAGAGAGAGATGTATTTTCTCAACTCTTATCGAAATACTCACACCGTATTCAGTTTCCTTTTTTGTCCTTTCCATTTATATTGTTATAGTCATTGAATGAATTGGTTTCCTGGAATATCTCTTGAAAAACCATTGCATTGGGCCAATATTTATTTTTAGTTTATCATAGAGTAACAGTACATTTGTAGCATAGGTTATCACACAATCGACGTGTCTAAAATTCAACTCATTATTTCCTCCAAATTCTATCCTTTCTTAACTTCCCTGTCAAGGTCACTAGCATCTCTTTCTTACCCCCACCCCCTATAGTCATTAAGTTGCCAAGTTCTATTATTTCTATCATCACATTATTTCTCCTATTCATTCCTTCTCTCCTGCAACTCTGATAGAGATCCTCATTACTTCAACATCTAGATTATTGGAATGGCTTTTCTTCTTGTTGATCTTTTTTTCTTGAAGTCTTCCTCACTCCAGTCTACCCTCAATTCGGCTATCAAAATAATTTTCTAAGTATAGAGAGGTCACTATCTCCCTTATCCAATAATTCTAGTTTCTCTCCACTACTTCAAAGATCACATATGAAGTCCTCTGTTTGGCTTTTATAATAACCTGGTGCTTTCTTAATGTTCCAATCTTCTTATACTTTACTCCCTTTCATATATTTTGTGACCCACTGACTTTGGCCTTTCCTTCCAAATATATAGACATCTGTTTTCTGAATCAGAATATTTTCACTAACTGTCCTTGTTTCCTGTCATTATCATCCTTCCTTATCTCCATCTTCAGTGGGACTATATTTTTCCCCTTTCTTTGTATCCCCAAAACTTGACACAGCATGTAGCACATAGTTGGCAATTAATAAATATTTGTAGACTTCATGATAGAAGGATTAGGACATCATGGCTTAACTATATCCAAATTCTCAAATAAATGTTTGTTTTCTTGTGTTCATTCATGCTTGTCACTTGTTATAGAATAAATATTGCAGGTTAAATTCAGCATTGTTGGTAAAAGTATACACCTACTTTGATTATCTAAAATTTTCATATTATCAACTACCTATAGTCATATATTTATAACACACATATAATGACAAATATTTATCTCATATTTTCTGAAGAGATTGACCAAAATAATCAGTAATCCTTCTGCATGCAAATAGTCTTCAATAATAAAGGTAATGATCCTGTGATATGGTTCATTTTTTCCCTGTTAGTATCAGAGAATAATCCTCATTTCCTGAATACAGGTTGACTATTAGACAAGAAAATATGTATTGCATAATAAGTTTATTTTAAAAAGTATTTTATAATTTATTTCCAATTTCAAATTCTCTCTTTCATTCCATCCCTTCTCCCATCCATTGAGAAGGCAAGAATATATTATACTCTTTATTCTTAAATAATTATGCAAAATATTTCCACATTAGTCCACAGTAGGGGAAAAAAAGAATCATCAGGGCAAACTCTACAAGGCAGTGAGTTAAGACTACAGAAAAGACAGAATAGATAATTATGGGAGTCATGAATCAGAGAACGAGGTAGAGGAGACAGAGAAGATGGATAATGAAAGAGAGAAATCTTCATCTTAATCTTATCTTCATTTTTTTTTTACCCAAATGCAAGACTTCACATGTATCTCATTTTAATATTACCTTATAAATATACCCCAATGTTTTAGTCTGCAAGCTCCTTTTTGATATGGATCTTTTCTTCTAATATATCAGCTATTCTCTCCTGGTTTGTGTCACCGACAAATTTGATGAACCTCATTTTTAGAATGATGCCAATATCTAAAGGTACCGGATGCTATGGCATGGTAGGATCCACCACCATATTTCTGATAGTATGTCCCACCATTGATTATTTCCTCTCCTAGTTTTTTTTCCTATTTACCTCAAAAACTTCCCTCTGGGTTCATGCACTTTCACTCCCCCTGGAATCAGTTGTGTCCAAGAGTTATAATATCCCTCACTCCCAAACCCCTCCCTTCATACGATGAGTGGACTTTTCAAGCACTAAATCCATCAAACCACACATTGAATATAAGGTTCCCATTTCCTTTATCAGAACATTTCTCCTCACCTATAGGAGAATTCATCAGTAGAACCCTCTCCTACTATCATTGTAAAGCCTCTTTCCTTTTCCCTACTTTCAGTCTTTCCCTCTCTCCTCTTCACCCACTCCTTCATAGGTTCTTCCTTTGCTGAGACCTTAAGGATTATCTTCTGCTCATTGCTAGTTCTTAATTCGACACATATTCCTTTCCATTGTTCTGCTCTCCTCCTCCCTTTCACCTAACTTTCTGTGTTGTAATGTAGTCCCAGAAAAAATCAATAACAACAAGATTGATTCACATGTAGGCTTGGTGTTGCCAGATTCTGTCCATAAGGCCCCAGACCTGCCTTTTCACTTCTCCCTCCACTAGACTTCTACTTCCATCTTATCTCCTTACGTACATTTTGAGATGTCTCTTTTCTTCAGTTCTTTGGCCTGGTATTGACACTTCAGAGATTTATGGTGCAGACGCTAAGAGATTGCTTATCATGATGTCTGTTGAGGCCCCTAGGAAGCTTCTGCTCCTAAAGAGCTCTCAAAGCACTGACTAGCTCTCATGACCTAATGAAACTTCCCCAGCCTAGGTCTGGAATCTTCCTGACACTAGAAGGAGGAAGGGGAAGGACTAATAGCATGTGGTGCTGGATTTTGTTGTTGTCAGTGTATTGGGTCCTTGAATCAGCTGTTGAAACCTTTCTGCTAATAGCATGGGAGGTATGGGATGGTGTACTAAATAATCTTACAGTAGATTTTCAGTTCATGACTTTAAAAAAATTTTTTTTGGAAAACATTTTTATAGTCAAATGTTCCGATAAAGGCCTAATTTCCAAAATATATAGAGAATTGACTTTAATTTGTAAGAAATCAAGCCAATCTCCAATTGATAAATGGTCAAAGGATATGAACAGACAATTCTCAGATGAAGAAATTGAAACTATTTCTAGCCATATGAAAAGATGCTCCAAGTTATTATTAATCAGAGAAATGCAAATTAAGACAACTTTGAGATACCACTACAACATCTGTCAGATTGGCTAGAATGACAGGGAAAGATAATGCAGAATTTTGGAGGAGATGTGGTAAAACAGGGACACTGATGCATTGTTGGTGGAACTGTGAATACATCCAGACATTCTGGAGAGCAATTTGGAACTATGCTCAAAAACTGTGCATATCCTTTGACCCAGCACTGTTACTACTGGGTTTATATCCCAAGAGATCTTAAAGAAGGGAAAGAGACCTGTATGTGCAAGAATGTTTGTGGCAGCCCTTTTTGTGGTGGCCAGAAACTGGAACTTACGTGGATGCCCATCAATTGGAGATTGGCTGAATAAATTGTGGTATATGAATATTATGGAATATTATTGTTCTGTAAGAAATGACCAGCAGGATGATTTCAGAAAGGCCTGGAGAGACTTACATGAACTGATGCTGAGTGAAATGAGTAGGACCAGGAGATCATTGTATACTTCAACAATACTTTATGATGATCAATTCTGACGAATGTGGCCATTTTCAACAATGAGATGAACCAAATCAGTTCCAATAGAGCAGTAGTGAACTGAACCAGCTACACCCAGTGAAAGAACTCTGGGAGATGACTATGAACCACTACATAGAATTCCCAATCCCTTTAATTTTGTCTGCTTGCATTTTGGATTTCCTTAACAGGCTAATTGTACACTATTTCAAAGTCTGATTCTTTGTGTACAGCAAAACAACTGTTTGGACATGTATACATGTATTGTATTTAATTTATACTTTAACATTTTTAACATGTATTGGTCAACCTGCCATCTGGGGGGGAGGAGGGGAAAAATTAGAACAAAAGGTTTGGCAATTGTCAATGTTGTAAAATTACCCATGCATATAAATAAAAACTATTATAATAAAAAATTTTTTTTTAATTTTGAGTGTTCTAGATCATGTAGATGGCTTTATCTTTGGTGCATAATTTTTATTTTGGAGGTTTGAAAGGTTCAGGTGATCAGAAATAAATATTTAGTCCTTGTTGCTCATTTCTTTCTCTAAATAAATTTATATAGTACTAGATACAAATGCAGAATGTGTGTGAAACTAGCTTTTAAGTTTTCTTTTCTATGTTTACTCTTTGATCCTTGAAAGTAGTTGGAAAATATAAAATGGTATTTTCATCCTTTATTTGGATGTATGTTATTATAACAGCTATTTCACTTAATTTTTTTTCCTAATCTTTCTAGTTTTCTCTTTTCTCCTATATTCACATTCACATCCTACATTCACAAAATGCTACCTCATTCTCATTTTCTTTATTGGAATGCTTGGACATTATTGATTTTTTTAAGTTCCTTTTTTATTTCCACTGTAGAATTTTGTTCAATTTTACAGAATAAATTATTCTTGGTTTTAGGCACTTAATAGTCCCTTTTTGTTATATCATACCCCAAGATTTCCTTTCCCTTCTAAGATTTATAACATAATTTTATGAGATATTTATTAAGAAAATGAGAGGAAAAGATAATGATGAATGTTGGAGGGGATGTGGGAAAACTGGGACACTGATGCATTGTAGGTGGAGTTATGAAAGAATTCAGCCATTCTGGAGAACAATTTGGAACTATGTTCAAAAAGTTA
Source organism: Sminthopsis crassicaudata (assembly GCF_048593235.1). Lineage (NCBI taxonomy): Eukaryota > Metazoa > Chordata > Mammalia > Dasyuromorphia > Dasyuridae > Sminthopsis > Sminthopsis crassicaudata. The sequence continues at coordinate 310,769,522 of NC_133620.1, read as the reverse complement.
TCAAACTGTGCATACCTTTTGATCCAGCAGTGCTACTACTGGGTTTATATCCCAAGAGATCTTAAAGAAGGGAAAGAGACCTGTATGTGCAAGAATGTTTGTGGCAGCCCTTTTTGTGGTGGCCAGAAACTGGAACTTACGTGGATGCCCAACAATTGGAGAATGGTTGGGTAAATTATGGTATATGAAGGTTATGGAATATTATTGCTCTGTAAGAAATGACCAACAGGATGAATACAGAGAGGCTTGGAGAGACTTACATCAACTGATGCTGAGTGAAATGAGCAGAACCAGGAGATCATTATACACCTCAACAACAATACTCTATGAAGATATATTCTTTTTGAAGTGGATATCTTCAACATAAAGAAGATCTAATTCACTTCCAGTTGATCAATGATAGACAAAAACAGCTACACCCAGAGAAGGAACACTGGGAATTGAATGTAAACTGTTTGCACTACTGTATTTCTATCCAGGTTACTTATACCTTCGGAATCCAACGTGCAACAAGAAAATTTGATTTAAAATTGTAACTAGTTTATACTGTAACACATTTAATATGTATGGGATTGCCTGTCATCTAGGGGAGGGAGGGGAAAATTTGGAAAAATGAATACAAGAGATAATGTTGTAAAAAATTACTCATGCATATGTACTGTCAAAAATTATAATTATAAAATTAATTTTAAAAATATATAAAAAAAAGATTTATTAAGGTTTTTTTGATTCTTGAAGTCTTTTTTTTCTTGCATCCTTAGTGTATTTTTTTTTCATTGATTTGGAGTCTCTGGGCCTTGAGTTTCTTTTATAGATCGAGTGGGGGATTTTGAGTATTTTTACATTGTACTATGGTTCCAATAGGTCTAAGCAGTTTTATTTTATAATTTCTTGATATATAGATTCAAATTGTTTAAATGTGATATTTTTAAGGAGTTCAGTGATTCTTAAATTATCACTTCCCCAGGTCAATTGTTTTGATAGGAAGCCTTTTGAGAGTCTCTTGGGCAGCAAAGAGATCAAAGCAGTCAATATTTTTAAAAAATTAATTCAAACTATCCACTAGAAGGTGAGTTACTAACACTGAAGCTTAAATACTTTGGCCAAATAATGAGAAAACAGGACTCACTGGGAAAAAAAATCCTGATGTTGGGAAAAATTGAAGGTAAAAGGAAAAGAGTACAGCAGAGGATGAGATAAATTGATAGTATCTTGGAAGCAATGAACATGAGCTTGGACAGACTTTGGAAGATAATGGAGAATAAAAAGGTCTAACATGTTATGAATCCATAGGGTAATGAACTATTGTATTTGACTATATGTCAACTACCACTTCATATTCCCTTTTTAGTCTTTTGATTTCCTTTTTAATAAGGAATTTAATTTCCTTATTTATACCTTATTATACCTTTGAGTTTTCTTTACTCCATTCTATTTTTCAATGTTTATACATTTTGTAAGCTTTCAGCTTTGCTTTTAATCTGTTTATTCTCTTTTCAACTTTTTCCTCATGATCTCTAATTTCATTTTTAATTTCTTCTTTTTATAAATCTTTCATTCAATTTTGGAGTCATGGTGCCATTTCATCTTTTCTTCTCCCTGAGGTTCTACCTGAAATTATATTTTTATGTCTTATCATTTTATTTTTTTGGAATTGTATTCCAATTTTTTTAACCTCATAGTATTTCTTCATTTCATTATGAGTTTCTTTTTTTTGCTTTTTTTTTTTTTCTGAGTCAATTGGGGTTAAGTGACTTGCCCAGGGTCACATAACTAGGAAGTGTGAAGTGTCTGAGATCAGATTTGAACTCAGGTCCTCCTGACTTCAGGGATGGTGCTCTATCCATTGCACCACTTAGCTGCCCTTTTTTGCTCATGTTTTCAGAGTATCCACTCTTTGATTGGAATCAGAGAATCAGTCTTCCATATAGCAGATCATTAAATTCATAGGACGTGTCATATCTCAACCTAGCCCCTCTCTTCCTTGCTTGTCCCCCACATTTTTTGGCTAAATATTCTCTTACCTCCTAGGACATGGTCTCTAGACTTTTCATCAACTCAATAACAAACTTTTAACATTCTCTAGCTTGTCTATGACCAGATTGTCAATGGATTCTCTTTTCTGTTTAGCCACTGACTAGCTATATAATTTAGGCAAGTCATTTTCCCTGTGCAGGCTTTTATTTTTTCATCTATAAAATGATGGGGATATGGTAAGTCTAGACAAAAGTATCAAACATGAAGCCTATAATAGCCCACAGCATAGAACTAGATTAAAATATAATTGGAAAATATTTAACAAAATAAATAAAAACATAATATTCCTCTCTCTTTTTCACTGGTGAGTGAATAAGGATACTTGGAGTAACTTGAATTTATCATCTGGGGAAAGTGTCTTCAACACAATTGGCAAAGAAAAAGAGAAAGCTAATGACCCAAACTTACAATTTATTCAGTTTATAATTTTTGCAGAGGGCCCAATCCTTTGCCTACAGACAACAAAAGGTTAGGTGTGGAGGTATTTGAGACTATGCTTCATTGGTTTGGAACATTTCCTCTAAAGCAAATAATTCCCAATAAATTCTTTATGCCACTTTCTCCTGAGTAACTTTCTACTCTGCTCCTACTATCTGAATAGTGTGTGTGTGTGTGTGTGTGTTAGAGAAAGTGGGAAATTTTCTTATATTTCCTCCAAAGACACTGCCTTTGTGATTCACTCCCCTTTACAATTACAGTTAAACCTTCCTTCCAATTCTCACTACAACACAAGGTTTTTGTTTTTTTTTTTTAATTGTTGTTTTTTATTACAGAGTGATATAATTTCAGAGTGTGAACTATATATTATGTAGGTAAGCTAATTCCTCCACTAAAGTCTTCCTGTCTAATAAGTAATCCTAAATTTTCAAACAGGACAATAAGATGAATTAATGGTTGTGTTGTTCTAGAACTGTCCTATCAGCTCTATTGTTTCTAGGGTTAGATAAACTCTTTCCCTTTGCCTCTAATGGAAATATTGAAATAGTAGAAAAGAGCATATATAAAATCAATATTTTAATATCTTGCCCTTTCAAATATGATACCATTAATAACAGCAAGCCAAACTGTGATGTTTAGCTAATATATTCTTTCTTCCTTTCAGCATCTTTCAGAATTCAAAGGAGAATATCCTATTCTTTTGGGTTATGCCTCTCTTTCAACACCTCAACACTAGCCCTCTAACAGCTTCTTTATTTTACTTACAATCTCTCCTCACCTTCCTTTTCACCCCCTTATCTTTTTACTCTCCCAATATGATTTTTCCAGACTCTTTTGTTGTATTTAATTGACAATTTATTACTGATTCTATCAATTAGCCTCTCTTGTCCCTTTCCTTAGCCTGATTTCCCTGTCTACAAACTTTCTTAGTTTCCTCTGAATCATCCCCTGTTCCTCCTTTCCAACAAAGAATTTTACTTTCTTGAATTGGAAATGCACATAAGATTAGAAATAAAAATTTCTAAGTCCAAGAAGAAGGCTGATTCAAACTTCAGAGGTGCTTGAAACACAGTATGATCATGCTTTGGGATAGTCAAAATTCTCTAAAGTAATGGTATTAAAATCAAGGAGAATAGAACCGTGTGTCCCAAATTTGACACCACTATCCTAAGGAAAGGCTTCAGTTTTTGAAAGGAGAAAAGTGTCCAAGTTGTTTTGTTATGAATCAAGAATCAGGGAATTTAATACTCAGTTGGATATAGCTGGGCAGTATCTCTATACATAACTATCTGAATGGGTTTAGTCTCACCAGTGCTTTTGATATACCCAAAGGAAATTCAGCACATAGTAAGCACATAATAAATATTTATTGATTGAAAGATAGGCCTAACCCAGTTTTTTTGAGCTGTTATTATTGTTCAAAAATCAATAAGAATCACTTGGGCAATTTTGTCAGAGGATCAAGAGGGAAGACATAATATATGGGTAATAGCAGTAGAGTCACCAGTAGGGAATAAGTATAGAAATAGCCATCTAAAAGATCTATCTTGCTTTTTGGGTGAATCTCTTGGCAAAACCAACTCATTCCTATTAGCACAATCAGTGAATTAAGTGAGTTAACTGTGAGAAGGGGAAGGCAGCCCTAGCTGTCAATAGCCTTAATGAAAAATTAGCCTTATTTTCACTTTAAGTGACTTATCAATAACATATATGTCTGGAATGGAGAGATGAAGAACTTACAGTAATGTGTGAATTCTTTTTCGTATTTTCATTATTCTTGTATTCCCCTATGACCTGCATAAGTACAATATGCTCAAGCCTATACTTACTTAAACTTAGATATTTACTTAAACCTTACTTACATGCTCTCTAACTTGTGATGTAATCTCTTGTAACAAAATCTATAAAAACTATGGTCACTGCTATGAGTACTTTCACTTCCCTTATTTCACAGCTGGACTGCCCACCTCTCATGAGATGCTATAATAAACAATCTTTCTGCTTTCTACTTTGAATGATCTCTGAGTTGTCATTTTGGGTAAGGGTCTATCACATCCCACACATATAAAAGACAGGAAAAGTCTGAGTTGGCATTTCTAAGCTTTTTCTACATTGTGGCTTGTGTTGATTGTGTTGTGTAATATTCTTCTCTAAAATGTAATCTTCTCTTGCTAGGTTTCCTTGAGGTCTCTGGAGGCAACCTTAGTTTCAATTCAGTAATCACAAGTACAGCCAGGGGTTAAAGTCCAAATCTTTTATTGTCTCTTTCCAAGTCTTATCTCCTTTCCTGGGGCTCAGTTAGCTTTCTTAGAGACCTATCTCTCTCCTTGGTTCTAAGAGCTTAAGTTCCTCCACAGTCTCTGTCTTCCCTAGTACTCCTTCTGGCTGAATTTGTCCGAGCTTATATCCTCTCTCATCATAAGTGTGAATCTTGGGGAAGTATTAAGTACATGTACTGAACTAGAGAACTGTTAAGCACTATGCTAAACAACCATTGTCTCTATCAATTCCATTGACTTAGCACCTTGTTTCAAGTTCTGGCCCATAACAATGTTGGATTACAATCACCCATCTGTGACTCTTTTTCTGTTGCTAGACTCATGTAGACCATGTAGTAGACTGGATTCAGGGAAAGAAGGAACTAAGGTGAAATTACTGTCTACCTTTCTCTAGGTGTTATGACAGACTGACTTTTGGTGTTGATCACTGCTTTCCCCAGCTGCTCCCAAGATGGAAATGTAATCTCCTGGATTACATTTACTACCTGGAAGGTGATTGTATGTTGGTTGCCTATAGTAGTTTCAGGGAGGAATCCTAGCCATAGACTGCCAGACAGCTTTGAGATATGGAATTTGGGGTTTATGGAGTTATAAGAATAAGATTCTTTGCTCTGCTTCCTTACTCTAGGGACCCTATAAAAGAATCCTGTATTCGATATTCACAGCTGGGTTTTTTGAGCCCTGGGACCAAACCATGGATCCATTTGGTTCCAGTAAATCTCTCCCATTTAATAAATTCTGTATTGAATACTCTCTTTTCTCTATCTTGCTCAGATTCTCTGGTATTACACTCCCAGGAATACGTATCACAACAATGTTACAAAGGGACTAGAGCTAAAGTCCAAGTCTGAGTTAAGTGATTCATAAGAATAGCAGGTTCTAAAAACAACTTTTAAAAATTACCAGAGAATACTGCTTTGCCACAGTTATCAAAATGAAGTGAACAATGATTTTTTACTAGTGAGAAATGTGTGGACTGGGGACAGATTCTGTGTTCCTACTATGGTTATAAAAAAGAGGGTAAGGGTTCCTCAAATTCTATTTTCCATCCCTAAATTCCATGAAGTCCCTAAACAAAGAATAATAATTAAGAAGCCCAATACTCATTGTTTTCTACTATCCATCTGTGTACTGTTTTCAGCTAGTCAACCTAGCCTTTCCTGTCTTTATTCATTTGCCCTTTTTTTGTTGGTTGATTATTCTATAGCTAGGACATCCAAAAATTACCAGGAAAATTTGGGTCCTTGGGAGCTCCACGCTCAGCAACATTCCCTGTCTGGGAATGCTCAGACTGGAATTCCTGCATTTTCTGACAAAAGTCCCCTTAATTATGGAACGTTTTGTCATCTTTCTCTCTCTGGGATTGCCTAAGAGAAGGACAAGGCGTTATATTATTGAGGAAATCTAAGGCTTGTGGCAAAATGGGACAATTTACATCTATCGCTAAGGAGTCTTCCTTAGGTAGTCTCTTAAAAAAGAGACAAATTTGTCTTTAAAAAATCTCAAAACTAAAAAGTTTAAATTAAAACAGCACTGCAGGATGCTGCTTAAATTTGCTAGAGGGAAATCAAACTCTCATTTTCCTGCTCTTCTAGTGACATAGGATCCTTCCTCTGCACCCCTAGGCAGTCCTTATCAGGAGGCTTCTGAATCCTTTCCAGAACAGGACCTTATATCTGACAATATTTCTTAAACTCTATCCCCTTCACCTAACCAGATCCTGAGACTTCCCATCCCCTACTCCTCAATCCCTCTGATACAAGGAGTGGGATCCCTTTTTCTCCTCCTCAGGATACTGATTTTAATTTTTGCCCCCTGAGAGAAACAGCAGACTCTCAAGGAGAGACACTCAGAGCAGAAGTGCCTCTTTCAATGTCAAATCTTTGCCCCACTAAGGAAAAACCTGGCCATTACTTTGAGGACTCCACCCAGTTTTTTGAGCGGTCCAATGTCCTCCAATTTGATCTCTCCTATGAAAATATTAATATTAAACAGTCTGCCCCAGATATATGGAGAAAGCTGGAGAAGCCAGTTTTGGGCCCTCAAATTTTTCCCACTCAGCTGTTAGAAACAGCTGTTGGAGTCTTTAATAATAGGGATCAAACTGCAGCAGAGGAAAAAGACCACAGAGTTAAAGAGAGATATGGAGAACTGTTCCTATTTTTGGCTGCTGACATTTCCAGGAACCATAGAGGTTTGTGCTTTAGGTGTCAAGGAAAGTGTCAGAGGAAACTCCATAGTCCTTGCCCTGAGGGGTACTAGAGGAGAGACTGCCTACAGGGGACAAGGTAGCCCCCCCAGTGTCATGCCTTCCAGCAGGAATTTGGGATTTGGTCAAGCTCCCCCACATTCCACCACAACAGGCCAACACCCAGATGTGGCTGGTTGATTGAATTTTTTTTTTCTATGGAGAGGGACTTCTCCTTCCTTCTCACTCTGGCACTCTGAGCTCACTTGCCCTTTCCCCCATAGAGTGGGGATTGCAGGGGAACTTAAGAATTATTTGGACACTTTTCCTCTGCCTTGCCAGTTTGGTGACCTGTTATTTAAACACTTGTTTCTTATTTTTCCCTCCTCATCCTGCTCCCTTATTTGGGCATGATTTAATGGTGAAATTGGGGACCCAATTTTCTCTTCTCAGATTTCCAGATGGTCTTCTTGTGTTGCTCTCAAAGCCTCCCATATTCCCTCTGAAATCTGGAAGAAAATAGATTCTTCTGTTTGGGCCACTCCAGCCTTAGTCAGGATTGAGAAATTTCTTAAGCACAAACTTCTAGCTAGAGAGACTTGGGCCCACTTAATTGCAGTCTTATTGTAGACTGCTGAAACTCCGGAAAGATGTGCTTGAATCAGATAACAGAACATTTAAGGTTAATTACCTATTCTATGTGAAATAATTGCTATATGTACATATTTAAATGAGATGGTGATGTGATGGCTCTTCTCACCATTGGTGCTTGAGGAATGTTTAGGTAGTGATATAATCATAGGTGAGGATTGGAGGGCTGGGGGAGAGAAGTCAGAGTCATGGAGGCAGAATGAGGAGGAGAGAAGCTGAAGACTCCAGACTCCAGAATCCAGGATATATCTTTGTGGAAGCTTGTCTGCCTCCTTCACTTCTCCCACTAAAGACCAAGAACTTTAATTAATCCTGACTCTGACTGATCCTGAGGCCCTCCAGGGAGCTAGTCTGGACATTACATCTTATGTTGATCTACAATCACGAAAGGCAGGGCCATGCCCTGAGAAATCCCAGAATGGTTGTGTTTCTCAAAGGAACTGGACTCAGTTTCCCTAGAATGGCTCTTGTGCCTTAGAGAAGAAACCTCAAAATTTTCCCTAGGACACCAGAACATTTTAGAAGCCAAAGGGCATCAGTAACTTGCTGGTGGGTGCTTACTAGATATCAGGCTTTCCTGCTAGACACCCCTGACCAGACCAGCACATTCTGCTACTTTGCTTCCTGATACCATTCAGTCAGGAGACATCATTCATAATTGTGAGGAAGCTTTAGATTCTGTCTACGCCAGCTAATCTGATTTAAGGGACATTCCTCTTGACAACCCAGATAGTGAATGGTTTATAGATAGGTCCAGCTTTCTTGATAATGGGGAAAAAAAGGCAGATTATTCTGTGGTGACCCTCAATAGCATCCTGGTGGCTAAGCCACTGCCCCCTGTGACTTTTGTCCAGAAAGCTGAACACATTATTCTGACCAGAGCTTTAGAACTGGGAAAGGGAATGAGAGTGAATATATATACAGACTCCAAATATGCTTTTCACATTTTGCATGTTCACAGGGCTATATGGAGAAGGGATTTTTGACAGCAAAGAATTCTCCTACTAAACATGCAGGAAAAATTCTATAGCTATTACAGGCTGTCCATAAACTCAGAAAGGTTTCAGTTATATTTTGTAGAGGACGACAGAAGGGACATTCTCTTCAAGCCAAGGAGAATAGGTTTGCAGCTATAACTGCTGCTCCTTCGCTCCTGACTGTGATACCTTTAATCTCCCTAATCTTTACACCCCTTATAGCCCTTGCAGAAGAAAGGAGATGCACACTTTCTCCTTCTGGCTGGTTTAAATCTCCCCCTCTCCTGAAGCCTGTTCAGAGAAGGGGCACATACCCAAGGGAGATTGTTTTCAAGTTGCTTCTGGTTTTTTGTTGACACCTTTACTAACTGGTAGAAGCTTTTCCCTACAGGACTGATAAAGCTCGGGAGATGTCAAGACACTTGCTAAAAGAGATCATACCTTGCCTAAGCCTGTCTAGCTCCTTGCAGAGTGACAAATAGTCCAGGTTTTACTTCTTTTCAGAGTATTTCAGAGTATTCTTGTAAGCACTCTGGAGGAAGAAGGGTGAAATCTTCTGTCTTTCTCTCACTATAATCTCCTTAACTTTTTCTCATTCCAAGAATTGCTCCTAGCATCCTCTCTCTGGCTTTTCTTGATGTCATTCTATGGCCCCAGCTTTTCAGCTAGGGAGCTCCATGGGCAATGGGGTCAGTCAGGATTGTTGGGTGGGCCATCAGCTAAGGCAGTCCACAGATGGGACTTGATGCATCATTTGCAAAAGCCTCATTCCCAAATGTCACCATCTCATCCTGAATTTGTTTCCTCCAGGCTCCAAGCAAACTTCTAACTACTCCTTCAGCCTGAAGATAATGGGACACTCCACATCTCCAGGCCTGAGCTGCTGCTATCTTTAGATCTCACACTTCCTACCCTGACCTGAACCCCCCATTGAACATAATGACAACTCTATGACCTTTGTCAATTTGAAGCAGCTACTGAAAATGAGAACTTCATCCCATTGCCCCAAATTAATTTGGGGGGACTTCTTGAGGGAGGAATGATGTCCCCTTTAATCTTTGCAGGGGGAGAAGGGTTGGAAAGGAAACTGCAGGAAGGTGTTCCTGACTCTCAAACTCTCCCAGCACCTTTCCCAGACAACTCCCATTTAAGCAATCTCCTTCAATTGGAAATTTCAGATTGGGGCATAGTCAACATCCTCTACTGAGTAGCTCAAACTCCCAGGTAAGTAGTCTCATTTAATTTTGAATTGAATTGAATTGAAAATCAGTCTTTCAGATTCACCAAAAGATCAAAAAAGCCCCAAGCCTCAGAAGGCTAATAAAAGACAACTCTGAACCCCGAATCTTTGCTAATTCCTAATCAGGAAGGCCTGCCCTTCTGGACTTAGCCTACAGATGAAGATATTTTCTTCTCAGTGTCAACCCATCTTTGCAAAAAATTATCCTAGAAGTATTCTTTCTTTGCCCACTAAGAAAGCTGTCTTCCTAGTAAACTATTTTCTTAATGAAAATAAACCCATTCTTTGCCACAAACCTTATGCCTGTATTTATTGGAGTTTGCAAATTCTTTTGCAAAACCTGCATAACAGGCCCAGGGGATCCCATTGCTGTTAGGGGATCTCTTACCCTCGATTCCCACATCTTATCAGTAATAACAATTAAAACAACAACAACAACAACAACAACAACAACAACAACAACAACAACAACAACAACAACAACAGATCAGTCCCTGACCTCAAAGAACTTATAACCCAGTTTACAGGAAGATAAATTAAGATTTGAAGACATTGGTATTTATAAAAGTACAGATAATTAATTTTTTTGTTGTTCAGTCATCTTCAGTTGTATTCAGCTCTCTATGACCCCATTTGGGGTTTCTTGGCAAAATTGCTGTTTTACCATTTCCTTCTCCAGCTCATTTTACAGATGATGAAACTAAGGCAAGCAGGGTTAAGTGATTTATCCAGGGTCACATAGGTAGGAAGTATCAAGTCTAGATTTGAACTCAAGAAGATGTCTTCCTGACTCTAGGCCTAATACTCTATCCACTGCCATATTTAACTATCCCAGACAAAGAATAGTAATAAGCAAATGACATTTGGATAGAATCTGTGAATATACATTACTGCTTTAAATATTCAGGATGGGGGATGAGGGGAGTTTCACAGTGAAGAGTTCCAATTTCATTTTAGGAATTTGCTGTTCTAACTTAAATAAGCAAGATTCACTTATTGGTAGCACTATTCTGAGCCCTGTACAGAGAAATTAGGCAAGACAAGGAAGGTTGTCCTTCAGAATGCATAAATATCATTTTGAACTTTGGAAAGATCAATGAGCAATTAAGAAATTGAAAGGTAATATTGCAAAGTAACTCTATAGAACAAAAATTCATTGTTCTACTCATGACATTAAATTTAGTATTTGGTATTAAAACATTATGAAGGAGGAGGGAGAGGATGTACAAACTAGAGTTTGGAGGCATGTGTACCTGGAAAATCCACAATAGCCCTGATTCTCAATACTCTGTTATGTTTATATGAATCTTTGAAATTTCATAAAAATTCCACTTTTTAAAGCAGACAGTAACTGAAGAATCATGTGAGTAAGCTTGGCAATAAAAATATTCATCACAAAAAAATTCAGCCATAAAAACAGGAAGAATCACAAGCTGAAAAAACATAATACATGAAGACATGTTCATATTCTCCATAATTACAAATACTTATATTCCTGATGTGAATGAGTATAGGGAATGTGTATGTCGGGGATGAGTTTGGCTTTATAGTCATAGTGTTGAATAATTATGTCATTCTTAGTTGTGAAAATACCAATCATGCTTTATTGGCTAATATAAGACTGAGAAAAATGTGTCTTGGCTTTCAGAGAATTGGTAGGGTTTTTTCTGGAAGAAGCTGCTTGCATTTTAGTTTTCTCTGGAAGTTTCAGCCCCTGTCTCTCTGTTGCCTATCTCTTCCATAGAATTGCCAGGAGGAGTTGTCAGCTATAGTAACTAACCCTAGATGATCCTCTCTGGACAAAACTCCAATTGTAAGCTGGATAAATCCTCTGACTCTGAAGTTCAAATTTATTATTCAGCACTGATCCAGATCCTGTATCTGCTGTAATCCAGTAGATTCTAAGTTTATTGACTGTCTTAATTTTTTCTTCGTATCTCTACTACTTAGAAAGGAAGTATAGAGCAGTGGGTAGTGTGCTGACCTCAAATCCAGGAAGACCTACACTGAACTCCCACCTCTAGTACATACTGGCTTTGTCATCATGAGCAATTTCATTAACCTTTCCAGTCAACTCTCTAGGATTAAGTTGCAGAAAAGTAATTAACTTCTACTAGTGAGAGAAATTACTTAATAAATAATTGTTGAATATAGGCAAATAGAAATAGATATTAATTTATATTATATGATATATGTGCATATATATGTATGCATGTGTATACACACATATGATGTGAGAATTATAAGGACAATTGATTACAATGTTTCTAGTCACAAAGCTGAAAAACACTATGTTTGAGTGTGTGAATAAGAGTCTATGCAATTGTAGAAGGAAGGCAAAGTTTATCATCACAGGCATGACTATCAGTTTGGGCACTTAAGACATGCAGCACAATTCTACCCTTAAATCCAGTTGTAATTCTTTTTTGAATTTTTATTTAAGACAAATTCAGTTGAGTAGAAGTGGGAAGCCATTATTATACAGGTGGATTGTTATAGGGATGTACAGGTTGCTGAAGTAATACATATGTTAAATTTTTGTATTCTCTACATTTTGATAGTCTTAGAAAAAAAAAATTACTATAACTTATGCTTTGTATCCTAGTTTTAGCTCTGCTGAGCCAGGAGCCTCATTTGGAAAATCTTGTCACTCTAGAGAAAGAAATTTCCTCAGGGATTTCCACTTGATCTAATAGATACTTAGTATGCTACTACTTCCATTTTATACACTCTGGGATAAAAGAACTCAATGTGTCCCCTTTGGCCTTGGCTTTTGATTTCCTTCTGGGGTGGTGCTGCTCCTGAAGTTCACGTCATTGTTTCCATTCTCCTAATGAATCTTAAGCCATAGCAAGACCAGAGAGCTGTAGTGAGATCACTATCTATGGTCACTAGCAAGATACCAGTGTGATTTCTCCAAAAGGTTCCAAACTTTACCCCATGACAACTCTGGTTTCCTACAGGGGTCTTTTAAAGAGTGTATTTCATGAGAAGACATGTTTTCAATGTGACTTTCACCTATGGAGTGCAGAAGTTGAAGTAAAATGAGGAAATATTAAGACATGAAATTAGAATTAATTATTCTGAACATATTCTAAAATCAAGATCTTAATTTGGTATATTAACTAATTAATGAATTTGTTAGGAAATTAAAATAAAGAGACTTTCAGGAAAGATTGAATACTAAATCTCTATAAGATTATAAGCTGCCTAAAGTCTGGGTCTAAGTGATTTTTATAACTTTGTATCCTCACTGTCCATGACAATGCCTCACACACTTGGTACTAATAAACATTTATTGAACTGTTGAACTGGAGTTGGGTAGATGTCATAAAGAAACTACCAGTGAAGTAAAAGTGCTAATAATATTGTTTGTTCTTCATTCTTGGAAAAGACCAATGACATAACAACAAGGTTGATGTTACTTTATTCATTCAATTACTTGCACATGAATTGCTATCGAGTAGGCCTGAGCTATGCAAAGTAATTTGCCACACTTTCACCTCAAGTCATCAAAGTCCAGTAGTAAGACAAAAGCCAAGATAACTGGTGTAGATCTGAGATGGTGGGTGTGACCAAGGCGTTTCAACATTAAGATCTTAGTAGTCCAGGTCCTGTGCAAGTCTAGAATCCAGCATCCAGCAGAAAATCTGAGTTCTCCATATTTATACACAATAGCTAAACAAAAGCAGGTGGCTGGACTCCAAACTCTGTCGAAGGGGAATCTCCAGACAGGAACCATTAATCCAGTTCTGACAGGTTGGGGGGTAGGACCATAAATTCTAGCAAATAGTTAAGTGTCTGGCTAGAGACAGAAAGTCTGGACTCCCCCTTTTTGAATTTATACACTGACAATTTATAACCTCTGAGTTATACCAGTCTTAATGAAGCAGAGAGGGGGTAGGTTTGCTAAGGGGATTGAGGCAGAACAATTAGGGAAACTGAGTCAGGACACTATAAGGGAACTGTGGCACAACATTCATACAGTTAGTGATAAGAATTAGGTAAGAGGTACCTAAATGAAATTAGGGTTAATTGAGGTCTAGTGGCAGGTTTGGGGTACAGGGAGTCAAATAGAGCTCTCCTGCAATCCCTTTGGATTTGACACAAGGATACAGAGTTAAATGCGGTGCAAAGGTTCTCTGTAAAGGAATTTAGAGACCCCAAAACCTAGATTAATAAAAGAAGTTTATTGTGAGGTTTGGAAGTAAGTTTGGAAGATAGAAAACACCAGGGTCAGGGTTGGCACCAGGTGGGCAGGAACCCTTGACATAGCCGGCGTAAGGATGCCATGTTTGGGGCTCCTGCAAAGAGTGGACTCCAGTTTCCCTCTTTTACAATGGGTAATCTTGAAGGGGCCCATGGGTAGAGTTCCAGGTTGGCTCCTGGCTGATTTCAGTCAGGGTTAAAATTTGAATAGAATTAAATTAGTTTTTTGGTAAGAAACTGTTTGTGCTGGGGCTGGGGGTTGGGGAAACCTGAGCAGATCATTAGAATGGGGGCTGGGACAGCCAAGTTAGCTCAGATCCTATTGTGATTCATGGGGGCTGGAAATTAGAAAGGAATTTTAACCTACATCACTAGGAAGTGTTAAGTGGCTGAGGCCATATTTGAACTCAGGTCCTCCTGACCCATGAGATATATTTTTGAACTTTTTTTTTTTTCCTAGTCAACAAGTACTTATTTTTCTCCTTCCTACTTTTTTCTCTTGTTGAAGAAAAATCGAAAGCCAAATCTTATGTAACAAATGTACACTGAGAAACAAAACAAATTTCTACATAGATCATGTTTTTTTTTTTTTTTTTTTTTTTTTTTTTAAAGTATGTCTCTTCATCTTGAGTCTATCACCTCTGTCAGGAGATAAGAAACCTACTCGGTCCTCTAGAATTGTTGGTCTCTATGATCAGAGTTCTTTCAAAGCTGTCTTTACTATGTTATTGTAATTGTATAATTTATTTTCTTCCTTCTCATTTCATTCTGTGACAGTTTGATACAGATCTTTCCAGGTTTCTCTTCCATTTTGTCATTTCAAGTACCACAAATCATTTAAGCCACTCCCCAAATGATGGACATCTCTTAGTTTCTGTTTCTTTGTCACCACAAAAAAAGAGCTACTTAAGTATTTTTGCATGTAGTTTTTTCCTCTTTCTTAAATTTCTTTTTCAAATAGTAGCATAGCTATAAATGTATAAAAGGGAATTCACAGTTTAGTTACATTTTAACAATTTTTAATAATAAAGACTCAATTCTTTATTTCACTGATCCCTAATACAAAAATGATAGTATTTTTTAGTTACAAATTTTGATAATATTCTCTAGATAATTTACTTTTATCCAGTATTCATTTCTCCTATATTTACAAGAGACTTATAATCAACATAAATTTTAAAAGATTTGTCTGTGGATGTAATTCACAGAATCAAAGTTTCAGAATCATAAATCATCTATTCCAAACTGGTCCTAGAAAAGAAATGCCCTACAATTATCATCTAAGTTCAATTTAAGCACCTGCATTAACTAGTGAATTTGTTACTTCCCAGGGTAGCCTCAATTTTTAAATAATTCTGATATGTAGATTTCTGTCACATCAAGACAAAATCTACCTCTCCTAGGGAAGAAAGAGAAGGAGTCTAATCTTTTCATATTTTTTCTATTTGGAGCAGGTAAGGGGAGGGTGAGTTCAGATCCATGAACTCACTCCTCTTACAAAGTTAAGAGTCCCTCTTTCTTCGGGCTTGTCTCAGAAGTTTATCTAAGGTAAATTCTGAGGGTAAAATAGGGCGAAGCTTCCTTAAGAGCCACATAGACTAAGTAATAAAGTTCATAACAAGAAGATATACATAGTACATAAAAAGTAACCTTAGGATATGGTTAGAGAGCTAACATCTTTTAGTTAATACTGGGACAAAAGTCACAGTTGCTACAGATAAACAAAGTCTGTAGCCAGAGAGTCCTTCAGTAATACTCTGAAAGAGGAGGGGAGAAAACACTCCATCTCAGCTTCCAATTTTTTCTGACAGTCTCCTATGCTAACAATACTCTACCTTCTAATTTTTTCCTATTGACTTCCTTAGTTTCCTTTATATTTCAACTAAAGTCCTATCTTCTACAGAAAGCCTTTCCTAATCCTTCTTAATTTTACTGCCTTCCCTCTTTTTATAATTAAAATTTTAATATAATTTTATGAAATTTGTATAATTTAAAAATGTTTTTTAATAATCTTTTTTTGTAATGTCTTGTTTGTACATATTTGTTTTCTTGTCTCTCCCATTAGATTGTGACCTAGTTGAGATCAGGGGTTGTTTTTTTAACTTTTTTGGTTTCTTCAGCACTTAGCACATTGCTTGGAACTTAGTAGGTGATTAATAATGGAACATAAATTCAATGCATAATAACATGTAATCAGGGCTTAGTATAGGGCCATGTTGTTCTAGGATCTTTGATGTATTCAAAGAAATAATCATTAATTTGTAAAATGTTAAGGTCAGCAAGGAGCTTGCAGATCAGAAAATCTAATTCTTACATTTTGCAGATGAAGAAATGGAAGCTTTAAGAGGAGAGTTAGCTTTAAGAGGGGGTAATATCTGGATTACTAAAGCTTCGATTCAGATGTCTGTAATTTAGGATCACATGATTTCAGTTCCCTTCTCTGTTCTCAACAAATTTTTATTCACATGGCCAAAGAATCAAATTCTGAATATCAAAATTTGGCCCTTAGAATTAATAAGGGCAGGTGGAACATGCAGTGGGATACAGTAAAGAATACATTTTCATATTATTTTTTAAAAATAGGTTTAATATGTAATTTTAATTTTAATGCCAGAAAATGCTGTTCGCCATAACACTGTGGTTTTTATTTTGGAATAAAGTAATATAGGAAACAGCATTGTGTCACTATACAAAGAGTTAGCTCTGAAGTAAGAGGATGTGGGTTCACATCCTACCTCTGAAGCTTATAAGTTAGCTCTGAATCTTGCTTACATAAACTTGGACAAACCACTTAAACTGTTTCATCTCAATTTTCTATATGTTAAAAAAATGAGAAGTTAGGTCATGGTGATCTTGGAGGTCCTTTCTGTCATTAGATTAAAGCTCATTTATATTTGGAACCTGTGTTTTAATCTCTACTCTTTTAGATACCTATGTTACTCCAAGCAAGTCACCTTTCTTGGAGTCTTAGTTTCATACACGGTAATCATAAAGCTTCAAGGCCTTCCGTGTTAGCCAGACATTCAGAATCTATTTGAACTCTGTTCAAATATTATCAATATTTGAAAACTCTTTATCCTTGGTAAATGGGTCAATTGAAGCAACACCATTCTGTGAGGTGTAGGACCCAGATCATATTGTACATGCCACATCCTCTACCAAAAAACATTAAATAAATCTAAGTATAAAGTTGAGATAAGACTACTTGAAAAGGTAAAAATCACAAAAAAATGTGTTGATTTTTTTGGGGGGGGATGGAAATGGGCATGGTGAAAAAGGGACCAGTAATCATAAAATCATATAATTTCAGAATTAGAAGGAACATTATGTCATTTAATTATAAGTGTGAGGTTGAAGCTACCATATTTGAGTCCAAGTGTTTTGACAAATGAAAGCATTTTCTGACTGAATCAAACAATTAGAACTGAGTATAAACAATACCTGTACATCTTCTGGAATTAAGCTAGTGTATTAAAGACTTGGTCATGCCCTCAGCAGTTTGTATTTAAAAAAAGGAGAGAAGCTATCTCAAAATTGAAAGAATAGGAAATTCTGAGTGACTGGGTTGCAGAGCAATGAATGTGACAAGATAATGGAAATACCAAAAGTCATTATTCTATAGGCTTATCCTAGAAGAGTATACAGGTAAGAGAATGTCCCCTTCCCCCACCAAAGCTAACTCTTTTCCTAACATCCCCTCCTGATAACTATCTATAGACACTATAATGAAATCTATTGGGGCTTTTTTACCCAAAATTTTATAGTAAACTAAATTTTGCCCCCAAACCACAAAAAGGCCAGGGATTAACTAGAGATAGATTTATATGTAAAGTTAGGCAGAAAGCCCATCTTCTATTAAATGAATAAGAATTTTTCCTAACTGTAAGCTTGGAGTGATTGCTATATCAATTAAGTTAAATAAAATAAATTTTAGGGCAGCTAGGTTGTGCAGTAAATAGGGCACCAGTCCTGAAGTCAGGAGGATCTGAATTCAAATTTAGCCTCAGACACTTAACACTTCCTGGTAATGTGACCCTGGGCAAGTCACTTAACCTCAACTGCCTCAGCAAAATATATAAACAAACAAACAAATGAATGAATGAATAAATAAATAAGTTAATTAATTACATTAACTCCTTTAAGCTGAAGAAAACCATAAACTGAACATATCTCTCCCTCATTGAGAGCCATGGTGATATATGTTCAAATAGGAAGATAGGAAGTTCAGCTGAGGTCAGAGAAAGGAATGCTTTCCCAATTTCTTCATTGCTTTCATTAGGGTGTAGATCGGGGATTGTCCACTTGGAGCCCATAGGAACCCCCTCAGCCCCCCAAGGAATTTACGTTGGTTTCAAGGGACTCTGAAAAAAAATTAAATAACTAAATAATAAAATAAATACATTTTTATTTTCATTAACATCTGACTGGCATTAAGTTTTTGTTTGTTTGTTTGTTTATTTTCCCAATTCTGAATATAGGCAACAAATCATTATTAAAAAAAAAGAAGAAGAAGAAGAGGCCTATAGACTTCACTATCTTATTAGAAGGGTTCATGACCCAAGAAGTTAAGAAATCTTCATGTAGAAGAAATAGAAATGAACTTGGACTCAAGCAAGCACTTGTAGATACTGCTGTGCTCCCTAACCTACTCTATGATCTTGTCCTAGGGCAGTTAGGACCAATTTCAGATCATGGAGAGCAGAGAAAATTGGGAGAGTTGGCAGCATAGCAAGTTTCAGAACAGTGGTCCTTGCCCAGGAAAGTCAATAAATCAAAATAGTTCATAACTGAACAAAGAGTGGGTATTTCGAAATTATTGAACTAAGAGTGAATTAGGGTCTAGAAAATGCATAAAATCAGTAAGATTTTAAAATATTTTGCTCAACCCTAAAGAGGATTGGTCCATATATCTGTGTTCAAGCTCTCTTCTTTTCTTTTCTTTTCTTTTCTTTTCTTTTCTTTTCTTTTCTTTTCTTTTCTTTTCTTTTCTTTTCTTTTCTTTTCTTTTCTTTTCTTTTCTTTCTTTCTTTTCTTTTCTTTTCTTTTCTTTTCTTTCTTTCTTTCTTTCTTTCTTTCTTTCTTTCTTTCTTTCTTTCTTTCTTTCTTTCTTTCTTTCTTTCTTTCTTTCTTTCTTTCTTTCTTTCTTTCTTTCTTTCTTTCTTTCTTTCTTTCTTTCTTTCTTTCTTTCTTTCTTTCTTTCTTTCTTTCTTTCTTTCTTTCTTTCTTTCTTTCTTTCTTTCTTTTTAATTATAGCTTTTTATTTACAAGACATATGCATGGGTAATTTTTTTCAACATTGACTCTTGCAAAACCTTTTGTTCCAACTTTTTCCCTCCTTCCCCTCACCCTCTCCCCTAGATGGCAGGTAGTCCAATACATGTTAATTATATTAAAATATATGTTAAATACAATACATGTATACATATTTATACAATTATCTTGCTGCACAAGAAAGATCAGATCTAGAAAGAAGGTTAAAAGAAAAAAACCTGAGGAGAACAAAAATGTAAGCAAAAAATAACAGAAAGAGGGGAAATGCTATATTGTGGTCCACACTCATTTCCCATCGTTGTCTCTCTGGGTGCAGCCAATTCTCTTCATTACTGAACAATTGGAACTGGTTTGGATCATCTCATTGTTGAAGAGAAACTCCCTTCTTTTCAAAAGCATCTGACTTGCCTATACTACTATTCTTTTATGAACCTTGCAGTCATATTTGTAATGGACACTCTCAGTTATCTATTTTTAAAAACTGTCAGGGCAGGGGGTGAGGTTGAAATAATCATAATGATTTTGTGATCACAAAGATAATAAATACATATAATTATTAATGGTACCTTAAGATTTGCTAAATTCTTTCTTTACTGTAGCTGTGATTATTTGCAACCACCTGTGATTATTATCTCCACTTTACAAACAAGAAAACTGAGGCTCAGAAAATTTAAATAATTTGCTTATGATCATATAGCTTGTATATTGCTGGAGATGGGATTTGAACCTGAGTCTCCTACATCTCAGTTCAGTGCTGATTTGAATTAACTTTCAGTATAATTAAATTTCAGGTATAGCGTGATACTAAAATCATGTTCCTAATTATTCCTTAAAGGTTTATTTTGTAACTCTTTTCCCTCAGGAAAATCCTGTCTTTTTATTTAGTTTTGAGTGGCAGGAATGATCACAGAGCACATTGACAATTAGCATTTCTTTCTTTCCACATAGCTCTGTGACCTTTGCACTTCTACAAGAGTAAAGTGAGAACAATAATACTGTGTCTACTCTACAATGTGAGATTAACTTCCAGAAAAAGGCTGGAAAGCTACTAAAATCTGTGTGGAGTAAGTATGAAGTAGTATATGGTGAAGAACTTACAGATTAAGCACATATTGATCAGAGACTGCTAGCTAATGTAAAATCAGGCCTATAGGCCCCAGTCATATAAAGGCCTAGGCTGCATTCCTTTGCCCAAATAGGGATTAACCTATACGTGGCCGAAGAAGTTATAAGTCACATTGCCAGCTGCATTCCACTGACCAAATATGACCAATCACAACCTATGGAGGGTGGGATTTTGGAGGTTCTTTGTCTGAAATGTATAAAGATTGTGAACATTTTCAAGGGAGTGGCTCTCTCCTGCGTAAATCTGACCAAGATTGGGGTCCACTTCTTGAGATTCTAATAAATAATTCTGCCTTTCTATGAGTGATCTCTGAGTAGTCATTTTTGGATAGAATTTTCTATCCCTCACAAATCCAACCAGGAAACAGGTTTCTGTCATTTTTCCATTCCAGCTTAGCTTGATCTCACTTTTGGAAAGTTACAAGTTGATGCAATTTTGACTTTTAAAAATTTTCCAGTTTTAAAATCTTGCCATGCTTGCTTTTTAATTTGGGGGAAAAATTGAAATTGGCATGTGCCTAAATATATCTCTATTAAACAAACAACTCAGGACAAATGATTGACCCAGTTATGTGCATGTAAATGTACATGTATGAATATATATGTATGTATATATACATATGTGTGTATGCATCATGTGTGAAACAGAAATAGAGAGAATATCTCAAAACCATGAATAAGAATCACTGCAAGAAAAGGAACTCAATTTTTAAAATTTAATTTAAAGAGATTATAAAGGAGAGATGATTCTGGAGATCTTTCCTATTGTGAATTCACAACCCTATAATCTCAGATTTCTTCTAACTGTGACATTTTGTAATATTAAGTAATAATAATGATTATCAAGAAACTGTATATTCACATATGTATATTTTATAGATTGACAGATGACTCATATTACAAATTCAGACCTCAAAATATCTTGGATAACTCAAAGAAGATAGCATGGAGGAGTGGATAAAATGAGACTAAGAGTTAGGAGGGTTAGGGTTCAATCCTACCTAAGGCACTATGTGTGATCCTGGAAAAGTCACTTAACTATTTAAAAAGAATGAATATAAAATATAAGAGAAGAGATCAAAATCATGGAAGAGAATGTGGTGTACACAATTCCTATTTTTCTATCCCTTATTAGACTTGGATTGAGAAGTAACTTATTGGGTAAATAACATTCACTAAACTTTTTTATCCAACTATGCAGTAGCATATTCAATATTAAATATAGAAGAATGATAGTAGGAAATCCAAAGATTATTTTGTGGTTGTGTGTAGATCAACACCTTATTCCTTTCTACGTAATTTATTAAAGGATTTTAAGGAGTTTCCATAGTGAGAAAAAATTATCATCTTAAAGTCAACCTGGTGGTCACCAGCTTCTTTAAATTTAGTTTAGGCTAGTCTTCACACAACAAATGGACCATACCTCTAATAGAAGCCTTTCCAGCTTTGTAGAAGGTGCAAGATATTGTATTTCTTTGGCATAAACATAGAGAAACCAGAATCACCTCTCTGCCACAATAAGACATCAGGATAGAATTTGTAATTCATGATCATATAGCACTTTATAAGATACTTTCTTCACAAAAATGCTGTGAAGAACATAATGCAAATATTGTAAACTTTAAACAGAAAGTTCATGTTAGAACAGATTTGAACCTCACTTTCCTAACCTGAAGATTTTTTTCTACTTTAAGAGTTTATGATCTTATGATCTTACATTTTTACATTTTTTACAATGGTAAGGGAGTTTTTGTTTTAGATGAGGAAATATGAAGTTTGAAGATCCTATACCTCTGGACTGCCAGACCAGTGCTGATCCCTAACATATACTACTGAGCCTACCCATTTTGGATTTGCATCTTTTTCTGAAGTTGCCAGTAGCTTTTTGTATACTTTTATCACATTTCAGAATAATTGTTATTATTCAGAATAATTCCACCTACCTTGTGACTGTATGGTATAGGCTCTGGGCTTTAGCCAGTCTTCTTTCTTTAGCTACCCTTATGAAGGGTACTTAAGTGAAATTCTGGGTGTCTTCAGCATTTGTATCTGCTTCTCTTCCCTCTAACCCGGAATTGGGATTCTTTCTGTTGAGACTTAAAAGACTAAGTCCAATTTCTCAGGGCACACCTCGAGGCTGAGTGAATACCAGAAAATCCAGAAGACCAGGCTAAAGGCAAGGAGTAGAGAGCCTGTGTAGATCAAGAAGTCCCAGTAGTTCAAATAGGTCAAGATCCCCAAAAGCAAAAGGATTAGTCCAGTGACATCGAACAGGACAGCCAGCAGAAGAATTGGGATACAGTGCCCAAGACTGCATCTTCCCCAGGGCCCCACAAGCAGCATTGCCTTACTCCAGGTCTAGGAAGAGCAAGACTGATTGGGACTTGGTGGTGGCAATTAGCATGAGTCTGACTATTTCTCTTCTCCTCCCAGCCTTTCTCTCACTGCCTGGAGATTGTGAATTAACATCAATGGGCCATAAGGAAGTACCCATGTACTATGCACATCTTTAAGAGAAGTCAGACAAGTTTACTTTTTTTTTTTTAACTGTTTCATGACTCTGGAATGAGACAGACACAAACCCTCAACTTTGAAGTCATATTAAATTGGATCTTGAGAGATGAAGTCAAGTTATTTAATATATATAAGAACAAATTACTCTGTGAAGTAGGCAAGTGTTTTTATTCCTATTTTTAAAATGAGGAATCAGATTCCAAGGAATGTTTGTTTTTTTAGGGTCTGTAAAAACTTTGAGAATGAACCTCAGTTTCAGGAAGTCTTCTTAGTTTTTGGAATAGTTAATAATGATAACAGTAGTTCACAGTATGCTTACAAAGTACAACCTTTTCATTAATTCATTGGATCATCACATCACAAATATTACAAGTATTTTTTTAGTCCCTCTCATTATGAGGAAATTGAATCTCAAAAAAGGTTAAATGATTTGTTTAAGGTCACACAGTTAATGTGTCAAATTCAGTATTCAAACTCAAATTTGTCTCTAAGTCCCCCATACTACTCTTGGAAGTGTCAGTATTGGAAAATAGTTAACACAGTTGACAATGAGTTGAATAGGCAGATAAAAAGCCAGACATTAGAGTGGAAAAAAGAGTAAATAGAAGATCATAGAAATTTGGAATGAGAACTTGTCTTAAAAGAACATCTAATTTAACACTCTGAGAAAGAGCCTGGGGTTTGTCCAAGCATCAAGCAAAGAGCTGTGCAAGGCTCAGAATAATTTTATGCTCAGAAAGGAAAAAAGATATGAAAAAATCAAAGGATTGGACAGTATACTATATCAATCAATAAACATTTATTAAACTCCTACTAAATGCTCTAGGGCTAAGAGCTGGGATACAATCAGAGGCAAAAGATAATCCCTGTCCTAAAGGAGTTTAGGATCTAGGGAGCTACACTATGCAAGCAAATATTTACAAAGTTTACAAAGGATGCAATCTACAGAATAAACAGCTAATAATTAACAGAGGGAAGACATTAGAATTAAAAGGAGTTTAGAAGGTTTCTTGTAGAAGGAGATTTTAATTGGAATTTAAAGGAAGCCAAGGAGGTCAGCAGTCAAAGTAGAAGAGGGAGAGCATTTCAGGCATGAAAGACAACCAAAACAATGTCTCTGAGGGGAATGATGGAATGTCTTGTTCATGGAACACCTTAGAGGCCAGTTGTCATTGGACTGAAGTGTACTTGTAGACCCAGACATGTACTAAGTAGATGTTAAGGGAAGCACAAAGTTTGGATGAAAAATATTTTTACCTCATGGAACTTATGATTTAGAAGGGGGATAAAACAAATCCAGATAAGTAAAATATACAATAATACATGATAAATACATTAGAAAAGTACAAAGTACCCTGTGAAGTGAGGGCAAAGGTCATGGAAGGTATCCTGAATGGTGAGATATTATTGGGTTTCTGTGTTTTCCAATACAGAACCTGGGATAGTTAGCTAGTTTTAACTATTCTGCTGTTGCTGAAGGTTTAGTTATTTTCTGTTTCCTAAGCATTAATATTATTATTATTACTTTTTTCCTGAGGCTGTGGTTAAGTGACTTGCCCAGGGTCACACAGCTAGGAAGTGTCTGAGGCCAGATTTGAACTCAGGTCCTCCTGAATTCAGGGCTGGTGCTCTATCCACTGTGCCACTTAGCTGCCCCTAGCATTAATATTAGCCTCAGGCCATATAACTTTGGTATGGAAAATCAAGACAAAACAAACTGTTGTGGTACTTATGGCCAAGGAAGTAGATTAGGAGGTGACTCTACTAGTTGCCTATAAAAATAAAACAAAAACAAATGTACATATTTAGTTTGAATATATATTTTTAGTTTATATTGATACATATATTAATGTAAAAATAATTTTCATATATTCTATTTAACAGTACATACTCATTTAAATTTATATATGTATGTTTGTGTATATATATGTATATATTATTATTATTATTTTTACCTGAAATCCCTCAAGGTCAGGCTCAACATGCCCAAAGATAGAATCCTTTATCTTTCCCCTTAAATTCACCCTTCATTCTCACTTCCCTATTTCCAATAAAGGTACCTTCATTCTTCTAATAATCCAGGTTCCCAAACTCAGTGTCTTCTAGAACTATCCCTCTCCCCTTACATCCAATCACTTGCTAAGTTTTCTTGATTCTACCACTGCAATATTTCTTTTATCCCTCTTACAACACTACCTTAACAAAAACTTTCTTCCTCTTCTCACTAGTATAATGAATGAAAAAAAAAATTGGTTAATGATTTACTATGTTCAGACACTGTGCTAAGCTTGAACATATAAATACAGAAGAGACAATTTCTGCCCTAAAGGAACTTTTAGCTTAGTGGCACCTAGAGAAAGAAATACTTAGTGAAGGTTGTTTTTGTCTGAGAAGTCAAAGGAATGATGAATAAAACTAGAGGGCAGCAAATTTACATCTTGTTTTCAGAAGGGAATAAAAGTTTAGCCAGTAAGATATACAGCTATAGTAGTGTTACGCCACAGTTCTCTTTTATTGTCCTGACTTAGTTTCCCTAATCATCCTGACTCAGCTTGCCCTACCACTACATACCTCTCAGATTGGCTAGGATGACAGGAAAAGATAATGCTGAATGTTGTAGGGGATATGGGAAAACTGGGACAGTGATACATTACTGGTAGAATTGTGAATACACCCAGCCATTCTGGAGAGCAATTTGGAACTATGTTTTGTAGTTTTGCTCATATAGTTCCTGATTTTCCTTTGGCAGATAGATTCCTAAATATTTTATACTATCTATAGTTACTTTAAATGGAATATTTCTCTCTCTCTCTCTCTCTCTCTCTCTCTCTCTCTCTCTCTCTCTCTTTAGCCAAATTCTTTCTTTATTTTGCCATTTTGGCTCAGCCCCAAGGACTCCTAAATCTGTTTTTGTTGCCTAAAGCAGACACAGTTATGATCAAGAAATACAACATGTAGGTTAATTTTCATAATGAATATTGATACAAAATCAAATAAAATACTTTCAAGGAAATTACAGTAACACATCACAAAAAATCATATACTATGATCAAGTGGTATCTATATCAGCAATGAAAGGCCAATACACTGCCAGGAATAACTGACCACATCAATAACAAAAACAAAACAAAACAAAAAAAACACATGATTATATCAGACTATTTTTGTTTACAAAGCATAACATCCATTCTCATTTTTCTTTTTTCTTTTTGTTTCCTCACTTGATGTATATATTATCAAAAGGTCATTAAATAGGGCTATTTCTGTTATATCATCCAAGAAATCTTACATGATCTTGATTTATGGGAGAAACGTAGTTACAGAAGAGATTATGAAATGACACTTTGTTCTAATAGGTTGAATACTTTTTTTAAAAAGAAGTTTTATTTATGTCTTTTGTTTTCATACCACAATAATTTCTAAATCTACACTTCCTTCCTCTCTTCCTCCCTACTCAACAAGAACTCTCTTAAGGCAAAGATTTTTAAAAAGAATAAAAAAAGTTCAGCAAACCAGCTAACACATTAATCACATATGATAGCATATGCAACATTTCCCCTTCCCCCTTAATTTTTAAACATTTTTATTTAAAGTTTTGAGTTACAAACTCTATTCCTTCCTCCCTTTTTATTCTCCCCTCCCTGAGATAGCAATTAGACATAGTTTATAATGTATAATTATAAAACATTTACATATTACCTATTTTGTGTAAGAAGATTCAAATAAAAGAAAAAAATGAAAGAAAGTGAAAACTAGCATGCTTGTCTGTGTTCAGTTACTATCAGTTCTTTCTCAGGAGGTTGATAGTATGCTTTACCATTAGTCTTTTAGGATTGTCTTGGATCCTTGTATTGCTGAGAATAGCCAAGTCTTTCCCAGTTCTTCATCAAACAATTTTATTGTTATTGTGGACCATGTTCTCCTGGTTCTCTACATTTCACTATGTGGTTCATGTAAATATTTTCCATTTTTTCTGAAATCATCCAACTTGTCATTTATCATAGCACAATAATATTCTACTACAATCATATATAACAGCTTGTTTAGGCATTCCCCAATGGTCCCTTTGATTTCCAATTCTTAGCCATCACAAAAAAAGCTGTTATAAATAATTTTATACAAATAGGTCCTTTTCCCTTTTGGGGATGTCCTTGGGATATAGATCTAGCAGTAGTATTGCTGACACAGTGATATTGAATCAAAGGGCATGCACAATTTTATAGTCCTTTAGGCATAGCTCCAAATTACTCTGCAAAATGGTCAGATCAGTGCATTAAGTGTTCCAGTTTTCCCATATTCCTTCCAAAATCTAACATTTCTTTTTTTTTTTTTATCATGTTAGCCACTCTGATAGGTTTGAGGTAGTACCCGAGAGTTATTTTAAAGCTCAAATACTTAAAAAATAATCAATAAATAGTGACAATGGAACATTAATATCTCTATATTTTTCAGTTAATTGTGAAATGATATAGTTTTGGTATATTGCTGAATATTTCTTGGAAAAGCCATTTGTCCCTTACAAATACATTTACATGTATGATTCTGTTCATCAATAAACATTTTAAAAGCACTTGTTATGTACCATTTACTGTGCTAAGACCTAACAATAAATTAAAAGGAAAAAGACAGTCCCTACTTTGAAGGATCTCAGTCTAATGGAGCAAACAATATGGAAACGAATATGTATGAGCAAATTACAATAGAATACATTAGAGACAGAAGGATCTGAGTTCAAATCTGACCTCAGACACTAAATACTTTCTAGCTGTGTGATTTTGGACAAGTCATTTAACCCCAATTACCTAGGGGGAGAGAAGGCACTAATATTTAGGGGTGGAGTCAGGAAAGATTTATTTAAAAAAATAATAGCCTTTTGTAGCGCGCTGTCGTCTCTAGAAGCTGCTGGATCGCTCTCTGGGAAGAGATCTGCTGTGTCTACTCACTTCCTTTCCTACAGAGAGCCCCGTCAAGCCTGATGCAATTCTGAGTCTTCTCCTCTTCCTGGAGGGCTGTCCTCTTTATCCTCCCAGAGAATGGGCGTGGGATAATGCAAGGGCTTCTGGGAAGAACCACTTCAGCCAATGGGCTTGCTCCTTCTATCAAGTCAACCTGAGTTCTCACCTTGTAATTGTCCAGAAAACCTGAATTCTCACCTTGTCACTGTCCAGACAACCTCAGTTCTCACTTAGTAATCCTAACATCTCCCCCTTTCTTTTGATTTAGAACATAGGACAGTCATGACCTTGAAACATAAATCCATCAATATGGGAAGTATTACAGATAATTACATAAATGACCTTGAAACATAAATCCATCAATATGGGAAGTATTACAGATAATTACATAAATTACATAAGCATATAGTAACATAGTAACGTAACACATGCTAGAAGTATATAACATAATCATAAATTGAAAATTTATAAATGTCCATAAGTCCATTGTCCATTAGTCTCATCTTGTGTGAGGAAGTCCAATGATTCCTGCTGGTTTTTAAAGTTCTTTAACAGTCTTCTTATTATCCATGCTCTTTCAGTGTCAGATGTTTCTTAGATCTTCTCCTTTATTTTGAGGTCTTTCTCTTTTTCTGTCTCTCTCTGGTGGACAAGGCGAATATGACTCGTTGGCACCCATCTGATTCCTTCTCCTGCTGAAGAAATACAAGCAAACCCTCTCTCCCAGGCAGTTAACCTATCTAATTTCCTTCTATTTACCACTTTCTAAATCTCTTCTCATCATCTGACAATTACATTGGAGTTGTTTGCACTGGGCACAGCCCTGTTGGTTTAAAAGGCCTGTATTCTCCCCAAGTGTAATCCATTTTTTCAATCTGATTGGCTTTTGACTCACTTATCAGGTAATCCCTTTCTGCCATGTGATTGCTTTCCTGCTGGTTGATTAAATCAGAGTCCTGGCCTTCTAAAGGTTCTTTGGGTGTAACATCAGCTGCCATCATGCCCCAAGTCTTTTTTGCCTGGGGCCCTGGATCTGGGCCCCTCATCCCATTTTCCTGAATTATTCTACACTCTGATGCCCAATGGAGTCCTCTGTTGCATTTTGGACATGGGGTTTTAGGTCTTCTTTCACCCTGTCTTCTCACTGTATCTCCATACCTACACTGAGCTCTTAGATGCCCAATTTTTCCACATTGAAAACATCGCCGAGTTTCTCTAGAAGGCCCTTGCCAGGAGGGACCCTGTCTTTCCACATTCATCATTGTCCGGGTGTAAAAAGCATTTGTTTCCACTGTAGCACAGCGTCTTATGATCTCCTCTAAAGAAGCATCTTTGTCTAATCCCCATATAATTCTTTTGCAAATCTCATTGGCATTTTCCTTAGCCAGATGTCTGGTCATTATTTCTGTAGCTGAATTTTCTCCAATAGTTCTTTTGACAGCAGTTTGCAAACGTCCCACAAAATCTGCAAAAGGTTCATTGGGACCTTGCTGTATTTTAGTGAAAGCCTCTCCACGATCTTTCTGTCCAGGAAGGACACCCCAAGCTTTTATTGCAGCCTTAGCAATTTGTTCATATATTGTCATGGTATAATTAATCTGTTCCGAATTCTCTCCATATTGACCTTCACCAGCTAAGTGCTCAAAAGTGAATTGTGTGTTAACTCCTATTTCCAAATTGCATCTGACTTGAATTTTACATAATTCATGAAATTCCGCAAGCCATAATAAATTTTCTCCAGGTTCCAGACATGTCCTTGCTATGGATTTCCAATCATTCGGGGTTAGGACTTCATAAGACAAACCATCTAGTAACATTTTGACATAAGCTGATGTAGCCCCATAAAGGGTACAACCTTTTTTCAAATCCTTAATTTTATTCAAATCTAAAGGTGCATATCTTCTCCTCTTTTTACCTACAGAGTCAGTATTTTCAATCACAGGATATGCATGTATAAAATCACTTATATCCTGTCCTTCTCTCTTAGCTTTAACCAATGCTTTTTCTAATCTTGTCATAGGCTTAGGCTTCTTCACAGGCAATTCTGTTTGTGTTTCTGCCTCTTCCCCTCTTTCTTCCTCCATCTCTGAAGGTGGGGTTGATGTGGGCCTGTCAATAATCTGTTCTCTAGGCAGGGTTGAAGCTTCTTCAAGAGAATCATACCATAATTCCTCATTTAAATCCTCTTGCTCTAGGGAAAGATCTTGATCTTTCCTTTTTTCCTCACACTTCCTCCTCTGTTCATTTTTAAAACTTTTCCTTCTCCTACAACTTGCTTGATAGTTTAAGGCTAATTGAACTATGTTGTAGATATAAAATACTTCTGCAGAAATTGAACGAGGCCCATTTTTTGCTTGAAATTCTTTCATTTCATATCCCACTAGCTTCCATTTATCTACATCTATCTTTTCTTCCTCTAAGAACCAAGGGGATGTGCATCTTAATGCAGCCAAGAGTTTAGCAATCTGTACCCAGGTTACAAGTAAACTCTGCTCCTCAATTATCTTGATTATACTCTCTATAGTACCACTCCTGAATGGGGGTGGAGCTGAGGTTGCTTCTGGGGCTGGGGTTGAGTCGGCTGAGGTCCAGGGATTGAATATAGCTAACATCTGCCCCATTTCAGCTATAAGAGATTCCTGGTTTAGCCCTTAACAAGTTAAGTTCCTTATTTATCTATTAGCACGCTCACTTAATCTTTAACAAAGTTTCCTCGTTACTCACGGTTCTGGGTCAGAGAGACTGAGATCTAGATCGGAAGCTTTTCCACTGGAATCAGGACCGTGTCTGTCCCTGTTCGGGCGCCAAATTGCGAAGGTCTGGTCTAGCTCCTCTTGTCAGGATAAGCAAAAGTCCTTGCCCCACGTGTGGACGCCAAATGTAGCGCGCTGTCGTCTCTAGAAGCTGCTGGATCGCTCTCTGGGAAGAGATCTGCTGTGTCTACTCACTTCCTTTCCTACAGAGAGCCCCGTCAAGCCTGATGCAATTCTGAGTCTTCTCCTCTTCCTGGAGTGCTGTCCTCTTTATCCTCCCAGAGAATGGGCGTGGGATAATGCAAGGGCTTCTGGGAAGAACCACTTCAGCCAATGGGCTTGCTCCTTCTATCAAGTCAACCTGAGTTCTCACCTTGTAATTGTCCAGAAAACCTGAATTCTCACCTTGTCACTGTCCAGACAACCTCAGTTCTCACTTAGTAATCCTAACAGCCTTTTATTTTCAAAATATTTGCAGAGAGTTTTCAACATTCACCCTTGCAAAACCTTGTGTTCCAATTTTTTTCTCCCTTCCTTGTCACTCCCTTCCCCCTCTCCCCCTCCTGCCTCCCCTAAACAGTAAGCAATCCAATACATGTGAAACATGAACAGGTCTTCTATACATATTTCCACAACTATCATGCTGCACAAGAAAAATCAGATCAAAAAGGGGAAAAACGAGAAAGAAAACAAAAAGCAAGCAAATAACAACAACAAAAAAGATGAAAATACTATTTTGTCATCCATATTCAGTCCCTACAATTCTCTTTCTGGCTGCAGATGGCTCTCTCCATCACAAATCTATTGGAATTGGCCTGAATTACCACCTCATTGAAAAGAGCCAGGTCCATCATAACTGATCATCACATAATCTTGTTGCTGTGTACAGTGTTTTTTTTTTTTTTTTTTTTTTTTGATTCTACTCAACTTCACTTAGCATCAGTTCATGTAAGTCTTTCCAGACCTTTATGTAATTATCCTGCTGATTGTTTCTTATAGAACAGTTGTTTTATATATATATATATATATATATATTTATATATAGTTATAGAACAATAATATTCCATAACATTCATAAACTTATTCAGATATTCTCCTTTCAGTTTCCAGTTCTTTGCTACTACAGTTTTGCATATGTGGATCCTTAGGAAAGGATTTTTGTAGAAGATAATATTTCAGCTCAATTGCAATATAGATGATTCCCATAGAAGATATAGTATACAAGGGAAAGGATAATATTAAGTACACATTAATAATGTTACTTGGTCACCCTTTTTCATTATTATTAAGGGCTGAGATCTTGTTGTGCCCCAGTTCCCTTTAATTGTCCTGCCTCAGTTTCCCTAATTGTCCTGCTTAAATTTCCCTAATGGTCCTACTTCAGTTTCCCTAAATTGCCCTGCCTCAGTTTCCCTAATGGTCCTACTTCAGTTTCCCTGAATTGTTCTGTCTCAGTTTCCCCAATTGTTCTGCCTCAGTTTACCTGGTTACAAGCCCCCTTTTCGGCTCATCAGAACTGAGATAATTAGGGCTGTGGAGATCTGGCATTTTAAAAGATAAAACTCCAGATGTCCTATCTCAGATACCTAATTGGTATCCTTTAAATCCAGACACCTCCTTAACTCCCAATTTGTTAGAATTTATGGTTCTATTCCCAACCTGCCAGAACCGGATTGATGGTCCCTGCCTGGAGATTTCTGATCACCAGAGTTTGGACTGCACCCTCACCCCCTTTATTTAGCTACCTGAGCTTGTAGCTACATACATACATACATACATACATATATATATATATACATACATATATATATACATACATATATATACATATATATAAATATATAAATAAATATATATATGTGTGTGTATATATATATATATATATATATATATATATATATATATATATATATATATATATGTATGTATATATGTATAAAATATCACTGAGAACTCAAATTCGCTGCTGGATACTTTGAGACATCAGCCCTGGAGGCAATATACCCCCAGCACAATCGCTCCCTCTCAGAAATCCAAATAAAATATTAAAAGCTCTCTACTCACTATCTTGCCTCAGTTTCTCAGGCATTTCATTGTTACACTTTTTCCCAGATACTTTGTATATTGATATACTTTCAGAATCATATTGCTTTTAAGAAGTGTTTTATTTATACATAAATCTTTTATGTTTATATATTATATCTTTCTCTATATATATCTACCTAAACCTGCTGTTCTTTCAATCTACCAATCAAACGATCAACCTATCTATCATTCAATTTGGCTGTTTTTCCCATCTTTATTATTTTCACTTTCATTTATACTTCTTTTATAAAGCATATCTGGTCCAATGACTGTAATCTTCACGGAGTAAGAAGTTTCCTTAATTTTTTTTTTTTGGCAAATCTTCCATTTTTCTTCTTTTAATGATTCTTCCATTTTATCCCCGGAATGACTTTGCTCAGTTTGATATTTTACCAAGCTTTATTTTCAAAGATTTTATTTTACTTGCTTCTCTTAACTTTATAAGATGACACTCCTCAAAATCATCCATCATACTTCATAAGATTTTATGTTTTAGCCTATTGTTGTCTTTGGCAGTCATCTCTCTGGCAAATAAATGAACTATTTATTGACTAAGGGTGGATTCTTTTAATCTCATTGTAGCTAATTTCCATTGACTAAACCTTTAAACAACATGGTTATAGTGTTTATATTATTTTTCTTAATCATTTCCCATTTTTGATTTTTAGCTACTTGTTTAAATAATTCAAGATAAGGTTGTTTTATTTGTGTACCATTTTTTCACACTTCTATTAAAAAAAACCAAACTAATTCTGATCCAGTTGTGACAAGTTGATAGCCTGATTGCACTCAAGGATAACTCCTATATCAATGGGCTTTTCTTACCTGTTAGAATATAATCTACTTTGTTCTTTGGTATTTGTGTTCATCATGTTCATGTCTGACAATCCTTTTTAAGCATATGTATTCATAATATAGAGGTTTGAAGCTTAAATGTATTTTATAAGTCTTTAGTCTCTCTTAACAACTTTCTTCCTGAACCACACTTTCACACGAGATTTTATTATTCTCACATTTTCCATTCTTTGGTTTGAAATCATGAAGTTATCAGAGTATATATTAATTTGATTTGCAGGAATTGACCAACCTCTTTATAGAATTTCTCTATCATATTGTTCTCAGGATCAATATTATTATATAAACTCAATTATTTTTATGGTGGTCTTTTTTTGCAGATTCTTATTGTAAGTATTACAACATGTAAGTTTTAAATATTCCATGAAATAGCATTTCTTGTTGCCTCCAGGCAAATCACACTCAAACTCATTTTTTGTTTTTTCCTTACAATTAGCTTCAACTTTTCCCCTCTACTTGATAGTATTTAGCTTCAGGTTTTAAAAAGATTTATAGTAGGAATGTCAACATTTTATCTATGATCTATCTATATAACTATTCATTCACACACTTATTCATTTATATTCTCTGAACATAATCAACACCAAATAAAATATTTTCTATATATAAAGTAGAATGGAAAAAAGATATATAAAATCAAGAATGTAAACAACTTGCTTTTATTTTAAAACAAAGGACTATATTGCTAAGAAAAATGCATTAAAAATTGCTTCTGTCTGCACTGTTTTTCAGTTTTCTCTCTGGATGTAGATAGTTTTTTGTTGAGTTTTTTGGAATTATATTGGATCATTGTATTGATTAGAGTAGATAAGTTTTTCACAGCTGATCATCATTACTACTATATACAACATTCTCTTGCTTCTACTCTTTTCTCTGCATCAGTTTCCCTAAGTCTTCCCAGGTTTTTCTGTTTTTGTCTGAGATCGTGATTGCTACCCCTGCCTTTTTTTCTTTTTCTTTTTTTTTTTTTTTTGGTGTGTGTGAGACAATTGGGGTTAAATGACTTGCTCAAATTCAAACGCCTAGTAAGTATTAAGTTGAGGGAGGCAGTATTTGAATTCAGGAATTCCTGACTTTAGGGCTGGTGCTCTATCCACTGTGCCATCTAGCTTCTCTCATCTCTTCTTTAAAAAATATTCAACATAATAGATTCTGCTCCAGCCCCTTATTTTAACTCTATATATGTCTTGTAAACAACATATTGTTGAATTTTGGTTTCTAATTCATTCTACTATGTGAATTCATTCCATTCCCATTCCCAGTTCTGATAACTAACAATATATTTTCTGCTATACTATTTTCTTCTGTTTATTCTTCTCTCTCTCTCTCTCTCTCTCTCTCTCTCTCTCTCTCTCTCTCTCTCTCTCTCTCTCTCTCTCTTTTTTAAAGTGGTCCTTTCTTAAAATTTGTTTTGATTTTTACCATTACCTTCCTTAATCTGTACTCCCTCTTACTACCTCTCCTTTATCCCTTTCCCCTTCTGCTTCCCTGTTGGGTAAGATAAAATAGATTTCTATGTCCAACTGAGTGTATATGTGTGTGTGTGTGTATGTATGTATGTATATATATATATATATATATATGTGTATATATATATATAATGTATATATATATATTTTTTCCCTTCGCTCTTTGAACCACTTTAGTTCCAGAGTGAGGCTCAAGTGTTGCCCATCCTACCCCCATTTTCCTCTTCAGTATAAAAACTTTTCCTTGCCTATCTCTTTTATATATTTTTTCCTAGTCTTTCTCTTCTTTTCTCTTTCTCCCAGTGCATCCTTTTATCTTACCCCCTCCATTTTTTTGAGCTCATCCCAACATAATTGACTTGTACCAATGACCTCTATGTAGATTCCTTCAAACTTTCCTAATGATTATAAAGTTCTTAGGAGTTATATGTATCATTTTCTGAAATATGAATATAAATGATTGAACCTTAATAAATCTCTTTTGATTTCTCTTTCATGTTTACCTATAATAGCTCCTCTTGAGTTTTGTATTTGAATGTCAATTTTTAAAAATTTAGTTTTTATCTTTTCATCAGGAATACTTAAATATTATTTTATTAAATATTCATTTTTCCATTGAAGGATTATACTTGGTTGCTGAGTACATTCTTTTTAGCTATAACACTAGTTCCTTTGCCTTCTAGAATGTTATACTTCAAACCTTCCACTCCTTTAATGTGGTAGCTACTAAATCTTGTTTAATTCTGGCAACTTCAGGATACAGACAGTTCTCATTTTACATAAATTGAACTACCTGGAGAACCCTCACCTATTGGGGGCTTCAGCTTTAGCTTTTGACAGGCAGTGGCATAAATGGCAGCAGGCCTTGGAGGGTTCTAGGCATTGAAATAGTTCCAGCTGTGGGAACCCCAGAACTTGGGTCACATAGAGCCGTAGGAAGAGTGACATGTGTAAGGCAATCCACTTGTATTAAATGAGAACTGGCTATATTTGAATTGTTTCTTTCTAACTGCTTGAAGTATTTTCTCTTTGACCTGGGAGATCTGGAATTTGGCTGTAACATTTCTTGGAGTTTCATTTGGGGATCTCTTTTAGGAGATGATCAGTGGATCCTTTCAATTTCTATCTTAGCTTCTTGATCTAAGATATCAGGACAATTTTCCTTGATAATTTCTTGGAAAATGATGTATAGGATCTTTTTTGGATCATAACTTTCAGGTAGTTCAATAATTCTTAAAATACTTCTCTTTAATTTCTAGTTCTCTGAGTTCATGAACCTAGGAGCTGAATCTTGCTTGAAGTTAACACTGGGTTTCTAAGAGATGGTATTTAATGAGAAAATACATTTCAAGCATGAGGAACAGATTGTTCAAAGGCACAGAAATGTGAGAAAGAATGTTCTATGTGAGAAACAACAGAAAGGCAATTTATTAGGATGGTCTAATACTTGAAGGCAAGTAAAGTATAATCAAACTTCAAAAAAAAAAGTAGGTGAAAACCAGGTTATGAAAGGATTTAAATGTCAAACAAAGGAGTGTATATATAATAGTCGGAGTAACAGGAACTATGGAAATTTATTGATTAGGACAGTGACTTGTACAGATTTTTTCTTTATTTATTTATCATGAAAAAGGGAATCCTGTATAGTAAAGGACCAAGCTCCAAATGACCAGTTGGTGAAAAGAGATTAAAAAGGCAAAAGCTTTCTTGAATAAAATATAAAAGGAATGGCTTTATTGAAAACTAGGATTTATATCAGGCCAAGAACTGCTCTTCAAAAAGTAAGGATTGGTAAGGTACTTCCTGAAATTGAAATAGAAAACAGGAAGAAAATTATAAGTACTCTTTCAATGTGTGACTAAGGAACTCAGAACTCAGCTTGGTTCTGTGTCCTGTCATTTGCAGCCATACTCTACTGTTAGAATATTGACATTCAAAAGGGAAACCTGTGTTTCAGGGAGCAGTTTGAGATTATTAAAAGAGCTTTGTAATTTCTCCAAAACAAACTCCTCCTCTTGGGTCCAATTTACTGTCTATTCTTCAAAAAAGATAAATGAATGGACATGTCAGTTTAACATATAGACAAATAGACATGTCAAATGTCTGTCTGATGTATCTAATAGATGAGCTCTAAGGATTGTCTTGTAGCTATGCAGTTTTGTTAGAACAATAGGCAGTCTTTACCCAATTGTTTTTTCTGTATGAATAATTATATAAATTATGTTCTTGTGTATCAAATTCAGGAGGCTCTTCAATGTCAGAGACTTTAATGTAACAAGCCCAGTGTCATTCACAAAATTAAACATACAAACAACCTTATCATTGATGAATAATCTCTCTTCAGTTCAGAGTCTGTCTTGGATTTTTACCATAACAGAGTTTAATGCTCATGCCAGATATATAGCATTTTGATATTAACAATCAGAGCATCCTTAAACAAAGTTGATCGTGTTGTTATACATCTTCTTAGAGCAAAGACTTTAAAGAGATGATTTGTGGTGCTTGTGGTGGTTATACTTTTGTGTAACTTACAAATAATAAGCACCTTGGAAGTTTGTATTTTATACATCCTTCTATTGTGTGAAAGAAAACATATACTCTTTGGAGTCTGGTTTTCCAATGATATCCCCAGCTATGTTCAGAGAAAACACTAATATTCTAGCAACTTGGTGATGAATTCTTTGGCCATAGTCACCCATGAAACAAAATAAAAACCAAAGTATATATTTATTTAATTTGGAGGGTCTTGCTCATCATTGAGAAATAGGGCAATCATATTAAAGGAAAATTTTTTTGTTATAAATTCTTACTGTGACAATAGTCATACAAAATGATAGTGCAGTTTTTCCCAGAATATGTTTAAATGATTGAAGGAAATGCTTCATTTCACTTAGAGCACATGAAATCCTGTCACCCTCCCCCCTATCCAAGTTCACACATTATAGAATTTTCCTATCTTCTCCATTCTCAAACTTATTCCCCTTTCTACTACTTTGGGGCAGTCATCTCAGTGATGATGTTATGATTTCTTTCCTTTTTTGGTCAGTTGTCTTCCTGTTTTCACTACCCTCTCTCTCTACTAATTTTTTCTCTAAGCCACATGAATGAAAAGCATTGATTAAGTATTTACTATGCATTAGGGAATTGTATTATGTATGTAATTATGTAAAATGTAAAAATGTATGTGTGCAATTAAGTATTAAATACTAAGTATTTACTATGTATTAAGGAATACAGATACAAAAGTGATAGGTGAAGAGAACACAGAAATAAGGGACCCTGGGAAGTATGCTTTCATTTGAGAGAACAAGAGAGAGAAACAGTCAAAAAGACACACATAATCTATTGGGGGAGAGGGAGTTAATAGAAAAATCCTGTGACAACAGAGTCAAATAGATAGGATTCATTAGATTCTTCCCTGCCCCAGCAAATAGTAGATTTTTGGTTTTATTCTCTGAATGAAAATGGGAATGAGGAAGCTAACTGACAACTGATAATGGCATGGTAAATTTTCCCCCAGAAGTTTCAATTCCAAACTTCATATGAGGATGTATATAATTTTATACCCATTTGAATATGAGAG
Source organism: Sminthopsis crassicaudata (assembly GCF_048593235.1). NCBI lineage: Eukaryota > Metazoa > Chordata > Mammalia > Dasyuromorphia > Dasyuridae > Sminthopsis > Sminthopsis crassicaudata. Next base: position 310,730,893 of record NC_133620.1, on the reverse strand, counting down.
AAGAAAATGATTCTACTATTTGATTTCCTTCTTTGTTATTTCTCTACTTTTAATCTCAATTACATAATTTTGTATTGTGTGTCTTACATGGTTAAATGATAGAATATGATACTGAGAAGGAACTTGTCATAATTTGCCATAGTTTACTGCCTAAAACAATCACCCTGAATCTAGGCAAAATAGCAAGGAGTTTCAGAGTTTTTATAGATTTCAAGGATTTTATGTGTTAACTGAGTTTGTTTGGGTGTAACTAGTTCAGGTAAAGTGTAGAGCTGCTTTCCTCCTCCTCCTCCTCCTCCTCTTCCTCCTCCTCCTCCTCCTCCTCCTCCTCCTCCTTCTTCTTCTTCTTTTCTTCTTCTTTTCTTCTTCTTTCTTCTTTTGCTTTTTTTTATAGCCTCATCACTTAATACAACACCTGGCACACAGTAGACAATAATTCCTTGATGATATTGATACCATCTAACCCTAAACTCAACACTCACAGTAATGTCATCTATAATTCTTACTCAAATCCATGGTAAAACAAAACAAAACAAAACAAAACAAAACTCCAGAATAAATTAAGCAAGTACCAGGATATTTGGTAATTGGACAGTTTCATTCCAGGATGCAATGTTGATCATATTGCAGATATTTGATAAATATTTGTTGATTAATAAAGTGACTAATGCCTCTTGTCATCGGATAGTGGAAGGATTGTTTCTGAAACACTGAGGCTAGGGACCTCAGCAAATCAGAAGAAACCAGTGAAAGAGTACCATTTCATCCGTTCTTCACTACTTACAACTCTTTTCCCCCTTTGGCACTTTTTTGTTCGCCTGTTGCTCTATACCTGGTCTATTCTTTCTTGCACAGTGTGCTCCTTTCTTTGAACTTTTTTTAGCCTTTTCAAAACTAGCTCCCAGAGAGTTCTCTTTTGGAAAAAAGCAAGTAAAATAAATCCAGAATAAAATATAAGTGGATTGATAATAATTTTCATCAATTCAGTACTCAAGAGATTTTTTATTTTGTTCAGGGACAATGACTTTATTATTAAAGGAATGATTCTAAAATTAGAATTTCAGTGTGGTAGGCCTGAGACCACAGATAAAATCAATTTTTTTCCCAAATATAGCAATAGTATATTATAAAAGCTGATATAATAGAATAGGAAAAACACTGATACTAATCCTTCCCCTTCTCTTCAATATTACAAAGGAGGTGAATTGTAAATGAAATGTTTTTTTCTTAAATGCAACACTATATTTGAGCTGCTTCTCATTTTTCAGAAATTTATTATTCATCATTCAATATTTTGGGATCCTTGGCCAGCACTAGGCTGTTTTCCCTCAGAATGAACCTGTCATCCCTGTAGCTCACAGTCACATGCTATTCTGTTTTGTGGTCACATAGGAAGAAAGAGGAAACATTTAGAAGCAAAAAAGAATGAAAGACAGCTGAAGGCCTTCAGATACATGCAAATCAAAGTACTCAGAGAAAATTACCTATACTACTATCCACTTAAATAGAAATTGCACTAGATCTTGTGAAGGTCACACAGGTTTACCATATCAAAGTATTAGAAGAAGTTTGACACAGAGAAGAGTAGCCCCCTCCCTACTTCATGGAATTCCTTCCCCTTCCTGTGTCTTTTGGAGGGGCCCAGAGTGGAGCTGATATTTGCATTTTCAAATGCAAACTGTGTCTTTGCATTTGATGCTGTAAATAGACTAAAGAAAGGGTAAAGATTATATGAACTGGGAGGGACTTAAGCAATCCAATACTCTCATTTTGAAGATAAAAATTAAAGTAATTAGCCTAAGATCGTAGTGGTAGCAAGGAGGTAAAGGCAGATTTTAAACTTAGATCCTCTGATTTTACCTGAGTGTTCCTTCTGTACCCTTCTGGTCTGCTGAAACTAGTGGAAGAGAAATTGTTTAGGATTGAGGCAGAATTTTTTAAAGACAAATGAAATCATATATCGATAGAGCTCAAATACTGCTAAAATCTTAGAAGAGACAGTTGCCACCCAACTGATGACAGATATACAAGAATCATCACTTTGTTTTGTGATCTTTGATGATTTGTTTTCCTTTTCCAGTCCTCATCTTTAAAAGTAGGGAGATGACTTAGTTTTTAATATTCTGTAATTCAATGAATACCTCTTCTTATCCCTCACTTTCCCCAGTCTCCAGTCACCAGACTGCTTTCAGGAGAGATAAAATCTCCATAAGGGATCATTGGTAACTCTTATAGATTAACCTTGGCTTCTGCCTATTAAGCCACTGTGGTTCTTAAGAAGTCAAAAGAGGAGTCCAAAACACTTGGGGGTGACCCTTTCCTATGGCTCTATGTTGAGGAGGATGGAAGGTATACCTAGAATTATTACATATTATCCCCAAACCTCTTTAAAGAATTTGAAGAAATAAGTCTCCAATTCCTTCATCAACATTCTGGGAGTCCTCTTCCAGAGTCTCCAGGAAGCAATTATAAGGCACTTGGAGAACTAATCATGGCAAGCAAACATATAATTAAAGGCCCTGTGGAGAAAGGGGTAGTAAACACATTTTTTGGAGGAAGGACATGGAGTGGGTAGTGCAGGAAAAAATATACATATACATGGGCCTAGTTTTATTGATTCCTGAGCCAAAGCTGCCATAAATAGTTTCCATGTTCCTTTTGGCTGAGAAATTCTCATCTCAGAGAGATGTAAACTATTGATAAAAATTTTAGGAAGTGCATTACTGCTTTAAAAGATTCTTTCAGATTCTTTTTGTATGGCACTTTATCTTTTTGGTTTTTAATTTTTGACTTACAGAGGGCAAAGAAAACTGATATCAAAGATGCCCAGCTCAGGACTGGGATATGGTTCTTTTCCTAGAAAAGTTTGGAGAGTTAGGGTATTATATATTTGTTGGTATACACGATAATTACTCATTGAATGCAGAAAGAAGAGAGAGGGAAAAAAAATACAGGCTGTCAAGAAAGAATGGTGACCCCAGCACAAATACTGTAAGACTTGTGGGTACTTCATCTATTTAAACTGTGTTCTTATGCAGTGATCTATTTATCTCATGAATTTACCTATATGTTTACACATCTTCCCTTTTAATATTTGGAATGTTTAAAGGTGTCATTAGTAATAAGACCATCTGGTATACTGGAAGTAACTCAGTTCTTCAAGGGAGTTGATGGGAGTGGGGTTAGATGTCAAACCCCAAGTTTGAAAGATGTGTTGCCCAGTCTTCTATCTGGAAGTCGAAGTTCAAAGGCTGGTACGGTGTTCTGTCTATCCCACTCTGGCAATTAGGTATGTGAAAAACAGGTTCTATTTGAAGTTCAGTTTGCCCAGGTATATGGCTCATGAGAGAGAAGGTTATTTAGATGAAGCACACAAAACAGGTAATGGATGAAGGTGGTAAGGGATGGTACTTGGTGAAAGGAGGTGTTTTGAACATCAATGATAATAGAAAGATTAAATAGATGATACTTGGGACATAATCCAGCAAAGCTTAGTTTTTAGCTTTGTATGGTACTAAATTGGGAGTCCTATGAAGAAATGAAGATCCTTTCTTCTCCAAAAAGTGAGAAAAGACTTTTACTGGATTTGTTTTCTTTAACCATCTCACCATGCAGATGGAGGCATTGATATTGGCATTAGACTACATTCCCTCTATCAAGATGAAGGTGAAATTACCATCAGCGATTCAAGAAAAAGGACTTGAGGCTTTGAAAGAAAACTGACTTTTGTCGTTGCTTCAGTTTTTTTTTAATTATGGGTACCCATACCAGTCCACATACCATAAGCATGAGTCCCAGGGAAAGGAAGGCTGGCCCACTCATCTGATAAGTCAAAAGAACACTTGAGTTTGGAGGAAAATTCAGAGTGTATGTCAAAGAAGTGATGACTATACCGAAGAGGAAGATAGCCCCACCTGTAGACATGATGATGATAGGCTTGCGAAAGATTTCCCAATTATTCTTGCTTCCAGCTGTCCAAACTGATTCACTCCGGGAGCTAATGCAGAGAGAGCTGGCTGTCTGACTGGGCAATAAATCCTTAAACTCTGGAGACTTCTCATTTGCATTTAGGGCACTGGGGAGAGTTTCCATTGCCAAGACCTTTCAAGACTATGTGCCTAGTACCTATGAGGGTTAAAAATAAAGGTGGTAAGTGAATGGCAACAAACCCCAATTCATCTGATAAACTAACTTTACAAAATTACAAATTTACAAAACTTACAAATTTATCAAACTGAGTTCTAGAATGCTCCTAGAATAATAAATCAATCATCTGCTATATTCCAGAAATTAGGCTACAAAGACAAACAAAAACAAACAAAAATTTAGATTCTAATGGCAGGTATATACATACATCTATATCTATATATATCTATATATCTATATCTATATCTATATCTACATCTATATCTATATAGATATAGATATAGATATAGATATATAGATATATGGAAAGGTGGCTAAAACCAGATAGTAAAGAGCTTTAAATGCGAGGAGTTTGTATTTGATGTTCAAAGTATGGAATAAATGGAAGTTTATTAATATGAGAAAATGCCATAGTGACATCTATTTTTTATGATAAAGTTTCATTGCTACTTCGCACTGGTGACTGTGTGAAGGATGAACTGTAGTGGGGAAGAGAATTGAAGTGGGGTTGGCAGTTACGAAGTTATTTCAGGTGTCTGATATCATCATTTAAAAATGTTTTTTAAGTTTTGAATTCTTTCTCTTCTACCCTTTCCATACCTTTTGAGAAAGCAAAAAATGTGATAACAATTATACATGTAAAATCTTTCCATATTAATCATGTTACAAATAAACAAACTTCCAAACCAAAAAGCAAGAAAATTAAAGAAAATGTAAACAATTATGCTTCAATATTCATTCAGAGTCTATCAGTTCTTTCTCTGGAGATGGACAACATTTTTCATCATGGGCCTTTTGAAATTGTCTCAATCATTATATTGATCAAAATAGTTAAGTGACTCATAGTTGACCATCATACACAAATGCTATTACTGTGTACAACAGTTTTTCACTCCTACTTAAAGAGCTTTTCTATATTTTTTAGTATATTCTAATCTATGGGATTCCATCAATTTCACTCTATTTACTTGCTTGGCTAAATGACTTTACTTGATATTTTTTATTTGTGATGATTTTTTATGGAATAAGTATTTGGTAGGAAAGTGCTAAACAAAAGTATAAGCTAAAGTCTACTCACCCCTTATGAACAATCAGAGATGTACGTTTCCTTCTGACTTAAGATATATAATAACATATAACATACATATATATATATATATGTATTATGAACAATAATATTTGATGAAGAGCAGATAAATATAATTAAAGGTCAATATTCTTCTCAAAGACTGAAGACAAGAGTGACCAGTCTAATGGTGCTTCTGGAGTCTGTCTGTCCCTTTCTTCTTCCCTTTTCACTTGTTTTCCTCTATGCCTGGAATTCACTTCATTCCTAACCTGCTTCATAGAATGCTTCTTTTTCTTCAAGATGAAGATCAAGTGCCACCTTCTACTTGAAACCCTCACTCCCCCCAATTATTAATGATATTTCAATCTATCTTGTTTTTAACTTTTGTTGGTATGCACACATATCAATTGTGTCTGATTTTCACATCCTATTTGGGGGTTTCTTATTAGTATCTTTGCTGGAGTGATTTACCATTTTCTTCTCCAGCTCATTTTACAGATGTGGAAACTGAAGCAAACAGGATTAAGTTACTTCCCTAGGGTTATACAAAATGGAAATGTCTAAGGCTAGACTTGAACTCAGGAAAATGTCTTCTTGACTCCAGGCCCACTGTGACAATCTAACTCCTTATATTTGTTTTATTTTTATTTATTTTGTGTATACTCATTTAAGGGCTTCCTTTGATAGTTTAAGTTCTTTGAGAGCAGCTATTGCTTTGCCATTGTATTTGTATCCTCAAAACTTAAAAATGGTTCCTGGGACATGGTAGGAACTTCAGTACTTGATGAATTGAATGCTTATTGATCTTTTGAGAAAACCCAAATGGACTTAAAAACACATTTTAAAAATTATCATTTAAAAAAAATGGGGAAAACACTAGCCCTGAAGTCAATGGATCTAGCTTTAAGATTGTCTCTTCACTACTTACTGTGTGACTCTGGGTAGATCACTTTACCTGCTCTGGGAATCAGTTTTCTCAACTCAGTGGCCTCAATGACCTCCAAAGTCTCTTCCAGTTCTAGTCCTGTGGCTTTATGATACTTAGAGATAACTGGACAGAAATATTTGACAGAGTGTCATAAATTGGTAAATGGAGGATGTCTAGAGTCAGGTGGGTAAGATAACTTTTCATTGACCTGGAAAGAAAAGTCAAGATTTAGTCTAACACTTCATTTCACAAAGGGGGTAACTGAAGCTGAAAGGTTGAATGAGTTGTTTGAAGTCTTCTAATTCCAAATCTAGCACTTTTTCTATCTTACCATCCAATTCAGATTCTGACATTTTTCCTTTGGTAAAAGCCTCTGGATTCTCTTCTTTCAGAATGCTATTAAATACATAAAATAAAATACTACAACTAAAAAGGAAAATAATTTTGGCAAAATACAGTTATTAAAGTATTAAAAAAACAAATTCAAGAATTCCATGTTAAGAATTCCTGATCTAATCCAACTCCTCTTTATTTAATAGGTGAGGTAACTGAGGTGTATAGAAGGTTAACATACCTTTTCAACAGGTTTGCTTCTGAATCCTCAGATTTTTTTTTTTTTAACCAGGTCTGCTTCTAAACCTACTCTATCTTTCTACCATAACATCTACTTCAACAATTGTACTGTTGATTTGAAGATGAGGAACTGAAGACTTAGAACAATTGTTAAACTGGCTGTGTCAAGGCTACTTTTTAATTTATTCAATCAACTAATAATTAAAAGCAAAATTTAAGCCAGCAGGGTGACATAGTAGTCTGAATGGATTATGCTATCTCTCCTAGGCTACATGGAGCAAGACACAGTGTGGTGAATGAGAGAATTAATGAGGGAGTTGCTATAATCTGACTTATTCAAACTATCTACCATATTATATTTATTTCTGGATTTATTCTAGGTAAGAACATAAACAAATGGGAGTCCATCCAGAATAAAAACAATCATTTAAAAAAGGATAATGAGAAGACTGGAAAACTCATTTTAGAAGCATTGGCTGAAGGAACTGGGAATGTTTAGCCTGGAGAAGGTATCTGCGGGTAAGGAGATATGATAGCTATTTTCAAATTTTTGAAGGACTATCTCATGTTATAATAATAACAAGGATCAGTGGACAGAAAGTGCCTTGTCAGATTTAAACTTGATATAAGGAAAAACTTCTAAACAGTTAGAGCTATCCAAAAGTGGAATGGGCTGCCTGAGAAAATTGTGAGTTCTTCTTTATTATAAGTCTTCAGTTGGATGTTAGATGTTATAAAAGTTGTAAAAACTTTCTAGTACAGGTTAAACTAAATGGGATCAGAGGCTTCTTTCAACTGTGAGATTCTGGGATTCTTCAATGCATTATTATGTCACAAAATTTAGAATAATAAAATTTTATTATTTCAAGGGATATGATAATAATATCAGTTATCTTTATATAGTGGATTTCAAGTTTGCTGAGTATTCTGTTTACATGACCTCACATGATATTCATAAAAACCTTGCAATATAGATACTATAAGAACAATAATTCTCATTTTACACCTAACTGAAGCTTAGGAGGGTAAAAGGACTTACCTATGGCTATACATCTAGGAAGTTTCAGAGGAAGTACTCAGAACTAGACCTTTTCTTACTTATAGCATTCTTTCCATTATGTAACATTTTTATCATAATAATCTTATCCATTTTTCTTATTTTACATATAAGGAAACTGCTGTTTAGAGAATTTAAATGACTTCCACAAAGTCCCACAATGAGCACAAAGACTATAAAACACAGGCCTCCTATTTTCTAGCCTAGTCCTTCAATGTTACAATTCCATTGGGTAACAGATATTTGCACAGAAAGAACTGAATGGAAGTGCATTAACCTAATGTAGGTCAAGAATGGTAAACCAGAATAGAAATTTAGAGATCATTTTGTCCAATATCAGCATTTTACTTAAGGAAAATAAAGGCTTAAATGGAAATGTTGTGAGACAAAGGCACTGAAAAGATTATTTTGTGTTGTAGGGAGGTTATAAGCATAATCTTCCCTGATTATTTACACTGTTAATTTGCTTAACAAACATTTTCTTCCTGGCTAGGACAGATATGACAGACAAAGCAGAATAATTCATACCTCAAATGGATCAGGTAAATGTGAGTTAAGGAGATTTTGGCTATTATAATTGTAAGTCATATTGCCCTTTCTAGTGCAGTGATTTGTAATCCCCAAACAATAAATTGGAAGCCATAATAAGGGGAATAAGGGTAAATCCTATTCTTTATATGGAGGGATGTTACTTTCTGGCTAAGAAAGCTCTGTATTTTACATTACATAAACATATTTTACAAACTGTTCCCTAAATATTTTGACTAGTTTCAGTGCTTAATTTTATTGCTTGCTCCATGAGGATTACCTGAGTCCCCCTAGTTGCAAGCAACTTTCCCCTAAAGTATCTTGTATTTACTCTGTATATACTTAATTTGTGTCAATGGTGTCTCTCTTGATAAAAGCTAAGTCCTTGAGGGTGAAGACTATTTCATTTTGGTCTTGTATCCCCAGAATCCCCAGAATCAGCATACAGTAAGCATGCTGATTAATAATTGTACTACTCCTCATAATGACTTTGAGGGAAAATATCATTATTATTTCCATTTTATAGATAAGAAATTGAGGTTATAGGATTTGCTCAATTTCACATGCCTAGAGAGTATGAAAGTAAGGACTTGAACCCAGGTCTTACTGATTTCCAACTTTGTATTCTAGTTTCTTACATTTAAGTTATGATTCCAAAGAAAAGTATAGGGAGCTGTAGTCATGATGTAATAAGTTTAAAGAACAAGGGATAGAGAATCTATTGAAATCAATCAATAAGTATTTATTAAACCCCTACTAAGCATCAGGCACTATGCTGGGATCTGGGAATACAAAGATAAAAATGAAAAAGTCCCTACCCTCCTGGAGCTTACCTTCCTTTTTGAGGAGATAACACATAACACAAATAAGTGGAATGTAATTGGAGAGAAGACACTAAAAAATTAGGTAATTGGGAAATATTTCAACTTGAGTTTTCAGGAAATAGCTTTTAAGAGATAAGGGTGAGGAGAAAATTCATTTTAGCTATGGGGACAGCTAGTACAGAGTCACAGAGACACATAATGGAATTGAGGCTGAGGAATACAGGGAAAAAGCCAGTTTGGCTGGACCATTGAATATATGAAGGGGAGGAATGTGGAAAGGTAGTTGTATAGGGTTTTAAATGACACATAAAAGAGATTATATTTAGTTGTAGAATCAGTGGGAAAACACTGAAGTTTATTGAGTAAAGAGTCATGTACTCAGACTTGCATCTTAAAAAAATCTTTTTGATAGGTGCATAGGCAGATGTATTTAAAGAGGTAAGCAACCAGTGGAAGAGAGAGCAATTAGAAGGTTCTTGTAATAGTCTAGGCAAGAAGTGATGATTGCTTAATCTAGAATGCTAGTCAGAAAGTAGAGGGATTCAAGAGATTCTGTGGTGATAGAATTGACAAGACCCAGCAAATGAATGAATAAGTGAGATGAGTGAGAATGAGGAGTTGGAAATAACCATGGTTGTGAACTTGGCTGGATAGTATTTCCCTAGCCCTTTTCAGTAGAAAACATTAAGTTTAGAAGATGAATGCATTTGGAAAGAAAATTTTTTTTGGACATGTTGAATTTGATATGCCTATATCTTTCAGAATATCTAAGAGGCAGGATTGGTCTTGTGATCAGTGGTTATACATCAGAAATCATTTGCTTACAGATGATAATTAAATTCGTAGGAGTTGATGAGATCACTATGTTAAAAACAGAGAAAGAGGGTCTATGACAGAGTTTTGAGTTATACACATAGTTGGGGAATGTAATATGGGTGATGACTCAGCAACAGAGCATTGAGCTTGGAGTCAGAAAGATCTGACTCTAAATGCAGTCTTAGTTATTTACTAGCTGTATGTCTCTGGACATTGTCCACTTAATCTTTCTCTGCCTCAGTTTCCTCTTCTGTAAAAATGACACCTCCTATCCAGGGTTATTGTCTTAAGATAAAATTAGTTAAAATATATAGAGAGAATTGACTCAAATTTATAGGAATACAAAACTTTCTCCAGTTGGTCAAAGGATATGAACAGACAATTTTCAAGCCTTTCTCAAATGGTCAAAGGATATGAACAGACAATTTTCAGATCAGAGAAACGCAACACTTTTTTTCTTCTAGTTATAATTTTTCTCTCTTATATAATTATATTGTATTTCTGTAGCATTTTAATGTTAAAAAAAACTTTCTTTCTTCCTTCCTTCCTTCCTTCCTTCCTTCCTTCCTTCCTTCCTTCCTTCCTTCCTTCCTTCCTTCCTTCCTTCCTCCCTCCCTCCCTCCCTCCCTCCCTCCCTCCCTCCCTCTCTCTCTCTCTCTCTCTCTCTCTCTCTCTCTCTTTCTTTTTTCTTTCTTTCTTTCTTTCTTTCTTTCTTTCTTTCTTTCTTTCTTTCTTTCTTTCTTTCTTTCTTTCTTTCTTTCTTTCTTTCTTTCTTTCTTTCTTTCTTTCTTTCTTTCTTTCTTTCTTTCTTTCTTTCTTTCTTTCTTTCTTTCTTTCTTTCTTTCTTTCTTTCTTTCTTTCTTTCTTTCTTTCTTTCTTTCTTTCTTTCTCTTCTGTCTTACACAATAGAGGGGATTAACAAAAATATTTACTTACCGTAGTTGATATCTTAGCTTGCAGAGAGAAATAGTTTATAATTCTTTTGAAGGGATCCTTTAAAAACTACCAAGGAAATAATGCCTACTCTTTCATCTTGTGATCGATCATATTGTCTGGAAGTCCAAATATAAGAATTATTTTCCATGTTAGCCAAGGGAACTGAGGTCTAGAGAGGTATCTGAGATCATATTGTTGCCTAACATTTAATGAATGTGTGATTATGAGCAAGCAGCTTCATCTTTATGTAGCCTTAGTTTCCATATCTCTAAAATGGAGATAATATTGGGCAACTTCTCTCATGAAAAAAGTTGTGAGGAAAGTGAGTTTTTTTTAACATTAAAATGCTACAGAAATATAATATAATTATATTAGAGAGAAAAATTATAACTAGAAGGAAAAACTCCCAGAGAAGATTGATAATAGGTGGTGATAGATGCTGGACAGAGGAAAGTATTTAGAATTGAAGTTACCCAACTAGCTTTGTCTCCTTAACTTTTTAAAGCCAGAATCTTTGATTTGCCTTTCAAAATCTACATTTATCCTTACATCTTGCCTTTTGTTTCTTTTGTGTTTTTCTATAGCTCTGCACAAAGTGCTCATAAAGTAGCATTTAATAGCTCTATAAAATTGTTACCGTGGCAAAAAACTGGAGACAAAACATGATCATCAACTAGCAAATAGATAAATTGGACCACATGAATATATTGGAATGTTACAGCACCATAAGAAATGATGAATATAAAGATTAGAGAACCCAAAGAAACTGTGTAGGACCTTTTATAAAATGCGACAAACGAATCCTGAAAATTAATTATCAGTGGCTATGATAAAGTAAGTGGAAAGAACAACAATAAAAATCTAAAGCTGAACACTGTAGGGTCAACTAGATGGCATAATGGATAAAGCACAAGGTTTGGAATTAGAAAGACCTGAATTTAAATTTGGCCTCACTTAATAGCTGTGTGATCCTAGATAAATCACTTATTCCTATTTGCCTCAGTTTCCTAATAAGTTGGAGAAGGAAATGGTAAAACACTCCAGTATTTTTTTTTTTTTTTTTTTTTTTTTTTTTTTTTTTTTTTTTGCTGAGGCATTTGGAATTAAGTGATTTGTTCAAGGTCACATAGCTAGGAAGTGTTAAGTGTCAGAGGTCATATTTGAACTCAGGTCCTCCTGACTTCAGGGCTGGTGCTCTTTCCACTGCACCAACTAGCTGCCCCACCACTCCAGTATTTTTGTCAAGAAAATCCGAAATAGGTCATAAAGAGTCAAACCCAAGTAAAAACAAATTGAACAACAACAAGAAAATTGTATAAAAGGTCAAACTTGACTTTAAAGAGGAGATGAGAAAAAAATCTCTCCTCTTCTTTGAAGAAGTTAGGGGCTATGTATATGGAACAATGGCAATATTGTCAAATTTAGTTGATCTATTGATTAGTTTTTCTAATTTGCTTTCTTCTTCCTTACTTTTTAATATGTTACAAGGGACAATTCAGAAATAAAGGTAACATTAAAAGATAGAAATTAAAATATAAATTACCAGATATCTTAAGAGAGGCAGGAAATACTGTCTCACTTCTTTGCTTTTTGTTTTTTGTTCTATAGTCAGCTAAAGGAAGGAAATTTAGAAATTACTAAAACTCCTTGAAGGGCAGGGGTTGTTTATCCTTGCATCCATAGCATCTAGTTTATATTTAAGAACTACTTGTGCAGTTGAATACAGTTGGTTAGTGGTAGTCCTGGGACTAAAGCCCAGATTTTCAGAATAGTACTCTCCAGGATTCTACTTTGCTGGCTCTAAGATGAGAGTACTTGAAAGCTGGCCAGAAAACCAATATTTACTATATTTATAGAAATAGTTTAGCTCCCTTTCTTTTGAGATTTTCATTTAAAAATGGTTGAGGGATGAGTAGAATAGATAAGTAGTTAAAGACTATCAATAGTTTTCAAAGAAATTGAAAACAGTGACATGAAATCTTTCCTAATCTCCCTAGTTGCTTATGCCTCTCTCTCTTTCATCCCCATCCCATTATCTTGTATTTATGTTGTTTGGGAAAGAGCGAGCATGGCATAGTCAATAGAGAGCTGTCTTTGAAGCAAGACTTTACAACATTTTCCACTAGGTATTTCTCTAAGCCTGAAAGACAGAGCTGATCTATCTTGCTACAGAGACTTCCTTATAAAAGGAGTTTTTTAATACTACTAAAATTACTATCTAGCTCTTACCTTCATATTTTGTATTTTCATATATACAAATACGCATTTTGTATTTTATATTTATATACACTTATGTATGTATATATATATGTATATGTTATGTTTCCAAATAGAATGAAACATTTGAGTGGCTTGCAAGAACCATTTCATTTCTTTGTCTAAATACCTAGCACAGCGTTTGAAATAAAGTAGGTGAACTTAATAAATACTTGTTGATTGATTAAACCATAATCTAAAAAAAGTTCCAAATGATCAATGAGAGAAATACTATTTAAAACAATGATGCCTAACTAATCTATTTATTCAATGCCATTTCAATTAAGTTACTAAAAAATTATCTTACTGAATTAGAAAAAAAATTACAAAGTTCATTTGGAAGAATAAAAGGTTAGGAATTTAAAAGAAACTTGGAAATATATATATATATATATATGTATATATATATGTATATATATATATATATAGGAAGGAGATTCAGTAGTATCAGACCCTAAAAGTATATTGTAAGGCAAGAGCATTGTTGAAGTATAAAGTGGATAATTTAGATTATTTTAAATTAAAAATTTCTTGTATAAATAAAACCAATGTAGTTAAGAATAGAAGGACTATAGAAAATTGGGGGGAAAAACTTTCATGGGCAGTCTCTGAGTTAGAATGTGATTGTGTCATATACTGTTGTGGTATAAGAAATGATGATATAATTGATTTAGAAAATATGGAGACTTAGACCCATAAAGGAAGAGGCTATTCACTTTCAGTGAAATATGTAGAAATATGTATTATATGATCTTACAGATGTGAATAAGTTTATATGTGTTTAGATATCTATGTGTGTACACATATGTATTTGTATGTATTTGTGTGTATACATATGCATATGTTTATATATGCATACACATTATTTTGTAATCCTTTTTAATGCTGGGGGTAAGGAAGGGAGGGGAAAAGTAAAAATTATATAGCAGAGGACAAAAGAAAATGTATAAGGAAACAAAGAAAAACTGGGAAACTTTGAAAATGATGTATAGTATTTATTATATAGGTTTTCTTGGAATGAAAATTTATTGTTTTATATTGGATCTTCTCTCATGTTCTTCTATGTACATGGAAACATTTTTACAATTTTTCTTTTCTCATTTTCATATTTTGATGAAAATGAATAAAAATGTACAAAAATAAAATAATTATGAAAATTTCTCACTCGGCAAATTAACAAAGATGATTTTAGAAAATAGAAATGGTTAGTGTTAGGAAGTTTAGGAAAGTCAGTCAAAAACATTGATCAGTGAATTGGTCCAACAATTATGGAAAGTAGTGTGAAATTAGATGCTAAAAGTAACTAAAATGTTTATGCATTTTGATCCAGTGATCACAGTGAAGACAAAGGCAGAAAAAAGGTTCTGTACATACCAAAATAGTCATTGGGATACTTTATGGCAGCAAAACAAACAAACAAAAATACAGAATTGGAAATCGTGGATGCCAGCTGTTGTAGTTTGTCCTTCCTTCTCAAAAAGAACATGACATCAGGGAGGTGATGCCATGACATGCAAGTGGATTGGATTTAGTGAGGGAAGACCATGCAAGGTTACCTGTCTCATTTTTGGCCCTCGAAGATATCTGGGTCTAGTGGCAAGACATAGATCAAAGCAAACGGAGATGGCCCTGGATGAAATGGGAGACCTTGGCCTTACTAAGATCTTCAACAGGTCTCAGTCTGACTGAGGTTGCAACTATTCAGTGATTAAGACTAAGTAGCAATTGAGGCAAAATATCTTCTCTTTTACCTACTCCAAAATAAATAAATAAATAAATGAAGGAGTGAATGAATTTGTGAGAAGACTCTTTTCTGGCCAAAACATAAATGATTGATATTTATATTCAATCTGATTGGGGAAATGATGGAACAATATTATGTAACAATAATGATAGCTAATATTTATATAGCACCTACTACAGGCCAGGCTGAATGCTTTACAAATACCTCATTTGAACCTCACAACAACCTTGCAAGGAAGGTATAATTATTATTATCTCTATTTTATAATTGAGGGAATTGAGGTAAACAAAGATTAATCCACTGTCCAAGAATCACTTAACTTATAAGTGTCTGAGGCTGGATTTGAAGTCAGGTCTTCCTGAACTCTAACCTGCCCAGCACTACATCTAAGCAGCCATCTAGCTAGCTACCCCTATGTTAGAATATTACTGCACTTCAGGTTACAATTAATATGAAGAATTTGGGAAAATATTGACACATAAGTAATTGATACATAGTGAAAACTGGACTAAAATAGTGAAATAAAAAGAATATCAAAAGGAAATCAAAGTTGTATGATTGCAATGTTCAATCTTGCCCCACTGTAGCTCTTCAAAAGAAATAAGAATTTCTTCTTACAGAAGTGGAGGTTGTAGAAATGCCATAGATAGTTTCTATTTAAGTAAGTTTGGCTTAGCTTTTTGAGGAGTATGTATCATCACAATCAACTTGTTTATTCTTTTTCAGTGCTGTCTGACTTTTGGTGACTCCATTTGGACCCCATCTTTGTTAATACCCTTTGCCAGCCCATTTTACAGATGAGAAACTAAGGTAAAGAGAGTGAAGTGACTTACCCAGGGTCACACAGCTAGAAAGTATCTGAGGCCAGATTTGAACTCAAGGAGATGAATCCTCCTGACTCCAAACCTATTGCTCTATTCACTATGCCACCCAGCTACTCAATCAACTATTGTTGTTGTTTGCCCTTTGTTCTCAAAGATCATGACATCAGGGAGGTGATTCTATGAAGTACAAGTGAGTTGAATTTAAGTGAGGGAGGCTGTGTGAGGTCACCTGCTTTACTTTCTTCTCCCTAGCCATCTGGGTCCAGTGTCAAGATATAGATCAGAATGACTGGATGCAATGGGAGACCATTGTTATGGTCCAGAACTCTGAAACAAAGATTCTTACAAGATATTAATTCAGTGGAATTGATAAATACAATGGTTATCTAACTTAGTATGGTGATTAACAGTACTTTAAGTTGAGTATGATTGATTTAATCTTACAACAAATAATGGCTTCCTAGTGATATAATGATTGGTTTATACTCAGTGTAGAGAATATAAGTTGGGAGCCTTAGCCAGATTCAGAGCTTGGGAAGACAAGTGGACTGGAGGCTGAAGCACAAGCCCTTAGATTCAGATTCATTTATCCCATCTCACATCCTATGGTGGCAGGCCTGTCCTTCTGCATTTTCTCCACTGAAACCAAGTCCCCTCTAAAGGCCTTTAAGAAAGCTAACTGGGCCCCAGGAAAGGAGATAAGACTTTGAAGGAGATAATAAAGGATTTGGACTTTAACCCCTGGCTACTCTTGTGGTGATTACTTTATTGAAACGAAGGCTGCTCCAAGACCTTCAGAAAACCACTAAGAACACTACAGACTTTTGAAGCACCCAGTCAACTAGTATTTATTAAATGTCTACTCTGTGCAGGAATTGTACTAACACTAGTCAGTCCCTGATCTCAAGGAGACTGATATTGGCATTTGATTTTTTTTGTTCTTCTTCCCAGTGCTTAGTACAGTTCCTGGCATATAATAAACACACACATGTATAATATATACATGTAGCTATATGTAGATATACATCCATATACACATGAACATATATGTATATATATGTTTACATATACATATTTATGTTTTATCCATGTCAAATGATTAATCTATAAACCTTACTAGTGACAGTAACTCTGGCCTCCAGCTGTTGTTAGTCTTGTGTCCAGGAGCTCACACTAGTGAGTCTAAGCTCCAGTTCTTGAGACTGGAGTTCACAGCAGAAGGAAGTATAGGCAATGCAACATAGCCTGACAACAGCTCCTACTGTGTCAGAAGAAGAATGAATGTTACTTTAACTTGACAAAGAACTCGTTTGTGGAAGTGGGCTTCAGAAGTGCTACAGCTTGTGAATTATTAAAAGAGTAGTTAAGCAGGCTGAATTATCTTGCTATTTCTCAAGGAAGTCATCTTTTAGAAACAAACTCAAAACTCAAATTATACTCAAAATGTTTTTTAATATATCAATCTCATCAGAATAAAAGCTTTTCAAACAACAAAACTGACAATACTTGAAGCTGTATGTATGTGTTTCCAAATATGTGTGTACTTGTCACTGTGCTTTTTAGATTTTAAGCTTCTTAAAGGCAAGGATTATATTATATTTATGTTTGTATCCCTGACAATGTTTTAACATAGCAGAAGTACATTGCAAATATTGCTGAACTAATCAATGGATTTGAAAACTGGTTAAAATCAATCAATCAATGAGTTAATCAAGAAAATTTATCCCTGGCATAATCCTTATCATTAGAGAAACAAAGAAGATCTCTGCCCTTAAAAGTCTTACATTCTAATTGGGGAAATAATAAACAGGGGTGTATAAAATACATATATAGTAAGAGTAAGGTTGGGAAGTCTCAAATGACTGAGAGATAGAGAATGAATGTTGGTGGAGAATAAAATATACTCCAGAAAACTTTACACAACACACAACATTTTCATATTTTCAATTTGCTCTTACCAATAGTGTTGAAGGAACTGGGACAAGAGAAGGAATGAGAGCAAATAAATTACAAGGAAAGTCAGAATCACATAAATGCATTGGCGAAATCAAACAGGAAGAAATTAATATTGGTGGAGATTGGAGTAAAGATTTAGAGAAAATTTTAATAAGAGAGGTAGCCTCTGAATCCTGAACAGATTTCTGGTCTAAAGAGGGAAAGGGCAAGAAGGAATAGAGGAAGAAACGTTCATTTAATCTCTTCTTTGCTTTTACCAATCAAATTACATACAGCTGTCAGATCTTTTAGTTTTGTCTTTTGTTTGACTTGACCAGAAGAGAAAGCAAATTCTGATTAATTATGATTTGTTTCTAAAGCAGTCAATAAGATCATGGATTCAGAACTAGAAGGGAACTTAAAGATGTTTTACTTTCACTTTGTTTTACAGATGAAGAAAATGTGGCCTGGTGAGGGTTAAGTAATTTGCCCACACAGGTAGGAATAGAATCCTTTTAAATTGAAGTGAATGAGGTAAGTTTGGAAAAAGAAGAATATAAAGGTAGGGGATGCTTAGCCACTATAAAGATAGGGACAATATGGCAAAGATATTTATCAATGGTTATTTCAATCTAAGGATTGGAGGCCTAGATGGTAAAAAGAATCTCTTTTCCCAATCTTATTATCATCTCAGCCTCCACTCATATACATTTTTATCAGAGGTTCCATCCATCTCTGCCACCTCATGTGCATCCTACAAAGGCCATTCTGAAGTGTAATCATGTTAAAGCAAGATATATCTGTAGTGTTTAGGATTAGAATTGTCCCAAAACCCTTTCTCTCCTTTCTCCCATACCCCAACCTTATACAGCTAGGCCTCTGATTTCTGATAGGGCTATTCTGGGATTTACAAGAATTGCAAGCAGATCATTTTTTTCCAGGCAGAAGAGATAGGGAGGATATTGCTCCCAGGAGAGAGGCCAGGCTAGGGGAAAGTAGAAGAGAAGGGACAGAGTAGGTGGAAGAAATGAAAAGGAAAAAAAAAATAGATAAATTGGACAGTAGTACTGAAATAGGTTAAATGTCAGATTTCTGGGTTATGTTCTTAACACTTGAAAGAAGTGATTAATTACTCATTCCTAGACCTAATTGCCATTACATTTCCCTATTCTCTTTTCTCCAACAGATTTTTAGTTAAGTAATCTCCTTTTCAAAGAAATATCTATTCTTCCTTCCCCCAAACTCCCCACACCCATTTCTTCCTCCATCCCAAAAAACAAAGTGCATTATCTTTTGATAAGAAAAGCCAAACTTAAGCAAATAAAATAATAAAGGGTAAACCCTATCTTAGTGAGTTTCTATGCGCCTATAGTAGTCCATCTTTTGCTTGTCACTAAGATCATTTCCAGGAAGAGGTTTCTGGAAGTCAGTGTCCACCCTGAAGAAACCTGTTAGTGCTCTTTCCTAAACTACATATACTTTTTTGGCCCAGCCTACTGCTAGGGTCTGGCATAATATCTTACCGTGCAGAAGAACACAGTACTTCATTTTCCTATCTTTGAGATACTTGCACTCAGGATGTCATAGGGCTTGTCTTCCATCTTTGTGCTAGTTGCCTCATCTAGAATATGAGAGGCAGATCTCTGCCTTGCCTTGCCTTAACAGAGTAACTGCCACACCTCTTAGGGTGGCTTCTTGAACAGAAAGAAATTGAAAAGATTAACAGAGAAATGGACTAAAGCTAATCTAGGATGTACACACAAAACCTGCACCAAAATCCGGAACAGCATCTGAAGACTATTTCACCAAATGATTTTCTTTTACCTCCCACATATGGTCTGACCCATCCATTGCCATCCCCATTGCCATTCCATTCTTATTCTCCTACCTCCTCTCGGAATTAGAAAGAAGTCTCAGAAACCACACTGTCTGCTGCATTACAGTGGAGACCCATTGCAGATGATTGAACATTCCTCTTCACATGCATCTGCCCTTCTCTCTAGTATATGGCAAAAGCAGGGAGCTGGCTGGTTGATCTCACTCTCTGCCAGGGATACCACTGGGAAAACCCTCTCTTGTTGGCAGCTGGCAGACGGGTAACAGCCACTCCTAATGGTGCAAGTCCTTTGATTTGTGCAGCTCCCTATATTCCCTCTGCATGCCTTTCCTGCCTCTAGGGGCCAGCTTGGGACAAATGTGCCTCCAGCTTCAGGAAACAGAGTATTTTCAATTAAAGGAAAGTTAAAATCACCCTCTATTTCTAAAGAAAAAGGGAGGACAAGAGAAGGATGAAAGAGCCACTCCTTCCCCCCCCACCCCTGCACTAAAAACCCCAAGAGATAGGAAAAATAGGAAACTTACTTTTTCTTTTCTCAGGGATTTTCTGACAATATCCACGATCCGGGAAACCTCATAAGAAGTCAGTATGTAGGCACTCCTGGCCACTTACTGAGCAGGCTTCAACAAAGATGAGCTCACCAGGATATTGTCTAATGGATTAACCCTTTGTTAGCTTTTCTCCTGGGTAGTGGGACAAGCCTTAATGGATCTCAGACCAATTTCCCCACTGATGGATAGAACTCCTAAAATATGGATGAAGCTTCTCTGTAGAATTTGTATCTAATATTTGGTGGGGCAGCATATTAGCCTCATACCTAGGGAGACCTGATTTCTTTTCTTTCTTTTTTTTTTAATTATAGCTTTTTATTTACAATATATATACATAGGTAATTTTTCAATTTTTCAGCATTGACAATTGCAAAACCTTTTGTTCCAACTTTTCCCCTCCTTCCCCCCCATCACCTCCCCCAGATGGCAGGTAGACCAATACCTGTTAAATATGTTAAAGTATATGTTAAATACAATATATGTATACATATCCATACAGTTATTTTGCTGCACAAGAAGAATCGGACTTTGAAATAATGTACAATTAACCTGAGAAGGAAATCAAAGATGTAAGTAAACAAAAACAGAGGGATTGGAAATGTATGTAGTGGTTCACACTCAGTTCTTTCAGTGAGTATAGTTGATTCTATTCATTATTGAACAAATGGAACTGAATTAGATCTTCTCTGTCGAAGATATCCCCTTCCATCAGAAAACATTCTCATACAGTATTATTGTTGAAGTATATAATGATCTCCTAGTCCTGCTCATTTCACTCAGCATCAGTTCATGTAAGTCTCTCCAGGACTTTCTGAAATCATCCTGCTGGTCATTTCTTACAGAACAATAATATTCCACAATATTTATATACCATAATTCATTCAGCCATTCTCCAATTGATGGGCATCCATGTAGTTTCTAGTTTCTGGCCACTACAAAGAGGGCTGCCACAAACATTCTTGCACATACAGGTCCCTTTCCCTTCTCTTTGGGATATAAGCCCAGTAGTAACATTGCTGAGTGAAAGGGTATGCACAGTTTGATAACTTTTTGAGCATAGTTCCAAATAGCTCTCCAGAATGGTTGGATGTATTCACAATTCCACCAACAATGTATTAATACCCTAGTTTTCCCACATGCCTTCCAACATTCAGCATTATCTTTTCCTGTCATCCTAGCCAATCTGAGAGGGTATAGTAGTATCTCAGAGTTGTCTTAATTTGCATTTCTCTAATCAGTAGTGATTTGGAACACTCTTTCATATGAGTGGATATAGTTTTAATTTCTTCATCTGAAAATTATCTGTTCATATCCTTTGACCATGTATCAATTGGAGAATGGCTTGATTTCTTATAAATTAGAGTCAATTCTCTATATATTTTGGAAATGAGGCCTTTATCAGAACCTTTGGTAAAAATGTTTTCCCAGTTTATTGTTTCCCTTCTAATCTTGTTTGCATTAGTTTTGTTTGTACAAAAGGTTTTTAATTTGATATAATCAAAATTTTCCATTTTGTGATCAATGGTGATTTCTAGTTCTTCTTTGGTCACAAATTCCTTTCTCCTCCTGTCTGAGAAGTAAACTATCCTATGTTTTTTCCAATTTATTTATAATCTCATTCTTTATCAGGCCTGATTTCTTAAACCCAACCCTGGGGAGCATAAATTTAGGGGACTAGTAGAAATCTGTTGTTGGCTTGGAGACATCAATACTTAGTACTTAGGAAAGAAAGGGATATCCTTTTGGAGGGAGTGGTTAATAATCTACAAGAAAAAGGGCAGTAGATCTCTTCCTTTCATCTTGATGTATAGGACTTGATCACACTAGTCTAAAATATTGGGAAGAAAGTGTGTGGGTTGGAGGGTGAAAGAGATAAATAGTATTGCCTTTCTTTGTACCTCAGTATTCAGCACGGCATCTGACACATACTTAACACTTGATAAATGTTTGTTGAGTGATTACCCATTTAGTGCCTATGTTTCAGCATTTACATTATGGGAAAAAACAGAACTCAGAATTTAAGTTTATAAGACTGAAAAGCTCAGCAAAGGCTGGTGAATAAGAAAGAACTCTGGAAGCAAAGGAATGTGTCTATTAACCTGCCTCAGTTGATGAGGAAGAAAAGGAAGAAGGAAGTAGAAAGAAGAAGAGGGGAAGGTGGAAAAGGTGGGAGAACAAGGAGGGGAGAAAGGAAGATAAAAGAAGGAAAAGGGGAGACAAAGAGATGGGGGGAAGCCCTCCTAACATACTTGCTTAATTACTATCAGTTGTTTTGGAAGATCAATTCTTTTATCATAGTAATAGAGATTTTGGAGGAATTTTAGAGTTTGGAGTCAATTTAGGATTTTGGAAAGTATCCTTCAAGTTGAAATGGGATAGGGCAATTATTATATTTACCCTTGCCCTTGTTGGGATTTGGAATGAGTCCCTTAATCCTTCCTCTGGCACTGTGGACAACCTCTCTGCCCAAGCTCCTAACAGCTTTATTTTTTACTCATATCCAGTAATATTTAGCTGTAGAAACTTCCCGGTCTGCATCCTTGAAAGTCATTTTGATTCTTTTCAGAGAAGACTCCCCAGAACTCTGCTGTTCAGAAGTGTATTGCTCTTTACCAGATTTCAGACAATGATCAAACTCAGAAAAATGTGAGTTGCTTCTTTCTCTTCCTGGGTGCATCTAGGACAGTGAGGGAGGAACATTGAGAAAAGGTATTGGTCTTGGTTTAAGGTTGCAGGGAAGCTGTGTTCCCTACCTTATGTCCTGGGAAGCCATGTAAAGTAATTACTCAAATCAGACTGGAGTAAAAATGGAATTGAGCAGTCCTAGGAGGAAGCTTTCCCTGCAAGTCTTCTTTGCAGCTGCCACCACAGTGCTTGCTTGCCCAAGCTCTCTTCAAGGGCACATCTCTGGTGAAACATGACTTTATTACCTCAGAACTCTCACATATGCATTTTCCTGGACTTAAGCCTCCCTGAAGTATTTTAATTTGGCAGATTTCTTCCAAAGAAAGATCACCAGCTGTCTATTGGATAATCTGAAATGGATGTCTCAAAGATCTATCCCCACATATGTTTGTTTACCACTTTATTCAGAATGAGCTTTGCAGGGTTTTATGGAAGTTATGGAATGCTATGCAGAGGAAAGGTAAATGAAGGGAGGAAAAGAAGCTAGTCTTTCTGCCCTGTCCCTAATTCTTTTGGGATCCTATTTGAGTCTGTCTACTGATATGCTGCCTTTCCTTCACTCCAGGCCTAATTGGGTTGGGCTGAAGCACTGTATTTATAAGTAAACGAAGCACCAGGACAACCAGGGCTGGAGAGCAGAAATAGAGTGAATAAGATGAAATGATAGAATATGGAGAAACTCAATTCTAGGGAAAGGTATTGGTCACTCCTGGGACCTGGCTGCCATCTAGTGGATGCTTCACATAGGATGCTAATTATTCAAGATCTCTAAAAATGAGATCAATAAAATATTGAAGAGGGATCTTAATTTAATTAGTAACAAGGTAATGAAGGACAGAATGGAGTAGCGAGTTTATTTTAGGAACTAATCAGACAGCAAACTTTTGTTGTATTGGTTCAGGGGGATATTTATTATTGGGGTAAGAGATCTTATTGGCTCAGGGCCTGGGAATTTATAAGGCAGATTATGATATGGAAGTTGAGGACTGACAAGTGGTACAGAGTTGGAGTCAGTGCTGTAGAGTCCCAGGCTTGAAGTTAAGTAGACTCATTTTCCTGAGTTCAAATATAACCTCAGACACTTAATACCATATGGTGCTGGGCAAATCACTTAACCTTTTGTGCCTCTTCATGTGAAGTTACTCCATTTTACCTCTCCTTTCCTCTTTTCCCTATTTCCAAAAAGAGGATAATATAATTATCTAGATTATCATAGGATAGACAAAAATGACATTATTGGAGAGAGTATGCTTTTTAAGCATGTTGAAGCCACTTTTATATGAGTATCTTTATTCTTACATTTTTATGTTCATATTTTCATACATGCACATACATGTGTATGCATGTATGTATATATACATATTTATTTGTATTTATATGTCTATGTATGTATAAGCACACACAATTTTATATCAATTCACAGTAAATTCAAATTCTTCTCTTTGTGAGATACCAAAAAAGGGAAAGGAACTTGTATGTTCCAAAATGTTTGTGTCAGCCCTTATTGTAGTAGCTAGAAACTGGAAGATTAATTGATGTCCATCAATTGGAGAATGGTTGGGTAAATTGTGGTATATGAATGTTATGGAATATTATTGTTCTGTATGAAATGACTATTAGGATGAATACAAAGAGA
The DNA here is from genome assembly GCF_048593235.1 of Sminthopsis crassicaudata. NCBI lineage: Eukaryota > Metazoa > Chordata > Mammalia > Dasyuromorphia > Dasyuridae > Sminthopsis > Sminthopsis crassicaudata. Next base: position 310,706,548 of record NC_133620.1, on the reverse strand, counting down.
CTTGAAGAGACTTACATGAACTGATGCTGAATGAAATGAGCAGGACCAGGAGATCATTATACACTTCAACAATGATACTGTATGAGGATGTATTCTGATGGAAGTGAATATCTTCAACAAAGAGAAGATCTAATTCAGTTCCAGTTGATCAATGATAGACAGAATCAGCTACACCCAGAGAAGGAACACTGGGAAATGAGTGTAAACTGTTTGCATTTTTGTTTTTCTTCCCAGGTTATTTTTACCTTCTGAATCTACTTCTTCTTGTGCAATAAGAGAACTGTATGGTTCTGCACATATTGTATCTAGGATATACTATAACATATATATTTTTATGGAATTTTAAAATTTTATAATTATAACTTTTTTTTTGACAATACATATGCATGGGTAATTTTTTACAACATTATCCCTTACACTCACTTCTGTTTTGATTTTTCCCTTCCTTCACTCCACCCCTTCCCCTAGATGGCAGGCAGTCTTATACATATTAGATATGTTATAGTATACTCTAGATACAATATATGTGTGCAGAACCGAATTTCTTGTTGCACAGGAAGAATTGGATTCAGAAGGTAAAAATAACCGGAAGAAAAGCAAAAATGCAAACAGTTTACATTCATTTCCCAGTGTTCCTTCTCTGGGTATAGCTGATTTTGTCCATCATTGATCAACTAGAACTAGATTAGGTCTTCTCTTTGCCGAAGATATCCACTTCCATCAGAATACAGCCTCATATAGTTTTGTTGTTGAAGTGTATAATGATCTCCTGGTTCTGCTTATTTCACTCAGCATCAGTTGATGTAAGTCTCTCCAATCCTCTCTGTATTCATCCTGCTGGTCATTTCTTATAGAACAATAATATTCCATAGCATTCATATACCACAATTTACCCAACCATTCTCCAGTTGATGGGGATCCATTCATTTTCCAGTTTCTAGCCACTACAAAAAGGGCTGCCACAAACATTTTGGCACATACAGGTCCCTTTCCCTTCTTTCGTATTTCTTTGGGATATAAGCCTAGTAGTAGCACTGCTGGATCAAAGGGTATGCACAGTTTGGTAATTTTTTTATAATTCCATATTGCTTTCCAGAATGGTTGGATTCATTCACAACTCCACCAACAATGCACTATAACATATTTAACATGTATAAGACTGCCTGCCATCTAGGAAAGGGGTGGAGAGAGGGAAGGGAAAAGTTGAAACAGAAGTGAGTGCAAGGGATAATGTTGTAAAAAATTACCCATGCATATGTTCTGTCAATAAAAAGTTATAATAAAAAAAACTCAAAAAAAAATCTTCTCTTTGTACAGCAGTTTTGATTTCTTTTGCTCATTTTGCAGAAATTTTGTCAGTATCTCTTTTTTAATAGCTTTTGGTTCCCCAGTACTTTACAACATCAATCTGGGACTGAATAATTTCCTTGTTGTCAATGATTATGCTACACATTTAATGTGAAAAGCCATATGGCAGGCATATGGGAAGTAGTCTCCAAATAGAGCTGTCCTTCCCTATGGGATTAATTATAAGGGAAACCTAAGGAGACAAGACCAGGGATTTTTTCTTTGTAATGTTTTGGTTTGTATACTTTTCTGTTCATTTAGTTCTAAGCTTTTTTTTTTTTTCTCTCCCCCATTCATATTCTCTTTTCCTTCAGTTTTTGTTACATTGCTCTTTCCTATCTCTCCTCTGACTAAATAATTCTGTCTGATCTCCTTCACTCTTATCATTATCTGGGTCCTGACACTAACTCTGGGTGTCTCCCATGGCTTTGTCCTTGCCTTTTTTCCCCTTTTTCTTGGTTATCTTATCAGCTTCTACTGATTCAATTATGATTTCTAGATAAATAGCTCATAAATATAATTTTAATCTCTCTTCTGAGCTCCAGAATAACTAACTGCTTTTTGGGCATTTCCACCTAAATATTCCATAGGCACTAGAACTCACTGTATTAAAAATAGAATTTATTTCTTCTCTGCCTCCACCCCATTCTCCCAAATCATTCTGCTTTTCTCCTTCCTTTCTTCTGATAAGAGAAATTTCAAGCTGTCCAGATTTGTAATGTTATAACCCATCCTGGATTCTAAGTTCTTTCTTACTTCCTCTACCTATGCCAAATTTTATTGATTCTACTCTAACAACATTTCTATTCTTTGTCTTTTTTTTTTTTTCTCTCATCAACTTACTGCCACTGTAGGTCACATGTTTTCTCTAAACCCATTACAAGAGAAAGACTTCTGGTTACTGTTCTTGCAACCAGCTTTATATAAATGGGAATGTTCTGATGTCCATTTTCCTGACTCTTTAAACTTAAATGGAAGATTTTCTGATAACCTAGTGGCCACACCAAAAAAAAATTCATATGCAAAAACTTATGTTTCTGAAGATAAATTTGTTTGGAAGAAATTTTGAGATGCAGTTAAATGAGTCTTAGTTCCATTAAAAATACACAAACACAACTACTTAGATAAGCACTCAGGCATTTACACTTGGGGAGTCATAGTTCATTAGTCCTGAGAGAGTTTCTGAATTTGTGACTATTTTTGAGCCCATGGTATGTAAATGCCAATATCTGAGAAATAAGCCTATAAAGAAAGAAATCATTCCAAAAGAAAAGATTTCTCAACTTCTACAAAACAATCTTCCTCTTACATAGGTTATGATATTTCTAATAGTTTTCCCCACTTTTAGGAGCTATGGATTGGCCATAATAGAAATGGCTGAACCAGGATTGGAATAATTGATCTTGGGCTTTTACAAGTCTTTGGGCTGGTATCTCTGTGAACTCAGAGGACTACTATTACACTCTGACTAATATACATCTAGGATAGTTCCTTGAAAGTTTGAACAAGAGGCCTAATGGTTAAGGTATTTAATATTAACTAAATGTACCTACCTTAGTTACTGAAAATAAACAAAAAACTGATATCTGGTCTATTAGAACGAATGCATGTTCCCATAGTATTTTATATACTATCATGACATGTACATAATAGCTGTTACTATAATAAAAACAGTAGGAGGAAAGATAGTTTTTCCTGATAGTTTTTTTTTTTTTTATCAAGGAACGCCCCTAAGGTTAAGAATCATACATGGCCATAATAGCAAAAATTGAGGTAACTATTAAATATTGATGGAAAACATTGGAAATTTACATGAATATACATTGACAGAAATGCCTTTGCATTCACTATGTTTATTTGTCTCAATGGACCAACATAAAAATAGTTTCTTTCTTTGTGTATTACTTTCATTCTCTCTAATTTCCTTGTCCAACTTCATGGATTTGCTTTTTATAATTATTCTTTTTTCTCCTGTGTGTGTTTAATTGTTACTTTTCCTGCTCAGTAGATTGTGGTGCCTAATCTTCCCCTCAACCTTTAAGTGGTATTAATTTTTAATGTCCATTTCCAAGAAGAGTTATAGTCTTTTCACCCTCTTTCTTAATTCTTACATCTTCTAGAATTCTCTAAAATCTATTGCTAGGAATGCTAAATCCAGACAGAAGGCGCAGTATGTAGTAGGAAATGAACCTTAGCTCTAGAATCTTAATCCAAGGTTCTTCAGTTTTGTATCTGTTATCTCATTGCTTATCTATTTTGATGTCATGTAATCTTGCCTTTGAACTTATGAATTCTCTTTTCTCTCCTTTCAGAGTTATACTTTCCCAGTTAACTAGCTATTTCCTTATCCCCTATGAGGAGTGAGTATAGAGATGCATTATCCAATTTTGTAGAATCTGATCTCCAGAATTTTCAGTTTCTTACTATTTGTTTTCAAGACCTCTTTCCCTCTTAATCACCTCTCCTCTCAAGGGTCACAATGTTTCACACATCTCTCCTTGAGAGGTAATCTTCTTATTGTCCTAACACCTGTAATATTGATTTATTAATGAGGGGATAAAAATATTAATTTGGTTTCTTCAACTCTCCTTATTTTTCCCCAGTGTCCTTTAGTCCATTAGTATTTTATTTGACTTCACATCTTTCAGAAGATATGTGAGTTTCTTAAAAAGGGAAAATCAAATAGCAAATTGATAAAATTCTCCTAGCCCACATTTATATCCTTGTCAAGTCTTAGCCAAATGCAAATAAAATATAATACATATGGGCTCTGAGCTAATATCTCAATTTACACTAACACTAAGGAGCTAGTTTTTTAAGATCATGCCTACTGTATTTCCTCAAGGGTCTAATAGCAGTCTTTTAAGATTTGGGCCTGCACAAGTCCCTAGTGGAATTCTTGCTATGATTATTACTGGATTATCATTTAGTTAGCAAGACTCAGCATTTAGAAAGGGAGTATTTCCTTAGATGATATAGCAAGGAAAATTAATACAAAATACCTTCCCCAAAGTCCATGAATTGTAATATGAATCTAGTTAGTTTTTCTGAGATATTATGGACTGCTTTAAAGAATTGACTCAAACTTCTCAATCCCTTTGGGGAGCCCCACATCTTTTGGAGGTTGTTTCTGAATATTTTCCTCTTTTTATCTTAGAGGTCAGTTAAAAACTCTCCTTGGATTCTTATATGCCATTGCAGCAATTCTTTAGGGACATTTCATGTGTTTATGATGAAGAGAACCAGGGGAAATTTATGTCTAGACCTCTAGGGGGAATTGTGTGTGTATGTGTGTGTGTGTGTGTGTGTGTGTGTGTGTGTGTGTGTGTGTGTGTGTGTAAAGAATTTCTGGAGACATCTTTGTGTGCTCTATCTGGAAAGGGACAAATGGAACTATTTAATCTAGATCTTTAGTTCAATGAAGTATTGTGATGAAGAAAATCATACAGGATTTTTTTAAAATTAATTAATTAATTTATTTTTTACCCAAGACAACTTATTTCCTCTTTCAAGAATGAGAGGTTGATTTCTAGTCAACTTCAGGTTCCTAGTTCCTATGACCCACATTCTCTGGGAACTCTATGGGACTAGGCTCTCCTACCAAAGGAATGAGTTTGATTTTCTTTTCCTTTTATTTCTTGTTTTTGGGTTAGGAAAGGCTTAGAAAGCACTAAGATATTTGAGAAATTCATACATTGTTGTGCCTGAAAGGATTCTAAAGACCATTAGGTTCAATGGCCTCATTTTGTATATTAGGAAACAGACCTTCAAAAACTTAAGTAATTTGATTAAAGTCACATAGGTAGTTTGTCACAGAGGTAAGTTACTAGAGAATTATCCAAGATTCAGGACTATGGAGTTTGACAACTTCAGTTGATTTGGTGAGGACGCAAATGTTTACCTGAGGTGGGGGGGGGGAAGGAGGTGGAGAATAAAGGTATAAAATCCATACTACTCTGAACCTAAATATTTATAATTACAATCACAGAAGGTTCAGGTGACTGTATATAATAAATATTATTGTTTATTCTTCATTCTCAAAGATGACTGTGACATCAACGAGATGATGCCCTGACATGCAAGTAAATTGGATTTAAATAATGCCTTACTTTCCCCTTCAGAGTCATCTAGGTCTAGTGGCCAGATATAGTTCAGGACTATTGAAGATAGCCTGGGATGCAATGAGAGACCCTGGCCTTTTTAAATATCAGGCCTTTAACTGATCTCATTTTTACTGAGGCCACAGTGCATTAGGTGATAAAGGTTAGGTTAGAAATAATCATTCAATCAAAAGTATAAAATAAGTATGAGAAATCCTTTTTTAATTTGATAGAAATATGATGTTTTGATCATTGGATAAAGTCAGATGAAAACAGACAGGAAATATCTTGAAATTAGTTGAAAGAATCAGATAAAGCCCTGGGACTGTTTATACAATCACAAGCCAGTTCAGAACCACATATTTTTAGGAGCAGACCAATCTACTGATGGAGGAGTACCAGACAAATCCCTGAGAGGGAATTCCCTGGTTTTCCCTGGGAAAGAACTTAGAAACTTTCTCTCTCTCTTCCATTACTCTTCTATTCATGATAGTCTTGGACATTGCAGTGGTAGCAACTTCCACCAGAAAAAGCACCTGCAGATGATAATGGGCAACAAGTAAAGAGAATCTTGAATTCCTTTTGAATCTGCCTCAGACATTTACTAGAAATGTGACAAGTCATTTAATATCTCTGAAGTTACAGTTTCCTCATCTGTAACTTGGAATAATAATAGTACTTATTCTATAAGTTAATTGTATGATCAAATGAGATAACTTATTATCTCATTAACCTGGATGAAGAAACTTTGGCTTTTGGTGAGCCCTTGGAAATGCAAAAGATGCCCAAATTATCTCTATATGCAGCTTCCCTCTGGGTTTCCTCTTCCAACTTGCATTCAGAGAATTTTTGGCCCATTTTTCTTTGTATTTATTTCATGCCATTCTAATCAGATCTCACATATAGATCCTTGCATGTCAATTTTGGGGTCACATAGGGTTGGGTTCTCATATGCGGTGGCTGCTTACTTATTATCATTACATAAAGTGCTTTGCAAACTTTATAGCTCAACATAAATGCTAATATTGTTGTTGATATTTTTAAAAAGATGGTGACAATTTTATAGTCAAAGATTTCTTTCTTTCCTTCCTTCTTTCTTTTCTCTTTCTGTCTGTCTCTGACTGTCTCTGTTTCTCTGTCTCTGTTTCTCTCTTCCCCACCCTGTGAAGAATTTAAAATCAGCCACTAGGTGGCACTGCCACCCCATCATTAGATACAGTGATGGTGAGCTCCTTACACTTGCATTAGAAGAATCCAGATACAATTCGTGATACAATTTAGATACAATTCCCCTAACTTAGTTGTGCAATTTAGGGCAGGTTGAGAAAAGTTTATAGTGTTAGCATGAAAGGAAGCCTATTTTGCTTTTCCACTTGAGTCCTTTGGCCTCATAGAAGCATCCTCCATCTGCAGTTCAATTTAAATTTTGTTTAAAAAATACGTATTGCACATTTACAATGTGAAAAATTATTATGCCTTAAGGCATGCAAAAGAGGAGAAAACATGTCTTAAAACCTAGAACTAATTATCAAAACCCATAATCTTCAAACCCAGAAACAGATTTAAAAAATATCACATGCATATTTTACTGAACCAATCAACACTATATATAGGTAGATATAGATATAGATATATAAAACAAACAAACAAAAAAAAGAACAAGAGTAGTTTCTTCAACAGCAAATTTCTTTATATCTTCATCTCATCAGGCCATTTTTGAAATTAGAGTGTAGTGACATTTACTTCCTATAAAAGTAGTGGCATTATAAAGTATTTTGAAACTGGTTTCCATAAAAAAAAAAAAAAAAAAAAAAAAAAAAGTGTTTCTATTTAGATATAGAATATAATGTCAACACACTGGCAGTTCTTTATAAAATCAAGTCACACCTCCAGGCTTTCCTCTTTGAGTTGTAGTTAATTTTATTTCTAGTTTTAATATGAATCTACCTGAGGATTTGAGCAATTTGGCTTCTACTTTCTTGCAAAAAATGTATTGATCCTGAAAGTCTTGTGTGAAGACATGTTAAAAAAGTCATTACTGTGTTTATACCAAAATGAACCAGCTGAAAAAGGGCAAATTTTTCATTAGACTGCTAGGGCACTAGACAGGAGCTCATTTTCAACCCTCTCCCCATCTTTATTTGCTCCTTTGTAAAGTGAAGGGCTTTCTCAGGTGCTTAGAATAGTTAATATTTGCATTATCTTGGAGTCTTGGATTTGGTGTAGAGAATTGGTAAATGTATGTATTTTATTGGTTATAACACTCACATCAAACTTTGGCCTTGACCAAGGCAAACAGGATCTTGCCCTTGAAGAAGCAACTTGGCATAAAAGAACTGGATTTTGTATTTGAACACTGGATTCAAATCCTGGCTGCCAGCTCCTGACTTATCCAGAAAAGGTAAGTCTTTAAGTCTTACGTTTTTTTTTTTATTTTTTATTTTATCTGTAATATTGTAGGGAGTGGGGGATAGGAAGGGGAGATTTAACTAGGTGACAGATGAGATCTACTTGATTTCTGTATGTTTCCTTTTTTTCACTGGGTCCCTCCTTGTGGCCCACTTATCTAGCATCTGTAGAATACTGATAATGGATGAGTGAAAAATAATGGAGATGAAGTTAAGATTTAGAAGATAAACATTTTAATTCTAATTTCCTTGATAAGATTTGGCACAGTGTCTTTAGACACATAAAAATGATTTATAAATGATATGTAAATATACTTGTCGATTGGATAATATACTTTGGGAATATTCTAATGAAGACTTCTCATTTACAGATGAAGGTAATAATATAATACCATAGCTAACTCACTCATGGGGGCATGTAGGTGGCACAGTACATAGAGTCCTTTGAAAATCTGGCTTCATATGCTCACTCACTGTGTGACACTGGGCAAATTATCTTATCCTCTTTTCCTCAGTTTATCATTTGTAAAATGAGCTAGAGTGGATAAACCACTCTGGTATCTCTGCCAAGAAAACTCCAAATGGAGTCATTAAGAGTTGAATATGACTGAAAAACAACTAAAAATATACTCATGGTTGTGAAAAATGTATTGTAAACTATGAACTATGAACACTACAGGAAAGGAAGTCATTTCTGTGAAGGCATCCCCATATAATGGAAAGACCCATAGAATATTATGGATGATAGTGAGCTTCCAGATCAGTTAGACCAGAGTGTCAAACTCAAAATAAAAATGGGAGCCAGTTAACCAGACATAAGGACCTCAATGGGATATGTTTACATACTTTTAAAATATAATCTTACTAAATAAATAAATAAATTGGAATATTACCTAAAATTTATTGCATTTTTATTCATTTTGTTAAATATTTCCCAATTCCATTTTAATATGGTTTGAACTACATCGGGAGCTTTGCAGACTTTTTAAGGGTTGTGGGTCTTATATTTGGTTTAAACCATTTTCCTCATTTCAGAGGAGGAACTTGAATGTCATAAATATGAACAACTATACTAAGGTTATTCATTTAGTACCTTAGCTCAGATTAGAAGACAGATCTCTGGTTTTATTTTTCACTACTCTTTTTATAACAACATCAGGAGTCAGGGAGTACCAGTCACATTCTGGCTTTTTGCCTATAACTAGTTGTATGATCTTGGGCAAATCATATCTGTTTCCACATATAAAAAAAATGATTGGGCTAAATGATCTCTAAGATCCCCATTAGTTCTGATGTTCCAAGGCAGTTCTATTGATGCCGGACAATTTCTCTGAGGCTATTTACACAAGTAGAGGACTTCCTTGGGCCCACAACTCTGCCCATAGCAAGTAGAATCCATGATGTAGGAATGATAATTGGAAGAAACAGCTCTATTTTTCATTTCACTTAGAAGTCTTATTTTGCTCATTCAGCACAACACTGTAGTATGACTGTCTTGTTTTTGTTTATATCCTGTGGGTTGTTGCTCCCCCTTTCACTTAATTAGCTGATATGCAGATATAGCTGTAAAATTTTGAGCTTAAATGCATTCTGTAAGGTAATTTGACTGGCTGAAATATCTCTGTCTTTGGTGTTTTGATTAAAATGTGCAATCTTTCCCTGTGCTACAGCATGTCTGAAAATAATTGTGCCTCTAGTGAGAAAGCAAATAACATCCTCTCCTGCACAGCTCAAGAGATAAGTGCTGTCTGCATCTGGTGAATATCTGATAGACTCTAAATAACAGATGAGCAATGGCGTGGAAGAAGTCAAGGATGCTCCAGGATGCTGCTCCAGTGACCTCTCTTTCCTGAGGAGTTTTACTTACCAGGAGTGGAGGATAAAGGTGTTTCTTTTGAAGCACTTCATTTTTTTCCAGACTTGTACCCTACCCCATAGGAAGAAAGGGGGGAAGAAAACTAGCTAGAAGCTTCCAGCAACTTTGCTTAACTGTTAAAAGTATCTGAAATATAGCCAGAAGAATCATTACACAGATAGAAGTGTAATAAAACCCTTTCCAACGAGGACAGAGGGAGAGAGAGGGGAAGAGGACTGTAGAGGGCAGCATGCTGTGGTAAGGAGAATGAAAGATTTGAGAGTCAGGAAAACAGACTCCTAATTAGCTGTGTGACTTTGGGCAAATCACTTTCCATTTGCATCTGTTCAATATGGGTACTGGACTAGAAAAAATCTGTTTCAGCTGTAAAATTCTACACATCAATGAAATATGTTCTCTACTTTCTTCAGCTATGCATTTCTAGGACTCTGGATTGTGGGGAGTTTGAATCTTCATTGATCTATGTACTATGTATGTGTGCCTAGTATTGGGGGAAATAAAAAGATGGTGGAGTGAAAATGATTGTAGATTATACTGACTGTAAGAAAGTGTGAGATATTCTTTGCCAGTTCCCTTAAATATAGAGATGGAGAGTAGATTTGTTAATTGATTATGTGTTATTTAAACATTCTGTTAGGCAACCAGAGGGTGAAGCACTCAAAGTGCTGGCTTTGAATTCAAATCTGTGACCAGTCACTTAATCCTGTTTGCTTCAGTTTCCCATTTGTAAAATGATTTGGAAAAGGAAATGGCAAACTACTCCATTTTCACAAAGAGTTGTACAATACTGAAATCTGGATGATTCTCTTTTTGCCTTATAACCATTCGTAACTGGCTATTTCATAGAGTCAATTAATCACCTCTTTGTAGAAGTCCATATGGAATTTGAGGCACTACATAAAGAAGAAAGCAGCTCTTTTGCATCTTTGCCCCAATTATGGCTTTTCTCATATAGGAGCAAAGAATTATAACTTGGAGCATGGCATTATATAGTTAGCACAAGCCTCCTACATGTGACTGCAAATCATATAAATTTCCTTTTCCTTTAAAATTTATGACATGGTAGAAGGTTAGTAATCTTATTAGCTCTCTCAAGTGGAATTCTGAATGCAAAGCTATTTTTCATCTTCTAGTATTCTTCTGACCTCAAGAGAATCCAACTTCCTCATTTTATGGATAAAGAAAATTAGCCCCTAAGGGAGGATATGACTTGCTGAGAATTGCATAGATATTAAGGAGTAGAGTTGAGATTACTCTTAATCACATTCTTTTCCTAACTGACTATAAAAAAAAAGAACAATTTTTTTTAAGTACTATGTGCCAGGCACTGTGCTAAATCCTTTACAAATATTATGTAATTTAATCCTTACAACCACCCTACAAAGTAGATACTATTTTATAGTTGAGCAAATTAAGACAGACAGAGGCATATTCTAAAATTCAATGATACTAGGTCTCTGCTCCTCTTCACACAAGACTATCCATTTCTGGTTGAATCCCATGCCTGAAATTCTTTCCCTCTCCATGTTCTCCTCCTGAATTTCCTATGTTCCTTCAACTCTCAGCTCAAATCACACCTTCTGTTAGAAATATTTCTCAGCTTCCTTAGACTAGTGACATTGAGATTATCTCCAATTTCTCTAGTACACATCATCTTTGTCTGCATTCCTTCATTAGATTGCAATCTCCTTGAAGGCAGAAACTATCTTTTGTCTCTTTTCCCTTATGCCTGTTGTTTAGGTAAGTATTTAAGAAATGCTGATTGATTTATCTTGGGTACCAACTATTAGTCATATTTATTCAATTTCTCCAAACTATAAGGTTTTGCTGTCTACAAATCTGACGAAGGTACATATAGGTATTTAATAAAACATCAATAAAGATTTGAAAAAAAACAACAACAGTGTTTTGCTATAGGTAGTATCTTCATCTTTTCTACAAAATAGTATGAAATATTTTATCAAGTCTTGCTAAAATCTAGACAAACTATTTTTTTTATCAGGTATTTCTAAAGCCTACTGAACATGTTTGTAATAATGGGTCAGTGAAAGGGGAAAGATGTAAAAAGAAGAAAGGAATGTAGCCAAGATTTCATTATTTTCTTTGGCCCTGAAGAAGCTTTTTTCTGTAAGTTTTGCATTCTTTAGGCAAAAAAAAAAAAATTTTTTTTGACCAGTATTCTATTTTAGGTTTGCTTTTTTGAGCAGCTTGAGAGAATTGAAAATTTTACTCTCTTGCCACTGAGGCTAGGCAGAGTTGAGTGAAGTGAGAATTGAGATACTTCTTGAAAGGTTGTAGAAGACCTTGCAGAGGGCTAAAGTCTAGAATTGATGAGAATAGGCAAAATAAAAGGTGAACAAACTAGATAAGATTTGGGATTGGCTGGGCTATAAACATATCCAAAACAAGATCAAGAGGTAACAACAATGTTGGCCTCTCATCCTTACTTCCAAGGAAATCTCAGTGAGTTCCAGTACTTGCCACCTCCTTTCCTTGATCTCTCTTTTCTAAGAACTGTGATCAGCATGAGAAGAGGAGATTCTATATGTAAGGAAGATGAGAGGAATAAATTCTGCTGCTGCAAATACTGTAGATTTCTATTCAAAATAGAATAACTGGTATTTAAGTAGGCTTTAAGAGATGCAAAGCATTTACATGTATTATATCAGATTGCAATTCATTTAATCCTTATTACAACACTGCAGTAAATGCTATTTTATCCCCGTTTTACGGATGAGTAGAGACATAGAGGGATTAAGTACTTGCCCAGGGTCATATACCTAGTACAAGTCTGAGATAGGATTCAAACTCAGATCTTTTTGATTTTATCTTGAATTATCAACTCCCTATTAACCACTTTTGTTCCAATCTTTTCAGCTTTCTTCATCTATAAAATGAGGGGGTTAAACCAGATGACCTCTAAGGTCTCTTCTCTTATCCTATGAGCCCTGTATACATCTATGTGTGTGGTACGGAAATGGTGAGGGGTCACCATTTAATAAAAAAAGCTGGAGAGAGCTCTAGAGAAAAGCAAAGTTTATTGTACATTCTCGCGAGAAGGGCGTCCCACTCTTCGAGTAGACTATCGAAGAGAGGAAGCACCTCCTGTGGGCAGGACAGCACCTTTAATCCCTAATGCAAAACGCCCCCTCCCACCACTGACCCTCATCCTCATTGGCTGAGAGTCTTACATTCTAAACGCGAGATCTACCCATGAAATTGAACTTGACCAATAAGTACATAGTTGCCCATATTTGGATGAAATAGGGAGATGTCATAGGAGGGGAAGGCAATGCCCTTTGCTCGAACTTCAGAGTCCTTCAGGCCTACTTGAACTCTGAAGTAGATGAAGCCTTACTCGATTTTCACAACTGTCTTGAAAGATCTCACCTCATCTCATTCAGTCCCTCCTCTTATTTTGTACACTGAGATCTCTTCAAAATTTTGTAACATAATTTCACATTCCCTATGAATTCCTCACTTCCTTCTGGCTCCTGTTGGCCTTGGGCCACAGGCTCCACCCTTACCCTTTTAACAGCATCTATTTAACAGACCCTTCAGCTTTCTCTTCCAACCTGATCATTCCAGATGATGAGTTTTGGACAATTCTGGTTATTAATCTGACCAAACAAGGGATGTAGATAGGGAGTAATATAACACCACTAAAAGCTATAAGGCCAAACCAAAGGAGCTGCTTCCACCAGCTTCCCAAACCAGGACCATCAAGAAGTATTGAACAGTGAGGTCCAAGTTTGTACAGGAACATGAGCAAGTTTCCTAATGTTCTTAGTGATTTCCTTCACTAGATTACCATTGTTATCAATCTTTATACAACATGTGGATAAATTTAGTTTAGCACAAACTCTCCCTTCCTCAGCCAACAAATAATCCAGCACAAGTCTATGTTGTAAAATAGCCTCTCTGGTTTGAGTAGCTTCATCAGCCAAAAGATGTAGTGCCTCAGCTGTCTGATTGGTGATAATCTCTACAACTGCCTGAAGCCTAATTATCCTGTTCAACATGTATATTGGAGTTCTATATCCCCAACTTCCATCTTGAGCCCAGGTTGCTGGCCCATACTCTTTGACTATTCTTTCTGGAGGCCAGGCCTCACCCCAATCATTTGCATCTCCAGTCCAAGTGATGGAGTTATCTAAACTCCGTTTCCCCCTTCCCAAATCATCATACAACTGAATCCCTAAATATTGGTTTGCAGTTACAATGCACTGGATTCAGAATCAGTGTTCCCATTCAGTGGAGGTCCCCTCCTCTTATGTAATTGGAGGTCTCCCCTGTCTTCAACTGTCCGCTCTGATAAAGGTGGCGCCACAGGTCTTTTGTCCTGGTGTGGTGTGTCCAGCCTCGTTCCTGGGTGCGAATCGCAGTATCTGAAGTCAGTATCACTTGGTAGGGTCCGTCCCAGCACGGAGTCAGCTTCTCGTCCTTCCAGGAACGGATCAGCACCCAATCACCAACCTGAATTCTATGAACAGGGAAACCTAGAGGAGGAGTCTGAGCTATTAGCCCTTTTTGTTGAAGTCCTTGCAAATGTTCCAGCAATGATTTAACATATCTCTTAACAAACAAATCCTTAGTTTCTAAAATAGGGTCCCAGTCTCCCTTAGGATAAGCCTGGAAAGGATGACCATACAATAATTCATAAGGTGAAAGCCCAATATCTAAGTGGCTTGGTCCTGATTCTAACCAGAGCGAGAGGAAGGCATTTCGTCCAAGGTAGTTGGGTCTCTAAAGATAACTTAGTCAGCTGCCGTTTTATTTCTTGGTTCATCCTTTTTACTTTCCCAGAAGAGGGAGGATGACAAGGGGTATGGAGATCCCAAGTGATTTCTAAGGCCCTAATCAGATTCTGCAATACCTGGGCAGAAAAATGTGTTCCCTGATCCAAGTCTATCTTCTCCACTATTCCATATCTAGGAATAATTTGTTCTAATAAGACCTTACTTACTGTCGAGGCAGTTGCTCGGCCTGACGGGAATGCCTCCACCCATGAGGTCAGATGGTCCACTATGACCAGCAAGAACTTAAGGCGACCCCCTGGTGGCAGCTCAGTAAAGTCCACCTGGATGCTTTGGAATGGTCTGATTCCAGGAGGTCGTCCCCCTTTTGGAAGCTGGCGTTGGGCAGCCCTGTTAGTCCTTCGACAAACAAGACAACCGTCCACCAGTTGTCGAGCCATAGTATATAGGCCGGGGGAAACATACCTTGTCAGTATAGCATCACACAGGTTTTGGACATCCAATTGCTGAAGGACTTGCCTCATACTTGCTTTGGTCAGTACCTCTCTGCCGTCAGGTAAGAGCAATCGTCCTTCCGAGTTCTCAACTGCTCCAAGAGTTGAGGCTTTCTCTTTTTCCTTCTGAGTAAAACTAGGAGAGGGTAGATTAGGGGGAAGTACAGGTATCAAAGCCATTATATGAGAGATTTCCTGATCTCCGGCTCCCTTGGCCTCCCGGTCTGCTAATCTATTTCCCCTTGCCTCAAAAGAATTTCCCATCTGATGTCCCTTTACATGTATTACTGCTATATTCCTAGGAGTCAGAATATTTTCTAGTATCTCTCTGACTAGTGTATGATGAACCAGTTTCTTTACCTTTACTGTTTACAAATCCTCTTTCCTCCCAAATCCTTCCAAATACATGCACCACACCCCAGGCATATTTAGAATCAGTATATATATTCCCATCTTGGTCACGCAATAATTTTAACACTTGATTTAAAGCATACAATTCACAATAATTCACAAGTTTGAGCCAACTAATGGGCAGGTAGACTGCCCTTGGTACAGTGGAAGTTCTAACAAACCCATTTCTTTTCCCATTTACCATCCTAGAAGAACCATACATAAATTCTAAACAAATATTTATCATAACCTTGTGTTGATAACAATAATGAATTTGTCCCAATGAGTTTATATCCAAGTAGATCTTTCATAAGTGAACATTATTCATACAAATCAGTTTGTTTTAAAAACACCCAATGCAAATACAATCATATACAGAATGTCTAATTCCACACAAGAGAATTCAATAAGTTTTGATAAGAGATTCCCATTAACTTGTAATGGGAGAGACATTCTGCTATTCTGAAACATAAGGTCTTATCAAGTATTCTGATAAAGAGGCAGGGGGGGGAGGTTTGCAGAACTAAGAGGCAGGGAAACTGAGGCAGGACTGAGTCAGGACAATAATTCAAAGTTAAAACATAAGCTAGCCAATCATAGTCTAGCAAATTTTCAGCTAGAGTCCCCTGTAAAGGCCTTTTGTCTCTGCAGCCTTCTCCAAACCCCGCATCTGCTAAAATCAGGTGTGTCTAGCTAGTGGACAGGTAAAGAGCTTTTTCAACTTTTTGCAGCCTCTCCCTTATCTGTAGAGACAAGAGAGCGAGACAAAAGGAGACCTTTTGTCAATCGCAGCAATTCTTAAAAGAATTGTGCCGAGCATAGAGCTCTAACAACGATCCAGGCCAGAAGCAGCCTGGATGTCTGCTGCAAAAAGAAAAAAAAATCTTTTACCTTTTCCAGAGTTCCATTCAGTACCCAAATTATGTCTAGTTTTCGAGGTCCTTCATCAGGGAACCAAAATGATGAGGTAAGCAAAGAGTAAGTAGTTTCCAATTCGGCCTGAACTGAAATAAGACATCAGTTTTTCCCAATTTTCTGACCAGTTGAAATCTCAGTTTCCTTCCCCCCCTGTTTACAGAAATTATCAGATTATACACAACAGACTAGTAAATTTCCCAAAATAGCAATAGTCATACAGTTTTATACAACAATAGTTCTGTTCTCCAGGGGACAAAAAGGAAGCAGGATTAAAATTATGATCTTGGATTATGGAGCATTCTTTTCTAATAGTATTGCCTCATGTTTCAACACTCTGGAATCTGTGAGCCATCTCCCAGCCCTCTAGATTTAATATTGTTCTAACTTGAATACCCCATTCATTTCATCTTCTCTGCATATTTAATAGGGGATTGAGTGTCAAAAGTTCTTTCCCCACCATGATCATGCAAAACATGAAAAACGCATCTGAATATAGATCTATAGTCAGGAATTTGGGATTGGGGTTCCAGAGATTGCCAGCTTCGTCTCAAAAAGAAAGGCAAAGTGGGAGCGGTCCTAGCACTGTATATCTCACTGACCACTTGGCTCTGATTACAAACATAAGAGGAAAAACCAGGGGCATGATTTATTTAAGGCAGTTTTACTTCAGGTAGCTGTCCTAATTTTAACCATCCCACCTCCAGATGGTGGAGTTTAACGACCTATGCAAACAGTTATACCTGAATTCAAAACTCCATGTAAATATTAGCTTCAGTCCCAAAAGATTTTATCTCCTACAGCAATTATCATTAATCAAGGCTTCAGGTGAATGTAGTTCTCAAGAATCACAGTAAAGATTCATCCTAGGAAGTTCACAGATTATACAGTCTCTTTCATAAAGTAGATGGTTCTAGGTTTAACATTACAGATTATTTTGCCTTCAAAATACTCAATACAAGAAAAATTCTAAATCTCATGTTGTCCATCCCGTTTCCACAGAAAAGAAACTTTCAGATCTTTCAGAGTTAACATTAATACTCTCTTCATTCTGAAAAGGATTAAAATTTTTGCAAATAACCCTATCAAATTATCAGATCAGATTAAAATAATCTTTAAACAAGGAGACTATCACGCATGTAAATAAATATTGAATAACTTGTTTTCAGAAAACTTCAGTTCCAACTCCTTAGAACAGTTATAGACTTGAAAAATAAAAATAAAACATTCAGTTATTAACACCATATAAATGTAGGCTTTTCCTTTAAACAGTAGAAATAATTAATATCTAAATCAGCAAGGAGGTGCAGTTATTAAAAACAAACAAAAAACCCCACTATACTTAATGGGAGGAGGGAACCTCTCCACGTGGTCACCCTTCCCCCACACTACCATGCTTCCCGACCCAATATATCATAGCTCCATTTAAACTATTAATTACTTTTACAAATCAATCTTTCCTGTCCCGTCTTTAAGTAAATATATATGTATATATTTTTAAACTTTACACTTCAATGTTTGCAAGTAACTGACCCAAATTTCATAAAACTTAATACATGCCCAACAGAGCTGACAAGTACTTAAGGCATAGCTCAGTTACAAATTACCCAATACCTCTAGCAAGTAGGGAAGATACCATCGAAGTAGGGAGATACAACCACAACCTCTCCTAAGTAAGCTACCAGCATTTTGTTTTAAAAACCTATGTTTTAACTAAAAATCCCAATCACAGCTTTAAATTCCCAATAATATAAAACTACTTTGCTATCATATTTAAAACAATGAACTTCACTAAATAGTGGTTTCTTTCCCCCGGCCCACGTGGCCCTGCTGCAGTCAGGACACGTGGGAGGAAGAGGAAGGAAGCCACCGTCTTCACTGGCTCAATCCCACAAACTTCCCCATGTACAGGGTTTCTGATCCCAAATGGGATCTACTAACAGCTATTTCTGGTCAGCCGAACCGACCCCTGCTTCAAAAGACCTATTTCTCCTCCCGGCCCGAAGGCCCCTGGAAGGGCTAATGGAATTAAATCCTCTCAGGTCCTTCCTTTCAGGTACCATTTAATCCTTTTGGCACCACCAGTCTGCAACAAAACAACAATACCTTATCCGCTTTTTCTTGCTTTTTATTTTTCCTCATATTTTGGCAGTTTGTTCCAATTACTTAATTTATCTCCCAAGGGAATATCTACCGGTATTTTCTGATATTTTTCTCATTTCTCTCCGCGAGGGCTGGCTGGGACTAGGCCACACCCATTGAATTTGGAAGGAGTTTAACAGACTCCTAAACGCCCAAACACACTAACCGTCGCCAGTTAACTCAGTCACCCAGGAAGGCCTAGCTCTCTTCCTGTCTACCGTCTACAGCCCCCTCCAGAACCTATAACTAGACTCAAGGGGCTTCACAGGACGCTTACCTCTGGGTTGCTGCGCAGCAAATTACTTGACTGATCTGTCCTCCACCAACCAGTTGGGATTTTCACCGTGGAGTTTCCGTTGTTTTTCTCTGAGTTTCTCCACTTCGGGTCCACTCTACGTCAAGGAGCAAGGAGAAGCCCCTGGAAGCTGGCGGGCTGCCTAAATCAAGGCAGGGCGCCATCCCACTAGCACCCAGGAGTTCACTTACTCACCGAGTAAAGGATCCCGGACGAGCCCCCAAACTGTGTGGTACGGAAATGGTGAAGGAACAGCATTTAATAAAAAAAGCTGGAGAGAGCTCTAGAGAAAAGCAAAGTTTATTGTACATTCTCGCGAGAAGGGCGTCCCACTCTTCGAGTAGACTATCGAAGAGAGGAAGCACCTCCTGTGGGCAGGACAGCACCTTTAATCCCTAACGCAAAACGCCCCCTCCCACCACTGACCCTCATCCTCATTGGCTGAGAGTCTTACATTCTAAACGCAAGATCTACCCATGAAATTGAACTTGACCAATAAGTACATAGTTGCCCATATTTGGATGAAATAGGGAGATGTCATAGGAGGGGAAGGCAATGCCCTTTGCTCGAACTTCAGAGTCCTTCAGGCCTTCTTGAACTCTGAAGTAGATGAAGCCTTACTCGATTTTCACAACTGTCTTGAAAGATCTCACCTCATCTCATTCATATGCAATCAGCATATAGATTCTACCTGCACCATGATAATTAAAGTGATTGCCCCTCTTACTTTCCAAACATCCTTTAGTTGCTCTTTCTTGACTTTTTTCCCCTTCAAGGATGCCTTGAATTTTATAAGAAACAAGTCCCTTGGGAATGAGACATATCTAGGCAGCACTTTTATTGAAGGAATATGATGCAATGAGGCAGTGTGATGTGGGGAGAGCTTTTAAAATAGGAAGGTTGTAGAGTGAACCTAGTTGTCCATAGTGAGAGACAAAATCAGGTAGTACTGTCTACCTGTGGAGATTTCCGAAATCACAATTAAAAATTTACATGAATGTCATCCTTTAACAATAATTAGTTTTTTAAGCCTAGGGGTCTCAGGTCCATGGGCAATATAATGGCTTCTCAGGTCCACTTGGTTCCCTTATCTGCTGCCTCAGGGAGTTTATTAAAATAAAATTTAGGTGGGCCACCATCATTGCTCTTAGCTTCTAAGTAAGAAAACTTTCTAATGTTAGGCAAAGGTTTAGTTTTCTTCCTTAACTTTCATTTATATCCTCACCACTTTATGTTTGAAGTAAAATTCTGGTAATTAGAAATATTTTGCAGAGTATTGTGGCTATAAACATTTAGAACTGGGAGGGGAAGTTGAGAAAATAGCAGGCCTTTTCTTTGTACTTAACCCAGATCTTGAAAAGAAGGGTACAATTAATAAAATCAGCCTGAGCTTTCTGTTCTAAGATGTTTATGGCATCAATGATTTTTTATTATAATACTTCATATCCCCATTCTATATCTCTTTACAAGACTCCTAAAGTGAAAACTCTCAGGAACATCAGAACCCAAATTCAGAACTCCCAAGTCAAGTAAAAAAAAAAAATAAAAAAGAAACTGCAAACATCCAGAAAAGAATGTACTTGAAATAGTTAGGATCCCACAAGATTTGGCAGCTACCACTATAAAGAAGAGAAAGCTTGATTTTCTATTTCTAATATATATTCTGATAATTATTTTCTGATTCCAAACATATTCTTTTACTTGTTTTTAAATTAATTTAAATTTTTTCAATGAACAAAAAATTTACCTACTCACTCTTACACACCCTATCTGTAAATGAAAAAGAAAAACTAAGTTTTTGTAACATATAAGTATGGTTGATTAAGCAAATTTCTGCATATATATGTGGGCACTATTATATGCATATATATGTTTATATATACATATACATATGTAAGTTTATATATACACACATTCATGTATATATAAATGTACACATGTACACATACACATGCATGCACACATACATATATACATACATATCTACTTATTTTTCTACATACACATATGCACTCTGCACCTTGAGTTTATCCCAGTGAAGAAATGGGTAGAATGTTTGTTTCATTCTGAGTCCTCTGGGATTAAGTCTAGTCATTACATTGATTAGAGTTTTTAAGTCTTTCAAAGTCCTCTTTACAATGTTGTTAGTATTGTATAAATTGTTGTTCTTGTTCTTCTCTGTTCACTCCTCATCAGTCCATACAATTTATATTCTCAGCTATTGAGAAGTAGGAGAAGAGAGAACAGCAAATGCCAGTAATTCAGGTTCTACTTAACACTAAATTAAATTGAACAGTCAACAAAAAGGTTCACTTTGCTTTAATAAAGTAAGGATAAGCAATATGTATATGGTGATACTTAGCTTCTCTGGATGCCTCCCTTCCCTTCTTTCCTGGTTTTGATATGGAAATGTGTTTCATTAGCAGGGCAGGGTCTGGTGATTCACACAGTCTGGAGAATTTCATCAAGTTGAAGGAGTCCCAACTCCATATGAGAGAGACTTAAGAATTTCTTTAGATAACCCATAATAGAAAGGAAAAGGTAATTCAAAACTATCACTAACTTGATAATCTTTTAGGGAAAACTAGTCCCAAGAATCTATCATACCAGATATCTCTGAAATTGTCTCCTTTATCTTTTTTTTTTTTTTTTTTTTTTTTGGCTGAGGCAATTGAAGTTAAGTGACTTGCCCAGGGTCACACAGATAGGAAGTGTTAAATGTCTGAGGTCAAATTTGAACTCAGATCCTCCTGACTTCAGGGCTGGTGTTCTATCCATTGCACCAACTAGCTGCCCCTCCTTTACCATTTCTTATACTATTTTAGTGCTCCTTTATATTCATAAACTATATGTAGCCATTCCCTATATGATGCGTACCTCTTGAGTTTCCAGTTTGTTATTTTTTTAAAAATGCATATGGATCCTTTTCTTCTTTCATATATGTCTTTAAGGGATATAGATCTAATAGTGATATCACTGGGTCGGAAAAGATTGAACAGTACACTAACAATTCTGGCACAGTTTCAAAAAGGTTAACCAGGTAATTTTTGTTCACTTTTTTCAAATCAAAGGGTATGAAGTGGAATCTCAAAATTGCTTTAATTTATAGTTTTTATATGGAGTATTTTTCCATGTATCTATTGACAACTTGGATAGTTTCCTTTGAAAATTGCCTGATGATATACATTGATCAATTATAAATTTAGGAATGGATTTAATTTTTCATAGATTAAAATAAGTTCTTTACATATCTTGGAATGTAAGCTTTATGAGAACATTTGAAGTAATAATTCTCCCTTCTCCAGTTTCTCATTTTCCTTTTAATTTTATCTGCATTGATTTTATTTCTGAAAAATTTTAATTTTATGCAAATAAAATTGTCCTTTTGTGATCTTCTCTATCCTTTATTTGGTTTGTGAATTCTTCCCTTAGTCATTGATCTGAAAGCTAATTTATTTTTTGCTCCTCTAATTTGTTTATATTGTCATCTTTTATAGCCAAACCACATATCCATTTGAAACTTATTTTGGTTTATAATATTAAATATTGATCTATGCCTAGTTTCTACCAGGTTGCTTTCCAGTTTTCCCTTCAGTTCCTATAGAATAGTTAAAATTCTTGGGATTTTTAAAAACTATTTTACCATGCTTGTTTACTTCCATATACTGTTCCTATTCTATTTCAGTAATTGACTCTATCAGTACAATTTATTTTGATGATTACTTTTGTGGTATATTTTGTGGCCCCATAGTACTAGTCCTCCTTCTTTCTCATTTTTATTATTTATTTTCATTATTTTCCTTCAGATTCTTGCCTTTTTGTTCCTTCAGATTAATATTGTTAATATTTTTTTTCTAGATTTATAAAGCAGTTTGATTCACATGGTATTGAATAAGTAAATCAATTTAGGTAATATTATCATTGCTATTATGTTGTCTTGACTTGATTATGAGCAATTAATATTTCTTCACCATATAGGTTTACTTTTATTTGTATATAGAGTGTTTTCTGGCTATATTCATATAATTTTTCTATTTCCTTGGGGCATATTTGATACATTCTGTAGTTATTTTAAGGTGGGATTTCTCTTTCTATCCTTTCTTGCTGAGTAACACATAGTAATGCTGATAACTTACGTGAATTTATTTTCTATCTTGAGACTTTGATGAAGTTATTAATTATTTCAATTAATTTAATGGACTCTCTAGATTTCTCTAAATAAGCCATCATATCCTCTGCAAAAAAATGATCATTTTGTTTCTTCTTTGCCTATGCTTATTCCTTCAATTTCTTTTTTATGTCTTATTGTTTCATGTTTTATAGTTAGCACTTCTAGCACTATATCAAATAACAATGGTAATAATAGCCTTATCTGCTCTGTTTTGCTCTTATTAGAAAGGCCTTTAGTTTATCTCCATTATACATAATGCTGACTCTTGTTTTTAGATAGATACTATTTGTTATAATAAGGAAAGATACACTCCTGCCCTAAGTTTTTAAATATTTTTCCTAAATATGAATGGATATTGGAGCATTTCAAAAGATTTTTCTAAATCTAATGGTATAATCTTATGGTATTTGTTGTTCTAATTATTAATATGACTTATTATGTTAATAATTATCTTAATTTTGAACCAATCTAGCATTTGTGATAGAAATCCAATCCAGAGAGAGCCTTTTTTTTTTTTAATATCTTGCTATTGTCTCCTTGTTAACATTTTTTTTTGCATAAATATTCATCAGGAAACTTGTCTTTGATTATCTTTCTCTGTTTTGATTCTCCTTTATTTAGTTGTCAAGATCATATTTGTATCATAGAAGAATTCACTTATCAATTTATAAGATTCTGTTTTTTTGGAGAAGAGAACTCATTGATTGCTTGATCAATTTCTTTTTAAAACTGGTTTATCTATTACGTATTCTGATAATCTGAGTAATTCATATTTTAAAAATATTCATCCATTTCACTTAAAATTGCCAGTTTTATTGAATTGAATTAATAAATAACTGATATTCAAAAATTAGATAGATAAACCATTACCTACTTTTTTAAAAGAAGAAAAACAAATCACCAGCATCAGAAGTAAGAAACAAAAAAGTAGAATACTATTTTGTTAGAAGAAATGAGGATAGATTCAAGAGAAACCTGAGGAGACCCTTTTGAATTGAGACAGTGTGAAGTTAGCAAAACCAGAACAATTTATAAAATAACAATAACATTGTAAAGACAAACAACTTTGAAACGGAAATAAGAATTCTGGTTAATGATCATTATTACAGAGGATTGATGATAAAATATGATTCCTAATAGAAAGGTGATGAACTCAGTAAAATACATACATACAGTGTGAAAATTTGTTGTGAGAATTTATTTTGCCTTACTGTGCAAGTCGTTATAAAAATTTTATCTCACCCCCTTTTAAATGGCGTGAAATAAAGGGGTGACAGAAGAGGGAGAGAATAGATTTTTGATAATTGAAAAAAATTTCATATATATGAAATTAACACAAATATATAAAACTAAGAATCATTCCCCAATAGATAAGTTGGCAAATAATATAAGCAAGCACTCACTTCTCAAAAAAAAAAAAAATCACAACTGTTATCAGCCATATAAAACATTACACTAAATCACTAATAAAAAAAGAAATGCAGATTAAAAAAAACTCAGATATAACCTCACATCCAGCAAAATGGCAAAGATAAGGAAACATAGGAATAATGAATTTCAGAAAGCATGGGGGACACTAATACACCATAGGTTGAGCTATGAATTGGTAACCCCATTATGAAAAAGAATTTGGAATTATGTTAAAAAACAAAACAAAACACCTAAAGATAATAATTAAAATTTCCATTGCCTTTTGGTCCCGGGAATCTACAATATACCTGAGGCAGATCAATAATGGAAAGAAAGTTCTCATAGACACCAAAAGATTCCCTTAAAGAAGCATTTGACTTTTTTTGTGGCAATAAAGATTTGGAAAAAAGCAGATTTTACTTAATTGAGGAATAGTTAAGCAAATATATATAGTGGAATATCATTACATTATAAATATAACAATAATAACAGCTAACATTTTGTCCTGAGCATTATAGTTATTATCTTATTAAAAGCTCTTGACAGTCCGAGGAGATAGGTGCTATTATTATTATTCCCATTTTACAAGTGATGAAAGTAAGGCAGAGAGAGGTTAAGTGAATTACCCAGAGTTTTTAGATTTAACTTAGGTCCCAGATCTCTATCCAGTGTTTCACCTACATGCTATTAGAGGTGGGGGCAGAGCCAGTCTTGTAGCCAGTAAGTCCTGTGTTAAAGTCCTGCTTCTGATATATTTTGACTGTCACTCCAGCCAGACAAGCCATTTAACCTTTCAGTAAGCACTTAAGGAAACTCATTGATTGTAAGTTGCAGATAAGATTCTGACCTTATATTGGTAGAGGGAATTTCATCCTTTAGGATTTCTCCATGCTAATAATATCTCAGGTCTAGTTCCTCTGAATAGTTCCAAAATCATATCATGTAAACTTATGCAGAAGGAAATAAAAAGAAGCAGGAAAATAACATACATAATGACACAAACAATGTAAATTGAAAGAACAAAACTCCAAACTAAACAAAATTGGTCCCTGGAGAGAGAAAAAAAAAATGTATCTCTTTTATTTCATTTCAGAGATAAGAGGGCTATGGATATGGGATTCTGCACATACTTGCTGACATGGTCAATGTTTGTTAATTTTGCCAAAATTCTTTTTTTAACCTAATTTAAATTCATTTAGATTTTATGGGCCCCAGAGGAAAAAGGATATATTTAGAAATGAATGTGAAATAAACTCAAAAGGTTCAAGAAACAATCCATAAATTTTGCAGAATAAAGGCAAAATATCCTTAATTGCAGGTCATCTTATAGTTGGGCCATTATAGTAGTTTTCCTCAATCTGTCCTTTTAACAGATGCTGAGGGATGAGAACTAAAGTATCCAAGTAGACAGAATGAACAGCTGTTGTTTGTCTAACTAAGTCTCTTCCTGAAACCATTATAGAATGGGAATGAGCCATTGTGATTCATTGGAGCCTTAATGAAAAGTGTTGAGACATGAGTGTATTCAAGTACCTCTACTATGTTTTTTTTAAAAGGAAGTTTTATTTTTTGTTTGTTTGTTTTTCTTGGTTCTTTATGATGTAGAGGAATTTATGTGGAATTAATGCCTATCTGCTTAAGTTTTGTTAAAGATTAGATCTTTTTTTAAATACAAATTCCTGGATGGCTTATATAATATCTGACAGTTTTTTTTCCAGTTGCAAGTCTTGCAACTTTCATCAGCAGATTGCCACCTGCTACCTTTTTAGAGTAACTTGCTTGTGGGAAATTTGTTGCTTGCTCTAAAAAGCAAATTTACATAAGCATCTACAGCCTAAAAACCTTCTTAAAGTAGCAAACTTAAACCTGAAATATTAGTTTAGAGAGGACTAGGCCATCAAAGGGAAATGAGTCAGACAGTAGACTAAGTTCATCTATTGTTGGTAAATAGGCTCCTATTTTTCCCACATCAAAATTTTTCTTATCTGTTTTTCCTTTCCTTTCCTTTCTTCTCAGTATTCTCATCCTTGTGAGGCTAATTTTTTCTACTAATGCCCTTGATTCCATCAGTTCAATAATTAAATGATATAAACTTGCTGAAATGCAACTCCTCGATAGACTCTGTGGATAAAGATGAAAAAAAATCTAGTCAATCAAGAACACAGATAAGCATGACACAAAATAGAATGTGATGAACAACAACTTGCTCTGGGGTATTTGATGGGAATGTAATCACTTTCATTTTGTGGATAGGAGAAGAATTTCCAAACTCAAGGAGTGGAAGGAAATCTTTCAGACATAGGCTTATAGACAGAAGTAGGAAACGCTGGGCCAAATTGTTTAGAACACAAAAGTAAGAAGAAGAGAAATTATTCAGACAGTCAAAAAATATTTATTAAGTACCTACCACATGCCAGATACTGTGTTAATTGCTGAAGTAACAAAGAAAGGCAAAAAACAGTTTGTGCTTTCAAGCAGTTCACAGTCTAATGGAAACAATATGCATATTAACCTTATACAAAGCCATATCCCAGAAAGAAAAGTTGGAAATAATCAAGAGAGAAAGAAAAGATGTTTGAATTAAAAGGGATTGGGAAAGAATTTCTGTAGAAAGTAGAAAGAAGCTGGGACTTGAAGAAAACCTGGGAAGCCCAGAAGAAGAATGAGGAAAGAAAGGATTCCAAGTAGTGGGGAAGTTAGTGAAATGCCTGAGGTAGGTAATAGAATTTCCTGTTCAAATTATAGTAGGAAATAGCAATAGACTAGAAAGGTGGAATGCAGCAGGTTATGTAGGGCTTTGACTACCAAACAGAGGATTTCATATTTGATCCTTGAGATGATAACTGGAGTTGAGTTAGTAGTGAGGTGAAGATGAGGCAATGACATGACTAAAACTGCACTTTAGTCTAGATTAGAGAAAAATAATTTTTTTGGTGGGGTTTTATTTTTTAGGCAATTGGAAGCTACTTAAGTTTTGGGAACAAGAAATTAGGTGGGGGGGGAATGCAAGGAAGCCAATGCAGTTGTCCAGATAGGCTGTGTTGAGAATGTTGGCAGGATGACTAGAAAAAAAAGAGTACAAGATGTGAAATACATCATAGAGACAGAAGTGGGAGGTTAGACAATGATTTAGAAGGTGAGGAAGAGTCAAAGATGATTAAATCGATCACTCTAGAGCCTCTGATAGTTCCTTCAAAAGAAATATGGAAGTTGTAAAGAGAAGAAACTTATGAGAAGTGGTAGAGGGAGTAAATAATGAATTAAATTTTGGAGATAACTTTGAAATATTCAGAAGGCACCTAGAACACCCAAAAATGTCTAGCAAAACCTAGAACTCAAGTGAAGTTTGGGCTTGAATATAAAGATCTGGGAGTTTATCTATATAGAAGTGATAGTTACTCTATCACTATAAATTGATGTCCTATCCCCATGTAATTTAGGATTTTCCCTTCCATTGTTTATCTTCTGCCTATAAGCATGGTCATATCTCTCCCTTTACCAAAATAAAAAAAAAGAGCTTTTCCTTATATGCTTCTTGTGCTGATTTGTTAAATAGGAAACACTCTAATGGGGGCCTCACAAACAATGAATAATATTAAATGTATTTATCTTAGTGAATGGCAATGGAGGCAAAGGAAAAAAAGAGGGAGAAAACTTTAACTTCCCCCATCAACTCTTCCAAACTCTGAGATCTCTTCCTGGGACTCTTTTCTGAGGTCAATCTTGATTGTGTTTGAGCTATTCTTTGAGCTTAGTTTTAAGTATCAGCTTAGTTTTTTTTTTTTTAACCTTAATTCTAAAGCAGGATTTCTTCAATGAGATGACTTACCTCTATTTTATGAAATTAAATTAAAATTTACATAATTGCTATATATGTCCTAACCAGATTATAAATATTTGTCCCACAGTCACCAAACAGTTTAAGGAATCAAGGTCTCCCACTTATCAACTTCAAAATCTCCATATCAGTCACACAATTTCACATTATAATCTTTCCACCTATATAATCTTTACCTATTATTAAGCATAATGTGATTCCCTTTCCTCAACATGATTCTTATTCTGTTGTTTCTCCTTCGGTGAGAGGAGATACAGTATAAGTACAGTAGAAAGAAATTCCACATTATGTGAATTTGGGTAAATTCACTTTGCTTATTTGAACTTAATTTCCCAATTTGTAAAATTGGGATGATAGTAATAATTTTATTACCTTCCAGGGTTGTTGCGGGTAAAGTGTTTTGTAAACCTTAAAATGTCATATAAATGTGAGCTATTATCTGTTAGTTTTTGATACCTATTTTTGCTTACACTGCAAAAATACACTTCATTGTCTATTGGCAGTACTATATTTTGAGATACCAAACATAAATGAAAGAAATGCCATAGTTATATTTTCCCTAAGCTTGAACATTACTGATGCTAACACAAAAGTTATTCTATATATTGACTATTTTAAAATGTCAATATTAAATATCCTTTGTGTATTTTCAATGACATCCTAAAAAAGACATTCTATGTAGCACTATTCACATATAGGAGAGGTATCTCTTCTCTACTTCCATTCCTTTCCCCTCTAATAATCTACACAATATATAGTCTACTATTAAATCTCCTTTTTTCCCCTTATTCTATGATTCAAAAATCATAAAGACATTAAAGAGGCATTACTTTTTAAAAACTTATATTTTTATGACATTCATATTTTATTGTTCTATTGATGTATTCCATTGGCAAAATTTCTACTCATCTTCCTCTTCTCTTCACCTTCAAACTTTTAGAAATAGAAGTCTACATACACTATCACTGCTTCCTCACCATCCACTTCTTCCTCATCTCTTTCCAAACAGCTTTTTCCAGAGTTATTGATGTTAATATATGATTTATTTTTTTTTCAGATCTCAAAAATTCCCAACCTTTTTATAGTATTCAATATTACTTTGTCCAAATGTCATGCCAAATGCAAATATTTGGAAAGTTATGCTGCTGTGACAGTCTAAGTAAACCTGAAGTTTGGATAAAATAATAGAATCATATCATGTTGGAGCTAGAGGGGCCTTAGAGATCACTTATTCTTACCATTTTATGTACC
The DNA here is from genome assembly GCF_048593235.1 of Sminthopsis crassicaudata. NCBI lineage: Eukaryota > Metazoa > Chordata > Mammalia > Dasyuromorphia > Dasyuridae > Sminthopsis > Sminthopsis crassicaudata. The sequence goes on along the minus strand of NC_133620.1, from coordinate 310,677,154 downwards.
ATTGCTCTAACACTTAATTGTAGGCATATGTAAGTAATGAGCTATCAGGCAGAAAAATATAAGATTTTATCTATTTTACCCTTTTCCCATTCTTTTCTATTTCAAGGGAAAACATTTTTCCAGAAGAAAATGAGATGGACCAAAGAGGGAATTATGGACATTAAGTGTGGATCATAAAATAGTATTTTCACCTTTATTGTTGTTTGTTTGCTTGATTTTTTCTTTCTCATTTTTTCTCTTTTGATCTGATTTTTTTTTGCACAGCATGTTAAATGTGGAAATATGTTTAGAAGAACTGTACATGTTTAACTTATATTAAATTACTTACTGCTTGGGGAGGGGCAGTGTGGGGAAGGAGGGAAGAAAATTTAGAATATAAGGTTTTTCAAGGGTGAATGTTGAAAGCTATCTTTACATGTATTTTGAAAAATAAAAAGCTATTATTATAAAAAAGAGATAGAATCCCATTGTATATTGTGACATGAATATACCTGAATGTTCTGTTCACATTCAATATGGAAGATGATTCTATATTTTTATTTCAAGTGCTTTGGAAAACTGGCCTAGGTCTTCCTTTAGAAAGTTTTAAATTATTATTCATAAGATACCTACTTCATGTGTTATGAGCTTTGTAAATCTTGAAACAGTTATGTGAGTTAATATTACTATGTGAGTTATTATTATTCTGTTAAGCTGTTTTTCATAGTGGAAGAGTAAAAGTTTTATTTTTTTTCTCAGGCAGCCAAACAAACATATCCCCATGATATACATAGAATTGATGAGGTCTTCATTTTTTGTTTTGTCCCATCTATGTAATCAGACTGTTTTTAAAAATTGTCAAAGAACTTTTTTTTAAGAAATGTATTTAAATCTGGAGAAATTGAAGGTAAGGGCTCATTCTTCTTCTTCTTTTTTCTTTTATTCTAATCCAGGTTTTAACTTTATTAAGAATCATAATTAACTAGGCCAGTTCCAATGGTCTTGTGATGGAGAGAACTATTTGTACCCAGAGAAAGGTCTGTGGAGACTGAGTATGAATCACAACATAGTATTTTTACTTTTTGTTGTTGTTTGCTTGCATTTTGTTTTCTTTCTCATTTTTTTTTTCTTTTTGATCTATGATAATTATGGAAATACAGATAGAAGAACTGCACTCTTTCAACCAATCAATGATGACACTGACACAGGATACCTTTGCCACCTTATAAGTATAACATGTCACAGTAGGGGCATTGAAATAGTGTATCTGGCCCATACTCTTTTGACAGCTGCCTTTCATAAGTCTATAAAAGACAAAGTACTATTCATTCATTAATTAGTGAAGAAGTATAATACTTCTTTTTACTTACCAGATGGTTCTCTATAGGCTAACAACATAGTAGTGTCATGAAGATTTTTCTACCATATGCAAGAAATCTTTTCTTCCCTACTTCTCCATACTATAATCCACCAGGATAAGTCAATGAGTAGGTTCAGAATATATTCACCCCCACACACACACATCCCACATATAGCTATACACACACATATACACACACAGGTCTCAATAGCTCTCAGATGTTTGTATAGGTAATTCCTTCTCTCTGCCACTACAAATTGTACAACTGACAGAAGGCTGGAGCTGAAGGCTGGAGCACAAGCTCAAGGCCTTGGACTCAGACAGATTCAACCCATCTCACACCACCTTGGTGGCAGGCTCTCCTCCTTGCTTCTGCACTGAAACCAAGATTCGGGAAGGTCTCCAGAAAGCTAGCCAAGCCCCAAGTGAAGGAAATAGGACTTTGAAAGAGACAATAAAGGTTTTGGACTTTAACACCTGGTTGTACTTGTGATGATTACTGAACTGAAACAAAGGTCTGCTTCCAGAGACCCCAAGAAACCCTCAAGAGAGAACATTACATTTTGGTTCCAGAACATGGGACCAAGTACCTTTATCTATGACCCAGAAATTAGGGTGAGTACAAGAAAGAAACTTTGTAAAGGACTAAACTGGTGCTTCAGCTGAAATGGGACAGATGTTTAGAAAACAGCCTTCTTTTCCAATTTAAGGAAAATGTGTAGAGAACATTGTTAGACTTATGAAAAAACCAAGGTTTAATTGTAACTTGGGAGCAGATCATTGAACTTTTAGAAACAGTACAGTATACATCTCCTTGGTTCTCTAAGGAAAAAAAATTGAATCCATATAATTTAATACAACTGGCTTTAAGAAATTATATAAGTTATAGAATAAAGAAAAAAAGAAAGAGCAGGAGAGGAAGGATCCAAACAAACTAGGTGTAAAGAATGAAGAATCACATAAGAATGGAGTTAAGTACAATTCTGAGTGTAGTGCTTCACAGCAGAAGCCATTAGGACGTTCCCCATCCCCAGACCTACTTCACTCAATTAACCCTTCATGGATGGAGGGAGAAGAAGGAGGGAGAAGAAGGAGCGGGAGAGGCAATAATACAATTAGAACCACCTATGAAGGAGCCTATGACAAGATTACAAAAGGCACTGGTTAAGGCAAAAAAAAAAAGACAGGATATATCTGATTTAAAAATAAATGCATATCCTGTGATTGAAGAGCTTGACTCTTCAGGTCAACAATGGAGAAGATACACTCATTTTGATCTGGAAAAAAATTAAGAATTTGAAAAAGGGTTGTACTCTTTATGAGGCTACATTGTCTTATATTAAGATGTCACTAGAGAGTTTGGCTTATGAAATTTTAACCCCTACTGATTGGAAATCCATCATAGAAAGGACATGTTTAGAATCTGGACAAAACTTGTTGTGGCTTTTGGAGTATCATGAATTATGTAGGATTCAAGCCCAATGCAATAAGCAAAAATCACTTTTGACCAACTAGCAGGTGAAGGTCAGTATGAAGACAATTCATCACAAACTAATTACCCCATAGCAGCTTATGAACAAATTGCTACTGCTGCAATAAAAGCTTGGGGATCTCTCCCAGGAAAAGATGGAGGTGAAGTATTCACAAAAATAGAACAAGATCCCAATGAACCCTTTGCTGATTTTTTGTTGTCTAACTGGCTAAGGAAAATGCCAATGAGGTTTGCAGAAGAATTATATGGGGAGTACACAAAGATGCTCCTTTAGAGGAAATCATAAGACGCTGTACCATAGTGGGCACAAATGCTTATTATACCCAGATTATGATGAACATGGAAGATAGGATCCCTCTTGGCAAGGGACTTCTAGAGAGACTCATTGATGCTTTCAGTGTGGAAAAATTGGGCATCTGAAAGCCCAATGTAAGTATAGAAATAGAGTGAGAGGACAGAGTGAGAGAACAAGACCCAAAACCCCATGTATAAAATGCAACCGAGGTTTCCATTGGGCCTCAGAATGTAGATTGACTCAGGGAAATGAGAGGCAGGGCCCAGCTCCAAGATATCAAACAAAAGGCAGGAGGGGAATGATGGCAGCCAAGGTTTCACTTTTAGAAATTCAGGGCTCTGATGTGATCAACCAACAGAAAAGCAATTAGATGGCAGAAAGGGATTACATGATCAATCAGCAGAAAAACAATCAGATAGCAGAAAGGGATTACAATTGGGGAGAATACAGGCTTTTGAAACCCAACAGAAGGGCAGTGTCCAGTGTGAGCAGCTCCAATATAATGAGCAGCTCCAATATAATGAGCAGCTCCAATGTAATTGCCAGGTGATGAGGAGAAATCTAGAAAGTGGTAAGTAGAAGGGACTAGATAGGTTAACTGCTTGGGGAAGAGGATTTGCTTGTATCTTTACAGATGGAGAAGGAATTACATGGGTACCAATGAGCCATTTTCGCCTTGTCCATTTGAAAGAGACAGAAAAAAGAGAAAAACCTCAAAACAAAGGAGAAAACCTAAAAAGCATCTGACACTGAAAGAGCATGGCTGATAATGAGACTGTTAAATAATTTTAAAATCAGCCAGAATCATTGGATTCCCTGAGATGAAAAATTGTTGATAAGACTATTGCAGGACTTCAAAACTTGCAGGAATCATTGAATTCCTGGCACATGAAGCAATGGACAATAAATTCCTTTTGGACTATTTCTAGGACTTGTGGGCATGTATAATTCCTCATGTTGATTCATTTTTTTTTTTTTTGTTACATCACTACTAGCCTGTGTTATATTACTATGTGCTTATGTAATTTATGTAATTAAGTGTAATACCTTCCACATTGATGGATTTATGTATACCTGTTTTAAGAGTGAGACCCTTCAGAAACCTGCTAATCTGATTTGATTTCCCATTTCCTTTGGTGTTTTCATGTCCTGTCCTGAAATGTTAGGGAGGGCATGATTACCTCCTTTTATGGGTTTTCACCCCATTTTTGAGCAGTCAGGGAAGGTATAATCACCTCCCTTTTGGTGTTTCTCACCTCCTTGAGGAGTCATGGTGTTCATGACCACCTATGTTCTAAAACAAAAGAAAGTGGGAGATGTTATGGGCCAGAACTCTGAACTTGAAACAAAGGATTCTTACTAAGTCAGTGGAATTGATAGACAATAGTTATCTAATTTAGCATGGTTCAGAATGATTGATTTAATCTTACAAGGAGATGTTATGGGCCAGGACTTGAAACAAGGTACTAAGTGGAATTGATAGAGACAATAGTTATCTAATTTAGCATGGTTCAGTATGATTGATTTAATCTTACAAGGAGATGTTATGGGCCAGGACTTGAAACAAGATACTAAGTGGAATTGAAGAGCCAGTGGTTAAATCTAGTTTAGCATTGATTTAACCCTACAACAAATAATGGTTTTCTAGTGACATAATGATTGACTTATACTCTGTGGAGCATATAAGCTAGAAGCCTCAGCCAGGGAGATTCAGAGACAAGTGGACAGAAGGCTGGAGGCTGAAGGCTGGAGCACAAGCTCAAGCCCTTGGACTCAGACAGATTCAACCCATCTCACACCACCTTGGTGGCAGCTCTCCTCCTTGCTTCTGCACTGAAACCAAGACTTGGGAAAGTCTCCAGAAAACTAGCCAATCCCCAAGTGAAGGAGACAGGACTTTGAAGGAGAAAATAAAGGATTTGGACTTTAACGCCTGGCTGTACTTGTGGTAATTACTGAACTGAAATGAAGAGATCCCAAGAAAACCTCAAGAGAGAACATTATATGGAGGGGCCACAACTGTTCCTGGAGGTGAAGTTTGAATTTCCAATAAACTACATTCTTTTCAGTATCCGGGGTGCTGCTCTTTACCCTTAAACAAAGGGACAAATGCTACCAAAAGCTTTTTGTGAATTAGTGCCAACAAGCATTTTCAATGTCTGAGATCAAAAAGGAGATGGAACCTGCATTCCACCAGACTGAAAGTGGCCATCTTAAGTTTTCTCTAATGGTGGCAATCCTTTAGAATAGGTAATTGAACTAGGCCAGACCATTCTGAGATCTGAGGCTGATTTCCTTGATACTGACTGACTCTTCCTATGTGGCAACAATACATATCATTATGTTCTAAATTAGAGCAAGCTTTATAATAATAGAAATACCTCCTCACTCAACTTAGATATCATCTGGACTGCTTATTGAAACATTGACTTTGTTTGATCTTCTGGATAGCCCTAAGATTCAGAGTTCCTTGCTGCTTAGCCCATTTCATTCTAGTCTATTTTCAGCAATGCAGATGTTTATCAGAGGGGAAATGTTAATTGCTTCTTTCCCTCTTCTCTTCTATCTCATGTTCCTAACTCAATCTTCCTTGCCCTTGGATAGTTCTGGTTCCATTTTTCTAGCAAAGTCCCTGCTTAGCATGTCTTGTTGAGCCTGCTCAGAGCTTCTGTGTTATCCCTGCTGACCTGTCTAGAGAAAATAAAATTGACAAAATGGAGGATATAATGTATCTACTAACAAGACCTCTCTCTATACACATGTGTTTTCCTCTGGGCAGCTGGTTCATTTCTGTCTTACAGCCTGGCTCCTGCTAGATGCTTCTTAAAGGACTAGAAATTTTACCTCCTCCCCTTCTCCAACAACAACAACAACAACAACAAAACCCCAAAACAACACATGGTAAAACCCAAAGAACATCTATTAAATAAAGTTAATTCAGTCATTACGTCAGTCCTGATTTATAGTTGTGTACATCCTATTCTCCCTGCCCCAAAGTTAGATTATAAATTTATTCAGTTAAAAAGTGGATGTTGGACTATCCAACCTCTATTGTCTAATTTTCAATGATTTATTATCTTGCAGGGATTCTTAATCTGGAGTCCAGGACTTAAAAAAAAAGCATTTTGATAACTGCATTTCTAAATAATTGGATTTTATTTTTATGCATTTGAGAGAAGGGGTTCTTAGACTTCACCAGACTGCTAAAGTGAGACAAAAACAAAAGGTTAAAACCTAAGATCTAGGGTATATTTGCATCCTTTTATCTTCTTCCTTCCCCTCCTAGGGCTATATGTTATAATGAGTGACTCCCTACCATTTTCTTGGTGCTTCAGGGGTGCCTACCTGATGTGGATGGATGGCAGGAGAGTAAACCAAATTGACTGCTTGCCTTGCAAAGGAAGCAAAGAGAGCACAAAGTTGGCACTTTTGACAATTAGCACCTCTAATGGGCCATTTTCCTAATGAGGAGTTTGTAGGAAGATTTACAGTAACTTTTTCAGAGCAGAGAAAAACAAATAACAGGAGAGCTGGCTCAGCTAATTTTTTAGGCATTAGGAGGACAGGATTCCTGATAATCAGGGTGCATGTTGTTTAAGGAGTGTAAGGTCATCAAGTCAAACTATTGTGCCCCTCTGGGACATCTATTATCTTGCAATTGGAAATTTGTTTATTAGACTTAAAAGACAATATCTACTCCAGTTGCTTTAGTGAAGCAAATTGGTGCGACTCTAGAATGACAGTCATGACTCCCATTTGCATGATGCTTTATTTTCTGTTAGTGTTACCTTGAACCTAGGTTTTCTAACACCTATTCCAACTTTATTTACACTCTACTATGGGCCTAGAAGAATGTTTCTTGCTTGCTTGAGTTCTGACTATAAATTAAGCTTTGCTTTCTCTATGAAGTTTGTGATCTTGATACCTATGCCTCAGTTTCCTTATCTATAAACATGAGAATTGAATTTAATGTTTTCTAAGGAGCCTTCTAATTCTAAATCTATTATTATTCTAAACCTATGAAACTATTTGATAACAGTATGATAACAGAAGGACATTTTGTTTTGTGAGCTGGATTAAGCAATTAAGACCTGGGATATTGGCTCAGTTGCTCTCATAATTCAATTTAAATAATCTAGAATATCCTAGGTCCTAGAATATCAGGGCAGTTTGCCTTGATAATTTCTTAAAAGATGATGTAGAGGCTCTTTTTTGATCATGATTTTCAGATAGACTAATAATATTTAAATTATCTTTCCTGGATTTACTTTCCAAATCAGTTCTTTTTCCAATGAGATATTTTTTTCTAATTTTTTTTTTTTTGGTTTTTCTTATTGTATCTTGCTTTCTCATAAAGTCATTACCTTCCATTGCTCAGTTTTAATTTTTAAGGAAATATTTTCCTCAATGAGCTTTTGTACTTCCTTTCCCATTTTGACCAATTTTATTTTTTAAGACTTTCTTCTCCTCATTAGCTTTTTGTATTTCCTTTTACACTATTGTCAATTCTTTTCCTAATTTTTCCTTTATCTCTCTTGATTTTCAAAATCCCTTTTGAGCTCTTCCATAGCCTAAGACCAATGCTTATTTTACTTGGAGGCTTTGGATGTAGGGGCTTTGACTTTGTTATCTTCTTCAGAATGTGTGTTTTGATCTTCCTTGTTATCACAGTAATTTTCAATGATCAGAAACTTTTTCTGTTGCTGATCATTTTCCTAGCATATTACTTGGCTTTTAATTCTTTGTTAAAAAGTTTCAAGAAATAAATAAAAATAAAAAATTACCATGGTAGAGGGTATACTGTCCCAAGTAGTTTTTTACTGACATTTTCAGAAATCCTTCTAAGGATCTCACCACAAGCACTCTTTTCTGCCCTGGATCCATTAAGAGTATCCTCACCCGATTGTAGCTGTAAGATCTAATGTGTTAAAGCAGGGATTCCTATGTTGTTAATGCTGGGGCCAGGGCTGGGGCTGGAGCTGGGGCTGGGGCTACACTGGCATAGCCTGCAATGGGGTTATGAGCTGGACTTCCACTTTGTTGCCACAGATCTTTTCTGCTGATATTCCAAGTTCTTTTAGATGTCTCTGGGCTGAGAGGTCTGGAAGCCACTGATTCAGAGGTACTTAGATCCTTTCCTGCTTTACTGTCATGGATGCGATAAACACGAGATGATCACATAGTCCTGCAAAATATGGTAATCTTAAATGAGAGATCATAAAACTATAGCATTTTTAGCTGGATGATACATTAGATATCATCTAGATTCTAGCCTAATATTAGGGCACCTAGGTAGTATTATGGAGCAACTAGGTGCTTCTATGGGACAGCTTGTTGGTGTTATGGATAGAATGCCAGGCCTGGAGTTAGGAAAGTGCATCTCCCTGAAGTAAAAAAAAATCTGGCCTAAACACTTACTAGCTATGTGACTCTGGACAAGTCATTTAACCCTATTTGTCCCAGTTTCTTTATCTATAAAATGAGCAGGGGGAGGAAATGACAAATCACTCCAGTATCTTTGCCAAAGAAACCTCAAGTGGGGTGATGAAGAGTCAGACATGGCTGAAAAATGACTCAACCACCACCACCACCACCACCACAATTCTAATACTCTGACAATACAGAAGAGGGAAATGAAGCTCAAATAGCAAAATCAAGTTTTCACTTCTGGGAAGTTGACTTTGGTATTCAAATTATATTAAGCGGTATTGGGGTCCAAAAGGAACATACTAACTAAGATGTCTGAAACATTGAGGGAAGAAAACAAAAAAAAAAAACCACAACAATTTCAGTTTGATTTTTATTCTTGGAGATAGTCCTTTCCCACAACGCAGAATGGAGTTATCAGAATATTGCTGAGAATTCTCCCCTAATGTTGTTCAATTAGGCAGTTTTCCAAAGTAGAAGCAGTGAAGTAGGAATCAAGATTTCTAAGTTTCAATGAGTTACTTCTGTACCTCATCATCTTCTTTTTTTTTTTTTTAATGAAGGGATAGAGCTAGATAATTTCTAAAGTGTCAGTTACGATACTCTGTGTTTCTAAGGAATCCTTCCTACCCTGCTCCCATTCTTCACTAACAATAGAGAAATAGTTGTATTTGGAAGTTTCAAATTCAGCAGAAAAGTAATTTCTATTTTTTAAAAAGGAAAGGACTTCTTTATGAATAAATGCATAATTTGAGGAAAATCAAGTTTTTTTTTTTTTTTTTTTTTTTTTTTTTTTTTTAAGGATTTCATTAACCTTATACCTTTGATTATGGTTTAAAGAAGGGAGGAAAACCAGATCCATTGACATTCTCTCACATCAAATAGAACCAAGGTATGTGCTTTGAAGTATCCTCTCTGCAATTGTTGCAATGGGTACTTTGGTCCCAACAGTATCTTTAGCCCCATGAAACCCCAAACTGGCAGTGATGAATAGATCTGCTTTCTTCCTTAATACTGCTTTAATAAGAATGCAGAGTAGAGTCAGTTCTTTCTAAGGGAGTTATCCAGTTCATTGCTCTAAAAGGAACAAAAATTGTAGTAGTATTAATTACATGATTAATTAGCAAATCAGAATTCCTTCTTACAGATTGAGAGGAGATCTATAATGGGAAATGAAAGGTGAAAAGACTGAGAGTTTTGAACTTAAATACAATTTTTACCTATGACCCCTTATCTACTCCACAAAATCCTTCCATTTGCTGTTTTCAATTCCCTTGCTGGCTTCTGCGGAATCTGGGGAAGAGGAAAGTAAGAAGCTAAAATGATGATTGAAGAAAATTAAAATCATAGAATTCAAGTCTTTTCCAATCTAATCCCTTTTTATTCAGACCACACTTTGGTTTCTCATTCATTGAAGCTTACATCGTGGCATTCACATTTTTACAATTCTGGTATTTAAGAATCTCTTTGCTCTGGTCACAAACTATATTTGCAGAGACTAATCACCCTCTGCTTTTCATTCATACAGTCAGCATGCACATAAGCCTCAGTGTCCTCTAAGAATGAGTTGGCAAGGCTCTTGTTTCCCAGTTGGCAAGGTTCTTATTTTCCTTTAGAATACCCTGTTCCCATCAGTGGATGAAATCCTAAGGCACACTGAAATGCACACCACTAAAAGTTCCTTAGGAAAGTAACTCACTGGATTAAATGTTTTAGTTTTCCCTGATTTCTGTTTGTTCCTCTTATAGATTCATTTCTCAGATATAGAGTCATCCTTTGGGATCAGAACTAGGACAGCTCTTCAAATCTAATTTAGGCAGCAGCTCACTTTGTTCAGATATTAGATCCACATACATTTTCCTTGATTATGACCCACGAGTGGCACAATGAACAAGTGAATGGAACTAGAAAAGCAAATAAGTTAATACTGCTTTCCTGTCTAGATGGAGATGATATTTCATTGTTCATGAAAATCTCCTCATACTTTACTTATCTCCCTAGGTAGGATCTAGCCACACTGACTTATTGACTGCTCCGTTTACAGGAAATTCCATCCCCTAATTCTGTTCTTCTTAACTGTCTCCCATGCCTAGAATAATAATTAATAACAATATTAATATCTAGCATTTATAAAATGCTTTATATTTTACAATTCACTTCACATGTGTTCTGCTTTTTTTTCCCCCTATCTTCCTTCAAGACAGCTCAAATCTCACTTTCTGCAAAAGACTCTGGACCCATGTTTCATTCCATTCATTCTATATATTTCCCCTGTTAGAATGATTCCCCTGAGGGCAGGGAGAGGGTTTTTTTTTTTTTCCCCCCCCTAGCCTTTCCCTTAGCACAGGCACAGAGTAATTGCTTAATAAATCCTTGCTGATTGACTGCTTGACTGATAGAGAAGTATAGAGGAAGAGAGTAACAAGGGAACATTGAGTAGATATGTAATACATAAAGTCTGTTCCAAAGGGAATTTTCTCCACTTTACAATTCCCTTATAACTTTTCCCTAGACAAGGTAGTTGACAAGAAAACTCCAGAATACTTTGCAGAAAAAGCTGGGAAAAGAAAGCACCCCTCTTTCCTGCTTCATGTTAAGCCTTCTTTGCCTTTATAAACCACCATTTTTCTGCCCTTGAAGCATTTTTTTCCTTAAGATTTCATCATATTTAGCCCTACTTTTCCTTTGAATTTTCTTCTAGGCAATAGCTGCAGAGAGGTTATTTAGTTCTTTTTTCTTCTCTTCTTGGTGATATACAGAGAAATTCTGTTTGATTCAGAACTCCAAGTATTTAAGTAAATTTGCCATCTTACTTTCATGAGGCCAAATTTGCTGTTCTTTACAATATAATAAGCTCTGAATACATTCCATGCACTTAGTCTCTAATGCTTTCTGCTATTTCCAACATTAAATACTGAGCTCCATGCTCTTGGCTCATTTTTTCTGAATAAGAGGAGAGATGTATGGACAATTTTCTATCTCTTCAATCTGTGCTTAGCATTTCAACCACTTCCCCAGAAGATTTTTTTTTTAATTTTCTCCATGGCTTCTGGGTTCTCACTGGACCATAGTCACCAATAAAGAGATCTCACTTTTAAATGAGACTTTAGTTCACGATGGATCAGTATAATGTTAACTTTCATCTGTGAGTGAGTTGTGGCTTTTTAGGTTTGGTGATTGGTGGAAACTAGAAAAAAACTAAGGAAGAAAGCATAAGAAGTTACTTGTAGCTCCAACAACCATAGCTCTGATAATTATTACTTAATCTCCCTATGTTTTAAACCGCTCATTTGGAAAATGAGGGGATTGAATTAAATAATGCCTATAGTCCTTTCCAGCTCCAAATTCTTATGATGCTATTTCTCTAAGTAGAACATGGCGCATTATTTTACAGCATTGAATGAGCAAAGGAGTGGAATGTAAAAAAATGTAGACATATTGACATTACTAGTAGAGATTTCTGTTAGAAATAAAGGAAGCACATAATCACCATTATCATCATAATCTAAAACTCCATTTTTTGACAGGCCTGATCCTTTGAGAGGTTAAATATACTAAGATGGAAACTTGGTTTCTCTGAAGATAGATAGCTGGTCTGTGGGTTGAAGAGGCTGCCTTTTGCTCTGTTGGTCTTGAGTTCTACTGCTTGAAACTAGAATGGTTAATTTAGAGCTGAAAGGTACTACATAGGTCATATGGTCCAACCTTGTGATTTAGTTAGGAAACTAAAATCCAGAAATGTTTGAGGACTTCTTCTCCTTCTCTTTCTCCTGTTCCTCCTCCCCTTTCTCCTCCTCCTCTTCCTCTCCTCCTTCTCTCCTCCTCTTCCCTTCTCTTCCTCCTCCTCCTCCCCCTCCTCTTCCTCCCCCTCTTTCTCCCTCTCCTCTTCTTCATCTTTCTTATCCTTTTCCTCCTCCTCCTCCTCTTCTTCCTCTCTTCCTTCTCCTTTTTCTCCCTTCTCTTCCTTTTCCTCTTCTTCCTCCTCCTCTTTTTCCTTCTCTTCTTTCTTCTTCCTTTTTTCTCCTTCATAGTTTTCATTCTGATTTCTTGAAATAAAGCTCTGAAAAGATTCCTCATTGAATGGCCAATAATAGTCCCAATTCAAGCTTATGTAGATAAATAAAAATAAAAATAAAATCTAATTGTAGATAAATATTTTTTGGGATGGCAAATTGATTCTTCTCTTGCTCAACTCTTAGCCAATCCTCAGTCACTGAAGGGGCACTGTTTCAAACAAACTGAGACTGAGGAAAGACATTAATTTAGAAAGTCCAAGGTCACTCGCTGTATCCTGAACAGTCACCTGTCATTTTGATCTTTGTCACGCCATTGGATTTTGATGACTCTAAAGGAGAGGGTAAAACTGATAACTTTAGGCAGCTCTGCCCCACTCATATCCAATTCATGTGTAAGCTAAGACCATATGATGTCATTAGTCATTGAACCCATATTCTGATTCCGAATTTAGCATTACAATGTCCAAATCTAGTAATCTATGTTTCTTTGACAAATACTCACCCCATTCTGCTTTAATGCCTCCTGTTCTTTCTGAGGCTGCCTTTTTTGCTGTTGTTCAGTTTTGTTTTCTAAAAAGTTCTTCTTGCTGCAAGAAAATGATAATAACAACATCTAGCATTGATATAGTATTTTAAGGCTTACAAAGCTCTTTGCAAATCTTTGATCTTTTTAATAACCCCTCAGTTAGGTGTTTTTATTATTCCCATTTTATAGAAGAGGAAATTGAGTCACACAATTAATAAGTATTGGAGGCAGGATTTAAATTCCAGTTTCTCTGCTTCCAAGCCCAATACTGTATTCTCTAACCGCCACTTAGCTGCCCTGATAAAATTTGCTTGATTGTTACTAATGTCCACGGGCCTTGGAAGAACTCAGGAGACTTTGGTGGCAAATAAAGATATCCAAGACCAATGTGATATCATTTCCTGGAACCAGGAATCATGTTTTCGCCTTTTTCATCTCAATTTACTTCAAGGGCTAGTGGTCCAAGATTCTGAGAAATGACTCCCAAGGAATCATCAGTTTTAGGCAAAGAATAATTCCTAGAACAAGAAGATGTAGCCTGGCCTATACCTCAGGAATCAGGGTGAGAAGGAACTGGTAGCTTCTGTGTCTTCTTAAACTTACAGCTATGAATTAGAAATCTTTATGTCAAATGTCATGCCTCTGAGACTGGAGAGGATTGAGATGTCATCAGGAGATCTGAGCTCTAGTTCTTTCTCTATTGATAATTCACTGTGTGACTTTGGCCAATTCATTTCACATTTCTGGGTTCCCATTTTTGCTTCTGTAAAGTGAGAGGGGAGAAAGATGACAATAGACAGAAAAGGTAGGAAGAGACGTAAGAATTCAGCATCTTATTGAGGTCTGTCTTTTCACCATGTGGACTTTGCAGAATTGGAGATAGGATTCTGGTTTTATATACCTCTCTGTTCCTTCCTATGGACTTGACAAGATGTTCCCCCTGGTGCTGTGGTGCCCTCTACTTCAGGTAATAACGCAGTTGATACTGGGCTGAGAGAGACTAGGATTATGATTAGTGGGTGAGAAGACCCTACCACCTCCTTCAAGAATGAATCTCAGAGAAGGAAGCAGTTGCCCCAACTTCTCCCCAGGACAAAGTATAATTTAAAATAAATAGCTCTTTGCTGAAGTTAGCAATGTCTATTGCTGCCTGCTTAAAGATTACAAATATACTCCAGTTGATTTTTGCAAGGGACTGCAACATTTATGGCTTTAAGGGAGGAATGTATCCCTATATTAGAACTGCCATGGAAATGAAGGACATTTCCCTTAAATGTTCCTGTCCCAGTGTGGTGAAAATAAGGATTTCTGAGATTATTTCATAAATAATTCTAGGAGAAAGATGCCAGAAAAGGAAGAAGCCAGGAGGAGAGACAGATTTTTGGAGTCTGTTGTTCATCTTAGCACCACATGCCAAAACTTCACATTATCAACTTCCCAGAATCAGGCCAGAGCTCCTGGTTTATATTTCTCTGATCTTTCATTTAAACCTTCTAAAAGGTATTGCCCCTCCTTTTGCTGATGCTGCTATTTTAGTTAACAATGAAATCTGTGTGGAGCCGAAAGAGACTATGACTTGTGTGTGTGCTGCTGATTAAATCAAGTTTGAAAAGATGACCCCACATACTTTTTAGAGAAGATATTCAACTCCTATGATTCTGAGTCAAAAACAGATGCCCTAACTTGTCTCTGAGACAGGGAAGAGTTAGAGCAAACACTTCTCTGCTTTTTCCTTACCTACCAACTTGATAATGTCATGTAAAGAATTTTTTTGTTTTTCAGTCATTTTGTGTCCAATTCTTCAAGACTCCATTTAGAGTTTTCTAAAACGAACTAGACTAGACTAGAGTCGTTTGCCATTTCTTTCTCCAGCTTATTTTACAGATGAGGAAACTGGAGTGAATATGGTTAAGTTAAGCCCAGAGTCATACAACTATTAAGTGTCTGAGGCCAGATTTGAATTTAGGAAAATTAGTCTTCCTGATTCTAAGCCCAGCAGTCTATCCTCTATGCCACCTCGCTGCCCTGTAAAGAAATCAGTGACCACAATAAATAAATTAGTGAATGAATGTATAAATGAATGAATGAATATATAAAGTAGAAATGTTGGGCTCCATGATCTCTATGGTCTCTTGTAGCTTTAAGATTCTGTAACTAGAAAGAAGAGATAATCTTAAAGTTAAGAAAAAGTAAACAACTTGAATAAGAAGCTTCTACTAACTAGAAAGGGATATCAAAACAAGACAATACATCAGGATCTTATTGAGTTTTCTTTAAAGATTCCAGGAATTAAGGACCTATGAAAAGTGTGTCTTTATGTAAGGATCACTTTGTATTTCATGAAGTAGCTGGATAAGGATTGCTATGGTAAGGAAGCTTTATAAGCATAAACATTTGGAACATGAAGTTTTACAAAAATGAATATTGATGGCAAATATGGAATTATGTTTAAAAGGATTACATATGTTTTACCTAAAAAAACTGGTTTGGGAGTTCTGACAGTTTTCCCTTGGAATTCCCATCAGTGAGTAGAGGATTTCTTTCCCTTCCCAGCAGCTATGGCAGCTAAAAGCACATAGTTTTAATACATGAGCTTGCTTGGGTAAGTTTGACAAAATATTGATCCTAAGATGGATGTTTCTAGCCTTGGCAGATGCCATGTAAAATCAATATTTCAGAAATCCCCTCAAGCTATATCACCTTTTTTTTAGGAGAAAATGACCATTTCCAGGAGATGAGCCGTGCATATGTGGCTCACCAAAAGATCTGGTCCTTCAGTTACTGTGATGACAGTGTAGACTGAAAAGAAAGAGTATTCTGTTCAGTCCTATAAGTTCTCTGGGAGTCTTCTTTACTTAAAAGGAAAGAGTTGTTCTTTATGTTTTAGGTAAGTTTTTTTTATTTGAGAATCTTTTGTGTTTTTAGCATTTCTATTGTGATAAAAAAATAGCTAACTGATTCTTTGTATCTTCAGTACTTCAGTATTGAGTGACATTTCTAGAAAAGATGGGATTAATTTGTCTTTATGCTATTTGAGTCATGAATTATATTTCAGCTGTATTCAAACTATTCTCCCCCAAATTTTGGGGTTGGGACATAAAGAACCAGAGAGTGTAAGAAAAGCCTAATGTCCCTTCTTTCTAGACATAGGTATCTTCAAGACTGAGTCTGAGTTGCATGTGGATCCTTTTATAGGATAAGATGTTCCTTCCCTGGATAATGGGTTATAAGAGGAAAGGAAAGAAAGAGAGAAGAAAAGGGAGAGAAAATTAAAGGGAAAAAAGAAGGAAGAAAAAAAGAGAGAGAAAGGAAAGAAGAAAAGAAGAAAGGAAAGAAGGAAGGAAGGAAGGAAGGAAGAAAGGAAGGAAGGAAGGAAGGAAGGGAAGGAAGAAGGTACAAAGAAAGGAAAGAACAAAGGAAGAAAAAATAAAGAAAGGAAGAGAGAAGTCAGGGAGGGAGCAAGAAAGGAAAGAAGGAAGGGAGGAAGGAAGGAAGAAAGAGAAAGGAAAGAAAGAAGTAATTAAGAGAGGAAGGCAAGGAGAAAGGAAGGAAGAAGGGAGGAAAGAAGACAACCTGGAAGGAACAGAGGAACACTTACTCAAAATATGTTGTACATAAGAAGAGAGAATAATAAAATGATTAAAGGATGAAATGGAACACATTACTTTGAAATGTGTCTTCCCTCACCTAACCTCAAGTGTAAATTTCTTTATGTAAAATTGAGGAGAATAAGATACAGATGTCAAATGATTCACAGAGATAGTAAGAAGTAATTTGGACCCAGGTCTTTTGACCATAGATCCAGTACTCTGTGCATGTTGTCATGGTGATCACAGAAAGCATTGCCCCTTTAGAACAGGAGGGTAGACTTTCTGAGTGAAAAACCATGATACCCAAGCTTGCTCTTCCACACATTGATTTGTGTTATTCTGTATTCAGTCCAGCATGAAATTTCCTGTTTAGTTTTCCCTAAATGATTCAATTTTTCCCCCCCAATCTCCTCATCATGAAAAATTCAGATGGTAACATGTATCACGTTTATTTTAAAAGCACCAGGTAAATCAGTTCTAACTCCCCCAGGAAATGTGGAATTTCTAGTCCATTCTCAGAGAGAAGGTGGTGACTGACTTTGGGACATGGGGTCTAAAAGTTCTTCATTGACGTATAAGTGCAATACCTATGTACACTTTTTTTTTTTTTTTTCAGGGTAACCTGGGTTCAGAAAAGATAGCAATATTGACATGTCCTTTGCAGTTGTTCTCAGTGGAAGATGGAGTTTAATTTGCCAATGGAAAAATTCTGCTTTGCCTTAGAATGTAGTATTGGAAGAGGTCATCTTCAATTTATTTATTTATTTATTTATTTATTTATTTATTTGTTTATTTGTTTATTTTAATTTTAATTTTATTTTATAATTATAACATTTTTTGACAGTACATATGCATGGGTAATTTTTTACAACATTATCCCTTGCACTTACTTCTATTCAGATTTTTTCCTTTCCTCCCCCAACCCCTCCCCCAGATGGCAAGCAGTCTTATATATGTTAAATATATTACAGTATATTCTAGATACAATATATGTGTGTAGAACCGAATTTTTTGTTGCATAGGAAGAATTGGATTCAGAAGGTAAAAATAACAGTTTACACTCATTTCCCATTGTTCCTTTTCTGGATGTAGCTGGTTCTGTCCATCATTAATCAATTGGAATTGGATTAGCTCTTCTCTATGTTGAAGAAATCCACTTCCATCAGCATACATCCTTGTACAGTATCATTGTTGAAGTGTATAATGATCTTCTGGTTCTGCTCGTTTCACTCAGCATCAGTTGATGTAAGTCTCTCCAAGCCTCTCTGTATTTCTCCTGTTGGTCATTTCTTATAGAACAATAATATTCCATAACATTCATATACCATAGTTTACCCAACCATTCTCTAATTGATGGACATCCATTCATCTTCCAGCTTCTAGCCACTATGAAAAGGGCTGACACAAACATTTTGGCACATACAGGTCCCTTTCCCTTCTTTAGTATTTCCTTGGGATATAAGCCCAGTAGTAGTATGGGTGGGTCAAAGGGTATGCACATTTTGATAACTTTTTGGGCATAATTCCAGATTGCTCTCCAGAATGGTTGGATTCTTTCACAACTCCACCAACAATACATCAGTGTCCCAGTTTTCCCACAGCCCCTCCAACATTCATCGTTATTTGTTCCTGTCATCTTAGCCAATCTGACAGGTGTGTAATGATACCTCAGAGTTGTCTTAATTTGCATTTCTCTGATCAATAGTGATTTGGAACACTCTTTCATATGAGTGGAAATAGTTTTAATTTCATCATCTGATTGTCTGTTCATATCCTTTGACCATTTATCAATTGGAGAATGGCTTGATTTCTTATAAATTAAAGTCAATTCTCTGTATATTTTGGAGATGAGGCCTTTATCAGAACCTTTACCTGTAAAAAATTTTTCCCAATTTGTTACTTCCCTTCTAATCTTGTTTGCATTAGTTTTGTTTGTGCAGAAACTTTTTAATTTGGTGTAATCAAAATTTTTTATTTTGTGATCAATAATGGTCTCTAGTTCTCCCTTGGACACAAACTCCTTCCTCCTCCACAAGTCTGAGAGGTAAACCATCCCATGTTCCTCCAATTTATTTATGATTTCGTTCTTTACGCCTAAATCTTGGACCCATTTTGATCTAATCTTAGTATGTGGTGTTAAATGTGGGTCCATGCCTAGTTTCTGCCATACTAATTTCCAGTTTTCCCAACAGTTTTTGTCAAATAATGAATTCTTATCCCAAAATTTGGGATCTTTGGGTTTGTCAAAGATTAGATTGCTATTTTTATTCACTATCTTGCCCTGTGAACCTAACCTATGCCACTGATCAACTAGTCTATTTCTTAGCCAATACCAAATGGTTTTGGTGACTGTTGCTTTATAATATAGCTTTAAATCAGGTATACTTAGACCACCTTCCTCTGACTTTTTTTTTCATTAGTTCCCTTGAAATTCTCGACCTTTTATTCTTCCATATGAATTTTGTTGTTATTTTTTCTAGGTCATTAAAATAGTTTCTTGGGAGTCTGATTGGTATAGCATTAAATAAATAGATTAGTTTGGGGAGTATTGTCATCTTTATTATATTCGCTCGGCCTATCCAAGAACACTGAATGTCTTTCCAATTATTTAAATCTGACTTTATTTTTGTGGCAAGTGTTTTGTAATTTTGCTCACATAATTCCTGACTCTCCTTTGGTAGATATATTCCCAAATATTTTATACTATCGACTGTTATTTTGAATGGAATTTCTCTTTGTATCTCTTGCTGTTGGATTGTGTTGGTAATGTATAAAAATCCTAAGGATTTATGTGGATTTATTTTGTATCCTGCGACTTTGCTAAAATTCTGAATTATTTCTAATAGCTTTTTAGCAGAGTCTTTGGGGTTCTCTAAGTATACCATCATGTCATCTGCGAAAAGTGATAATTTGATTTCTTCATTTCCTACTCTAATTCCTTGAATCTCTTTCTCGTCTCTTATTGCCGAGGCTAGAGTTTCTAGTACTATATTGAATAGTAATGGTGATAGTGGGCAACCTTGTTTCACTCCTGATCTTACAGGGAAAGGTTCTAGTTTATCACCATTACATATGATGTTTACTGAAGGTTTTAAATATATGCTCCTTATTATTTTAAGGAATTTAATTTATTCCTATACTCTCAAGCGTTTTTAGTAGGAATGGATGTTGGATTTTATCAAATGCTTTTTCTGCATCTATTGAGATGATCATATGGTTTTTATTAATTTGATTATTAATATGGTCAATTATACTAATAGTTTTCCTAATATTAAACCAGCCCTGCATTCCTGGTATAAATCCCACTTGGTCATAGTGTATTATCCTGGGGATGATTTTCTGAAGTCTATTTGCTAATATCTTATTTAAGATTTTAGCATCAATATTCATTAAGGAAATTGGTCTATAGTTTTCTTTCTCAGTTTTCGATCTACCTGGTTTAGGTATCAGTACCATGTCTGTGTCATAGAAGGAATTTGGTAGGACTCCTTCAGTCCCTATTTTTTCAAATAGTTTATATACCATTGGAGTTAGGTGTTCTTTAAATGTTTGGTAGAATTCACCTGTAAATCCATCTGGTCCTGGGGACTTTTTCTTAGGAAGTTGGTTAGTAGCTTGATCTATTTCTTTTTCTGAGATGGGACTATTTAGACTACTTACTTCTTCCTCTGTTAATCTGGGCAAGCTATATTTTTGAAGGTATTCTTCCATTTCATTTAAGTTATCGAATTTATCAGCATAAAGTTGAGCAAAGTAGCTCCTAACTATTGTTCTAATTTCCTCTTCATTAGTGGTGAGTTTACCCTTTTCATTTTCAAGACTATCAATTTGCTTTTTCTCTTTCCTTTTTTTAATCAGGTTTACTAAGGGTTTGTCTATTTTGTTGGTTTTTTCATAAAACCAACTCTTAGTTTTATTAATTAATTCAATAGTTTTTTTACTTTCAATTTTATTAATCTCACCTTTTATTTTTTGAATTTCAAGTTTTGTGTTTGTCTGGGGGTTTTTAATTTTTTCCTTTTCTAGCAATTTTAGTTGTAAGCCCAATTTGTTGGCCCTCTCTTTCTCTATTTTATGCAAGTAGGCCTGTAGAGATATAAAACTTCCCCTAATTACTGCTTTGGCTGTATCTCACACATTTTGGTATGATGTCTCATTATTGTCATTTTCTTGGGTGAAGTTATTAATTATGTCTATGATTTGCTGTTTTACCCAATCATTCTTTAGTATAAGATTATTTAGTTTCCAATTATTTTTTGGTCTATTTTCCCCTGGCTTTTTATTAAATGTTATTTTGATTGCATTATGGTCTGAAAAGGATGCATTTACTATTTCTGCCTTACTGCATTTGATTTTGAGGTTTTTATGCCCTAGTATATGATCAATTTTTGTATAGGTTCCATGAACTGCTGAGAAGAAAGTATATTCTTTTCTGTCTCCATTTAGCTTTCGCCAAAGATCTATCATATCAAACTTTTCTATTATTCTATTTACCTCTTTGACTTCTTTCTTATTTATTTTGTGGTTTGATTTATCTAATTCTGAGAGTGCAAGGTTGAGATCTCCCACTATTATAGTTTTGCTATCTATTTCCTCTTGCAGCTCTCTTAATTTCTCTTTTAAGAATTTAGATGCTGCACCACTTGGTGCATATATGTTTAATATTGATACTGCTTCATTATTGATCCTACCCTTCAGCAGGATATAATGCCCTTCCTTATCTCTTTTAATTAGATCAATTTTTATTTTTGCTTGATCTGAGATGAGGATGGCTACTTCTGCTTTTTTGGTTTTGCCTGAAGCGTAATAGATTCTGCTCCACCCTTTTACTTTTAGTTTGAATGTCTCACCCTGTTTCAGTTGTGTTTCCTGTAAACAACATATAGTAGGATTCTGACTTTTAATCCAGTCTGCTAACTGCTTCCTCTTTATGAGGCAGTTTGCCCCATTCACATTTATGGTTAGAAGGACTAATTCTATATTGCTTGCCATCCTATTAACCCCTGCTTATGCTTTTGCCCTTTCCTTCCCTTTTACCCTCCTACCCAGTATTAAACTAGTGAACACCACTTGCTTTTCACAGCCCTCCCTTTTTAGGATCCCTCCCCCACCTTAAAGATCCTCCCCTTATTTTACCCCTTTTCCTTGAAATTTCTGTATTCCCTTCCCCTTAGCTTACTCCTTCCCTTTCACTTTTCAATGAAGTGGAAGAAGTTTCACCATAAATCGAATATGTCTATTGATACACGCTATGTTCATCTCCCCCCTTTCTTTCTCTCAGATATAATAGGTTACCTTTGCCTCTTCATGAGATGTAGTAACACCACTTTACACTTTTTTATGATATAATCTCCTTTCCACCTCTAGTTTCTAAGACAAATTGTACATATGTTCTTTACATATTTTTTGACAGAAGTATAGTTCTCAAGATTTCTTTTTACCTTTTTAGAAATCTCTTGTTCTGTATTTGAAGATCAAACCTTTTATGTAGGTCTGGTTTTTTCATCAAAAATAGATGCAATTCATTTATTTCGTTAAATGTCCATCTTCTTCCCTGGAAAACGATGCTCATTCTTGCTGGGTAAGTTATTCTTGGCTGCATACCAAGTTCCTTAGCCTTTCGGAATATCATGTTCCAGGCACTGCGTTCTTTTAATGTGGACGCTGCTAGATCCTGGGATATCCTTATTGTGGATCCTCCATATCTGAATTGTTTTTTTCTAGCAGCTTCCAATATCTTTTCCTTTGTCTGATGGTTCTTGAACTTGTCCACTATATTTCTTGGCGTTTTGATTTTAGGGTCCCTTTCAGTAGGTGATCGATGAATTTTTTCAATGTCTATTTTACCCTCTGTTTCCAGAATGTCTGGGCAGTTCTCTTTGATAATTTCCTTGAAAATGGTGTCCAAGCTCTTTTTTTCCTCCCATTTTTCAGGGAGTCCGATTATTCTCAAATTGTCTCTCCTGGATCTGTTTTCCAGGTCTGTTGTCTTTCTGGTAAGGTACTTGACATTCTTTTCAATTGTTTCATTTCTCTGGTTTTGCTTGACTACCTCTTGGTTTCTCCTTGAGTCATTCATTTCTACTTGTTCCAGTCTAATTTTCAATGATGTATTTTCTTCACTAACTTTTTTTATATCTCTTTGTAATTGTCCAATTGAGTTTTTATCTTCTATGGAATTTTTTTCCATTTTATCCATTTTATTTTTTAGAGAGCTAATTTCTTTTTCCAGCTCACTAATCCTGTTTTCCTTGGAGTTGTTTACCTTTTCCAGCTCACTAATCCTGTTTTCCTTGGAGTTGTTTACCTTTTCCAGCTCACTAATCTTGTTTCTCAATGATTTGATTTCTTTATCCACTCTGTCTTTGAATGCATGGGATGACTTCTCCAGGCTCTCTTGCCAAGCTTCCCTTTCCTTTTCCCATTTCTCTTCTAGCTCTCTTGTGAGAGCCTTTTTGATTTCCTCTATGAAGTTCTTTTGTATTGAGGAGCAGCTTATATCCCTCCCAGGGGATACATCTGGGGACAGTCTGTTCCCAGTCTCCTCAGCATTTGAAGTCTGCTCCCTCTCTACACAGAAGCTGTCAATGGTTAGAGCCCTTTTGAATTTTTTGTTCATTTTGTCAGAGTAGGAATCAAAGAAAACAAACTGACAAGAGAAACAATTGGTCTGTTTTGTGGGGGATGGGGCTGGATGGTATTAATGGGCTTCCTCTACAGACTGGGGGTAGGGCAGCAGAGAGCCACTAACAGCAATGACTGTACTGAGTCTGCTCTCTGAGGTTCTGAGAACTCACTGAGTCAGTCCAGGTGGGGGTTGGGGGTGGCCGGCTTCCAAGAGACGTTGGCTTTCTGGGGTTTTAATCTTTACCTCCGGTGTTTACACCCTCTCTGCTGCTCCTGGCTTGCTGCCAAGACGGAGTATCCACACTGGGGCAAAAGCCCTTTCACAGAAGCGGCAGAGATTACACCCCTCCCCCTCTGGTCTGAGCTGTGTGAGCTGCCTGTCTTGCTCTGGCTTGCCTGCCCTCAGTCTGCGCCCAGTCTGATTGACCCTCCCCCGAGCAAACACAGACCTTTTCTGGCGACTTTCAAGGATGTCTTCTCTTGGTGATATTTTGTGGATTTCTTTCTGGATCAAGCAGGTCATCTTCAATTTAGACAATATAATTTTACTTAAAGACACTTGTCTTTTGGTTCCTTATGCAAAATCAAATTCAAGAAATGCCAATGTGCCTAATACTAGGTGGATGAAGTGGCATATACAAGTAATGATAGCTAGCAATTCCAAAATGGTTTAGGGTTTGCAAAACACTTTACAAATAATAACTTATTTGTTTCTCACAATAACATTGTGAGATAATTCCTAGTTTTTTTTTTTTTTTTTTTTTTAGATGAAGAAACTGATAGACAGACGTTAAGTGATTTGAAGTTATACTGCTGATAAGAATCACAGACAGAATTTAAACTCAGGTCTTCCTGACTGAAAATCCAACTCTATGCACTGTACCACCTAGTTGTCCAGACATATATGTGTATGTATGTCTACATATACAGAATATAATATGTACAGGAAAAAATTACAAAATAAATACAGGATAGTTAGTTTGGAGGCTACAGAGGTGATTCCATTATCCATATAGTGCTTCTGCTAAGAATATGTGATGTGTTCCTTACATGATTTTTAAGATGCTTCTTTACCTCTCTAGCAATGAAATGTTCAAAAACACAAAGTGAAATAAGAAATGAAAAGCAGAAGAGAGCTACTGAAGCTATTTGAGCAAAGCCTTTTTTTTTTTTTTTTTTTTAATGAGGGAGAAAGCTATGAGGACTCATTAACTCCCTAAGGCCCTGACACAGAAAATGCTAAGAGATAAAATTGAGAAACACAAGATCTGGAGCTGTGTTTCATTTATCCACATGTCCCCCACAGTACCTTTCACATGGTGGGCATTTAATAACTATGTCCTGAATTAAAAACCAGACAACTAGCTTGCCAGGAGAAGGTTAAAATGAAAGATCTGTAAAGATTTACTCACTGCTCAAGATTTATTATTTTCTTTCAGTTCAGCTTTACAGATTCCTGGGGCAAAATATAACTGTAACCACATTGATTTCAATGAATACATTTCCTTCAATTATCCAAATGGACAGTTTCTTTCACTCACCAGGATCTGTAATCATATAGTGCCTAACAGGTAATTATTGCCATTTGAATAATTTCTGATTTTCCTTACACTTAACTTGACAGTGCTGTGGGCAGCGTTAGAGAATAGACAACAGTCTGTTCAGATCAGCATAGAGATCCAAGTTTTTTGGGAAGCTCAATCCTGATGATTGCATTCAGAAATGGATGTTTCAATGAATTGCCAAAATAGATTGCTACAGAAGCTTATAGGAGTACAGCTCTGTACTGCTATTGTCATAATTTAGAGGCCCCCAATCCAGATCCTCAACCTTTGGAGTCCTGTGGATAAATTTCAGAGGGTCTTACATGGCAAAAATTTATTTTTGTTTTCACAAATTTTTGATTTCCTTTTCAATCATATATGATATTTTGTTTTAAAACATTCTGAGAAAAGTGTTTAATCATTTCAGTTGTGTCCTACTCTTCATGACCCCATTTGGGGTTTTCTGGGCAAAAATACTGGAGTGGTTTGCCATTTCCTTCTCTGGCACATTTTATGGATATAGAAATTGAGGCTAACTCCTGTTGGTTTACCCTCATACAGTTAGTAAATGACTGAGGCCACATTTGAATTCAGGTCTTCTTCACTCAGGCCTGGTGGCTTATTCATGGCACCACCTAGCAGGCCTTCTGGGGCATAATGTATACTATTTTGCCAAAAGTTTCTAGTGACATAGAATGGGTTTGGAATCCTTGATCTAGACTCAACTCTCTCATTTTCTAGGTAAAGAACTTCTGAAGTCCAGAGAGAATCACACAAATAAGTAGTAGGTTTTGAAGCCAGGTCTTCCTTTCTCCAAGATCAGTACTCTATTCATTGTACCATATGCCACATAAAATAAACCTAAACATGTAATGTAGTAGCATCATAGAAAATAACATTTTCCAAGGAA
Source organism: Sminthopsis crassicaudata (assembly GCF_048593235.1). Classification (NCBI taxonomy): domain Eukaryota; kingdom Metazoa; phylum Chordata; class Mammalia; order Dasyuromorphia; family Dasyuridae; genus Sminthopsis; species Sminthopsis crassicaudata. The sequence goes on along the minus strand of NC_133620.1, from coordinate 310,651,388 downwards.
CCCTTCGTGATATATGGGAGAAAAGAAGTAGAAAGTGAATTTTGATGATCATCTGAAAGTGACAGTTTATGCTACAGAGATGATGTCCTTTCTCAACACAGCTTCTGCTAATTCAACATAGAATAATTCATTCTTATACAGTTCTTTATAGTTTTTCAATTTTTAAAAATTATACTAGACCTTTGAGATATTTAGAGAACCATAAATTATAGGACTTGGAAAGGAATTTCATGTCCAATACTCATATCTACTCAAGAATTTCCTCTACAACATATCTAAATGGTCATTGTACTTGTGCTTGAAGACTTCCAATAAGGGAGAAATCAAAATCTTCTTGGAAAACCAATTTCAACTTTTTTTTGGTGGCTCTATAATTGGGAAGATGTCCTTAAATCAAACTTAAATATTCCTCTAGATAATTTATATCTTTGATTCCTAGTACTGTTCCCTGAGTCAAAAAAAAATAAGTTTCATCTCTTTTGCCATTCTCCAAATTACAAGTTGTCAAAGAATATGAACAGAAGGGGTTCTAAAGAAAAAAAAAAATCTATCAATAGAAATATTTTTGAAAAATGCTCCAAAATCACTAATAATTAGAAAAACATTCTTAAACAATTCTGATGTCCTATCTCTCATCCATCAGATTGGAAAAATTAACCAAAAAAAAAAAAAGAGCAATGTTAGAAAACTTTCAGAAAAATGAGTACTGTTAGATTGTTATTGAAGCTGTAAATTGGTCCAGTCATTCTGGGAACCCCATTGTCAAATTATTATTATTAAATAGTAATCATTAAATTATGAATATTCTTTTAACTTCTATTTCCATCAGTTTCCTCTATTGTAAAATAAGAACAATTATATTAGCTATCTCTCAAGAAGGTGTTAAGATCAAATGAGATGTTTGCAAAAAACACCCACTTTGTGTTGGGCAGTAGGTTAATTTTTTTGCAAATATCTCATTTGATCTTAACACAATCTTGAGAGGTAGATAATATAATTGTCCTTATTTTACATCAACATCATTATAGTCTCTATTTTAAAGATAAGAAAACACATCTCAGAGAGGTTAAGTTACTTGCCTACAGTCACATAGCTAGAGTAAATAGTAGAGCCAAGATTCATTCAGAAATAGTATGGCACAAGAGGAAAAAAAAAGAATTAGGTTCTTCTACTTCTGAGATTCTTTTTTTTTTCTTTGTGCCATACTACTTCTCTCTGTAGAATATTTTCAGAATGCTACAAAATTAAATTCTGTAAAACAGGAATTGCCTTGGGGTTAAGTTACTTGCCCAGGATCATGGGGTTAGGAGTTACTAAGCGTCTGAGATCAAATTTGAACTCAGGTCTTTTTTGACTTCAGGGCCAGTACTCTATTTACTGTGCCATCTAGCTGCCCCAAAAGCTGACTCTTTTTTAAAAATGTATTTGTTAGTTTTCAAAATTTACTTTAATAATAATGATTTCCATTTTTTCCCCTCCTTCCCTTGCCACTTTTCAAGATTGCCATCTGACATAGGTAAAAGAAGAATTCTTAACTAGGATCTGTAAACTTAAAAACATGTTTTCCAATATAATTGTTTTATTTTGTAACCTTATATATTTTATTTTATTCATTTAAAATCATTATTTTGAGAAGGGGTTAATAAGTTTTGCCAAACTTTCAAAAGGATCATTGTCACAGAAAGTTTAAGAATCCTTAACTTAATTTTATTCAGTTTGTCTGAATAAAGTAAAAAAAAAAAAAACAAAAAAAAACAAAAAAAAAATGGGAATGACACTAAATTTGATGGCTGGTACTGGTAGGCTGTGATCATTTCCTAAAATATTGGCAGTATTTCACTTTTGAATTTCTTGCCCAAGAATCCCAGAAATGTTCACAAGCATTTCATTAGGCATTCTTTTGAAGGTTTTGCTTGTTTTGTTCAACTTGCTTTTCCTCAAATTATGACAATCTGCTGACCAGACAGAAAATTCAAGTTTGGGCACAATGAGAAGTCATTGAGTCTATCCTTCTGAATCCAAACACGAAGTATCAAAATTTTTCCTGTCTCTTTTTGGATCTTGCTGTAGTCAGAATGAAGACTGCCTTTTCTAGGAAAGAAGTGGGAATAGGGTTGGATTAAGTATGATTATTTTCAAGAGCATCTTCATTTGCCCTTTCAGGTGACTAGAGGTCTGAAATATACTTTTACATTTTCATAATAAAAGCCCATTAATATAAATGGGAAATCAATAAGCAATGTCTTCAACATGTATATTTCAAGATCACATTGGAAGAGGGTACTGTCAGGTCATTTAAGGATAGGAACTTTGCATATGTTGGGGGCCTGACAGAGAAAGGTTACCGTTAAGAAATTCATCTTGAATCTGTTCTTATCACCTCCTAATAAATCATGTCAGGCCACTATTTTTGAATACTTAATTTAACTTATTTCCATCTTTTTTTTCCTTCTTGCTCTTTAGCTACTCCCAGGAGTATCACAGGATTAGTTGCCCAGAACGATCATCTGCAACTCATGGTTTGAAACTTGGCAGAAGCCTATAATTCTGACATTTGCTAAGGCTCTGGTTAGGCCTTTATTCATTATTAATAATCCTCTTAATTAGGGAGATATTTCCACATCTTCCTCTCATTTCATCCGCTTTTTCTACAAAGCTCCTAATTCATTCCTTAGTGGTCCTTGATTGTGATCCTGGCATATCTTTTAACAAATAGTTTTTCTGGCTGACAAGAATCACCTTTTCATGAAAAAACAACTTTTTAGAAGAAATAATCCCATCTGAATATTCAAGCACAGACACTTATTCTCATCCATAGATGCAATAACCATCCCTAACCAATATACCACTGAAAACTCAAAATGAAGCAAAAAAAGGCCTCTGTAGCTAAAAAAGCTACCATAAAGTTCAGGCACCAAAGTGATCATAAATATCAATCATATTTGAACAAGTTGTTGTATATGATTGTGATGGAATACTGTTGTGTTATAAGAAATGATGAACAGCATGTTCTCAGAAAAATCTGGAAATACATGAACTGATACAAAATGTGAACACTGCACAAAATAACAGCATTCTTGTATGAAGATCAATTATGAATAACTTAGTTGTTCTTAGGAATATAATGATGTAAGACAATTATGAAGGATTTATGATGAAAATTGTTGTCCATCTCCAGAGAAAGAATTGGTGGAGTCTGGCTGCAGATTGAAAAATACTTTTAAAATACTTTAAAAAAATTAATTTAAATTTAAATTAAATTTATAATTTTAAAAGTATTTTTAAAATATTTTTTTAAAAATTAAAAAATTTAAAAATATTTTAAACTTTATTTTTGTTATTTTTTGAGAGGAGGGTGTTTTCTTTCACACAGCATAAGTTATGCAGAAGTGTTTTTCATGATGTATATGATCTATGTCAAGTTGCTTGCCTTCTCAATGTGGCAGAGAGAGTGAGAGAAAATTTAAAACTCAAATTTTAAGAAAGTTAAAATTGTTTTTACATATAATTGGAGAAAATAAAATATTAAATTTAAAAAAATATTACTCATAGTAGAGTCTCTCTGGCTTCTGTCAAAAAGAAATTATTATTGGCTGGTTCCTTTTTAAATCAATCCATTAATTAATCAAGTTTTTATTAATTGCCTTTGTGCCAGGTATTTCTAGTTTCTGGGAAAGACCCAAAGAAAAAAAGTGAAACAATTTGTGTCTTCAAAAAGCTTACATTCTAACAGGAGATATTTACATGCAAAATACATAATAGCACATTTATTGATCTCTACAAAACACATACATATAAAACATATACAAAATTACCTTGGAGGGAAAAGTTCCTCAGCAGATGAAGAAAGACCTTCTGCAGAAGTTCTTATATCTGAGCCTAGTCCTGAAAGGAATCAGATTCCAAGAGCAGAAATAAGAAGAGAGATCATTCCAAGAATGGGGAACAATCAGCAAAGAAACCCAGATATGGGAGGTGGAGAGCCAGTAAGGATGGACTATACCTGAAGGGAAAAAATAGGGCCAAAGTTTGGAAAGATTCTCAAGAACTTTAAATGTTCAGCAGAGGAGTATCTTTTGGATCCTTGGTCAAGAAGTGACAAAGTTAAACCTGTGCTTTGTAATTTTTTCTATATTCCCTCCCCCCTGTCCCATTTCTGTCAGACACAAGAATCCCAAACTGTCTCTATTGTGAAATACACATTTTTTTCATGGCATTTGAAATGCTTATCTTGATTTGGCACCAAACACCTTTCCAATAATTTTATACTCCTCCTCTCCAGTCTAGTCAAACTGGATTATCTCTTTCCTGTACATGACATTTCATTTCCCATACAAGTAGCCCCTCATACCTATAATGTGTACTTCTTCATTGCCTCTGCTTCATAGAATTCATGTGTAATTTCCTACATAAGGCTAAAGCCTTACCTGAAATTCCCAGTTATTAATACTACTTTCTTTCTGAAATTGCTTTCAATTACTTTGTATATAATTTGCATTTATTTACTTCACAGATAGTATATCTTCCCAGTAGACTATAAACTGCTTGAGGAAAAGAATTATCTTTGTTTTTATATCCCTAATGCCTCATGTATAGTAGATGTTTAATAATGTTTATTGAACTGAATGGATGTAAAAAACTGAAAAAGCAAAGTAGACTGAGACCATTGAGATGATCCTACATCCCTCAGTGAATCATAAGAAAATGTGTCCTAGTACTCTTAGAATCATTAAGTAATAAGAATTCATAATGAAGACAATGAGCAGAGTTAAATTACATTCTGGGCACTCTGTTTAGGCAAACAAGAAGGATGCAATGTATCTTAGAAAGATCTTTATTAAAAATTATAAAAACACTGGAGGTTCAAAAACGTTTTAGTATTTAGGGTAAACTTGAGTTACTTGGAAAATTAATTTGTGGGACAGCTCATTAAATCTAATTAAGCATTAAGTGCTTATTATGAATGGTCTTAACAAAGTATTACTAGAATGCCTCAAAAAGGAGTGAAGATGATCTTGAATTATAAGACTTTGAGAGTTAAAAGGGATTTCAGTGAATATGAGTCCAATCCATAAGCAAAAAGAATACCACTATACCATACTCCACAAATAATCATTTATCTTATTCTTGAAGACTCCCAACCTTTCAAGGCAGTCATTTTCCATTCCACATCTGTATTACACTCATTGTTAGATAATTTGCCCTAGTGTCTAGTGGCCTCATTGTAGCTTCCGCCCATTGTTCTTACATCTGTGTTCTTGTGCCAAGTAGAATAAATCTAATCTCTCTTGTAATATGACAGACCTTAAAAACATGGAAGGCATCTAGGTGACATGATAGATAGACCACTAGATTTAGAATCAGAAGATTCATTTTCATGAGTTTAAATCTGGCCTTAGATTAGCTGTGTAGCCTTAGGCAAGTCACTTAACCCTATTTGCCCTAGCTTCTGAATCTGCAAAATGAACTGGAGAAGGAAATAGCAAACCTCTCTAATATCTATGCCAAGAAAACCTCAAATGGAGTCACAAAAAGCCAGGCACAACTGAAAAATGACTCAATATCAAAAACCTTGAACACAGCTTTCTTTTTCAGCCAAGCATAGATTGAGAACTACCTCACTGGAAACATGCCACATTGACATTGGACTATTAACAACTACTTTTTGGGTCTGACCATCTGATTAGTTCATAATGTATCTAATTATATTATCATCTAATCCATCTCTATACATCTCCATTAAAAACAGTAGGGAACATTTTATTAAAAGTTTTGCTAAAATTAACACATAGGATATTAGAATTATCCTCATCTACTATTTCAGTTATTATGCCAAAAAAGAAAATTAGATTGGCCCAACATGACTTGCCTTTTAATTTGCAGTCATAATTAATTGAGAATGAAATTTCTTAAGAATGGAACTTACTGAATTATCTCAGCATTTTCTCTTCAGAGAGCTTCAAACAAGGAAAGAGGAGGTGGATATGAACCCTTCTTACATATGTCTTTTTTTATATTTTTCTGCAAGATCTTAAGATGTCTCTACTCAATCTGTTTTTTTGAGGTTGACATTTTGTTAGTATAAAGCCATGTGTTTTATTATTGCTTTTTGCTTTTTTTTCCCCTTCCAGATCATTCTCGACATCTGTATATTTGTATTCCCAATCAATTCATCCTCTTTTTTTGTTTCTTTGTTTTTGGCATGTTTGTTTTTTGGGGAGGTTTGCCACCATGGATTCAAGTTTTTTTTTTTTTTTTTTTTTTTTTAATTCTGCCTATTATTTTTGCTGTGTAAGCCATAAATTTTGTTTTCAGGATTATGGTTTCTTTTGAATATTTTGGGAAAATCATGTTGTATTTCCTTGCTTTCTTAGAAATCTTCATGGATCTTTTATTCTCTTATTCAGGTCTTATTTCAATTCCATTTGAATCGCAATATTTATTAAGAGATGTTTAGATTTTGTGGAGGTCACCTTCCTTTCCATTTTAACATCTTCTCTGTTGATTTATCTATATGTTCTTGAAATTTTTAATCGTTTTTTTTTCATTCTGAGATCTCTGCCAATTTTAATTTTTTCTCCTCACATTCCCCCATCAGACTTCTCCTTTGATGGCAAAGGCTTAGAACCTCAAAGTTATCTAAGCTTCTACTAATATAATGGAATTTACTTTTCTTAGGCATTGGTCTCTGTTTTATGTGACTTCTAGAAACAGTATTTTCTCCAGATGGACACCAATCTCCTTTCCTTCAGGCTTTTGTAAGAGTCCTTCTCTCTGACCCCCACATCCAGCTCAAATTCCCTCTGCTCTTTAGTTTTCTGCTTAGTGCTGCTGCAACCCAGAAATATTAAACTTGGTCTGCTTTCCTATTCTTTTCATTGCTCAGAATCAAAGTGAGATGAGGGCAGACAAATTTAGCTTACTGTTGCCCCAGAATGGTGGGGTGATAGTAGAGGCAAAGCATACAGGCTGACACTACAGCAGCAATTAGTTATTCCATCTTGCTAGAGAATGGGAAGTGCTGGAGAAGGGATTAATGAATAATTATGGTAAAGATTAAGGATTAGTTTTCTCTGCCATTAATTCATGAGGTTGTCACCTCATTAGACATCTTAGCCATTGGAAACATTTAAAATTACTTTACCTCTTCCACATAATTCTTATTTTGGAGAACTTTGAGAATTTTCAAGGATTGTAAAAAAATTGTAGTCTTTCAAATTGTGTCATGTGATCTGACAATGTCCTCAGATTCATAAATGGCATGTTCTTTACTCCTATTATTCTGCTTTTTTCATTTGTTATCATTTCCTAAATGTTTTCTTAGATTTCTTGGATGCCGTTATGCTTTGCAGTCTTAATTATAGTGTTATATTGAATTACCCCAATTGAACCACAACTCATTCTCCTATTGTAGACATTTAGGCTATTTCCATTTTTTTTTTTTTTTTTTGCAACTATTGGTACCTTGCTAAGAAAATCTTTCAACAAAAGTTTTGATTTTTAAAATCATGTTTTCAGGACATATCCCTTAATTTTAAATAATTTATAAAATTACATTACTTTTTAATTTTTAATTCCTCTTTGGTTATTTTTATTTTCTCCTTCCAAGTGTAAAGTGTTATTCAACTTGCCAGAGAAAGTAGAAACAAAAATTTAAAAATTCCATCTTTCTATTATCTATTACATAAGTTTTAACTGGTGGTCATATCTCTTTTTTAAATACTTCTCTTAGAAGCAAATCTTTTATGCTAGATAAACTGCTGGCCTCAGCATACATACCAGTTATGTTAATCTGGCCCAGTACTTTAACTTCTCTCAACACCATTAAAAGAAAGGGACTATATGGCCTCTATGATCCCTCTTAGGTCTAAGTTGTAAGATCTTTTCTCTAATATATTCATAATATTAGATAATACCTAAGGATTATCTAAATGATGGATACAGTTCATGCTTGGCAAGGATAGATGTAATCTGTACTGTCTCTTCAGAGAACAGGAGAAAAGCTGTACTTTTATCACTAGCACACTAGCTGTGGGGGAGGCAGGCAAAGTTTAACATTCCAGAGGTGGGGCAAGTTCTTTTCTGATTTGCAAGAAGAATATAACCTAGAATCAAATCATCTGCCCCTCTCAAGTATTTCCACTCTGAGGCCATGAATCCCAGGCTCAAAAGGAAAGACATTTCTTTCAACATCCTAGAGAGAGGGCAGCCTTTATTCACCAGTTTGGGTCTCTCCAAATGTTGATTACACAAAAAGACCATCCTCTATATCAAATAATGAGTAAACCCCACTTAGCCAAATAAAACAAAAAACAGAAACTGGAACTCTATAGAATAAGAACATACTAGAATATATATGAAATTAAATGAGCCATTCAGTATGGAGCAAATTAAGATCTAAACTTGCTTGAAGGGCTACCATGTACCACTCAGTCTTTTTCTTTTTACTGCCTCCTTTTTTCACATGCTTCTCCCAGTTTCTGAAACAGATGAATTCATTATAGCATTATATTCTGTATTCTATCTGCCGATTGAGAATCACATCTTTTTTCTTGTACTCTGTAATGGGCCAGAACTCTGGAGAAATATACTCGAGGTAAGGATTCTTAAAACAAGGTGTTAACTCAGTGGAATTGATAAGAAAATTGTTATCTAGTTTAGCATGCGATTAATAGTTCTCTAGTTCAGTATGATTGATTTAATCTTACAACAAATAATGGTTCCCTAGGGATATAATGATTGGCTTATACTCAGTATGATGAATGGGATTTAATTGTAATAGAGTATTTAAGAGGTCAGAGTCAGACCTATTAGAAAGACTTGGAGATAGAGAAGACAGAGGACTGGAAGCTGGAGGACTCGAAGAGACTTGAAGACAGAGTCCCTCATGGTGGCTGTCCTGTCTCCTTCACTTCTCCACTGAGACCAATGACCATCTGAAGGTCCCTCAGAAAGCTAGCCCAGCCCCAGACAAAGGACACAGACTGTGAAGGAGATAATAAAGACTTTGGACTTTATTCCAGACTATTCTTGTGGTTATTATTCTGCTGAAACCAAGGCCCATTTGGAGGATCTCCAGAAAGCTAGTCAGAATATTACGGTACTCAGCATGCAAAATAGGTTACATGTCTAAGTAATAGAAATCTTTGAATTGAGGATTCTTTATCCTTACCAGCCTCAACACAACATGGGCTTTAATAATAGCACAATTCTTATAGAATTATGTCATACTGAAAACTCACATTCAGTTACTTGTCCTTTATCAATACATACATATATATATATATATATATATATATATATATATATATATAAATCTTAAATTTTTATTTTCAATTCTGATTTACTTCCCTCCTACTTCCCCTCTCCCACCTAATGAGAAAGCAAGAAAAATAAAGCTCATTACAAATTATTTATCTTTTAAAAATAAAAATTTTTGGTCAAAGGTTTACATATGAAGACATCCCCTTAAGTCAATACTCTCTTTTGCTCCTCATTGAAATTGTTTCTCTGTGGGCTTTCAGAATTTAATTCTTGAGAGCTTTGCATATTTCTTGGTCTAACACTGTAGAATTTTATGTGATGAGCTCTTATTTATCCTTTTTCTCTGAGTTGTTTAAAATCAGTCTTTCCAAAATCTAACATGCCTTTCTGACTATGTCTGATTTTCTGCTCCTCTTTCACAAACTTTTAGATGGAGTGCACATTTCCTTCAAAGTTCCCATCACTTCTGTTTTAAGAACTAGTCCTTTGTTGATAAGAATCTGTTCCAGCATAAGAGTTCTTTTCATCACTTTTCTAACTATTTGAAAAATGAAATAAGAGCAAATGAAATAATAATAATAAATCTGCTGCCATATCTTTGGTGCTTAAAGGTTTTCAAAGTACTTTACAAAAATTATCTCATTTGAATCTCAAAATAATCCTGTGAAGTAAATATTATTATTATCCCTACTTTATGGAGAAGGAGATCAATTCTCAGACAAGCTAGTCAGACTGGGAGCAGCTAGGTGGTGCAATGGATATAGTGCCAGGCCTAGAATCAGGAAGAATTTTCTTCATGAGTTCGAATCTGGTCTCAGAATCTTATTAGCTGTGTGACTCTGGACAAATCACATAGCCCCTTTTGCCTCAGTTTCTTTATCTATAAAATGAGCTGAAAAAAGAAATGGCAAACCATGTTAGTATCTTTGCCAAGAAAACTCTAAATGGGGTCACAAAGAGTGAAATGACATGACTGAAACAACTGAACAAGAAAATATCAGAGTTAAAATTTGATCTCTTCTGACTCCAAGTCTAGCATTCCCTATAGTATAGTGTGCTTGCTTTCATCCAAGAAATTACTACATTTTTTACTTTAGGAAGAGATATAGCTCTAAAGATGTTTGGGTAATGGGAAACTTCTATTACCACTATATCATGCTTTCATTTCAGGTTTGTCATCTGTTTTCTGAATTCCTAATTTAATTCTTCTCTCTGCTTCTCTCCGTCTTTGTCTCTCCCTTCTTCCCTCTCTCCCTCCATTTCTTTTTCCTTTCCTTTTTTCCTCCCTCTTTCTTTTCTTCTCTCCCTCTCTCTCCCTCTCTTTCCCCCCTTTCATCATATAGCTGGATAAATATAACTTTATTTCTTCTGTTGATCTTCAGCCAAATGCTTTTAATTATGATTCTCTTTTCTGGTTTTTGGACTTACTCACATTGATATACCTTAATATACAATTGAAATTCACCCAGCCCTTTTAGCTATTGTGATCCTTTCGAATAAGGTAAATTTTTCCCGAGTTACATTCATGTGTTCCATCCTCCCAACTTCTGATGATATGTGTGATGCCAAATTTGCCTCCTTATTTGAAAGCAGACATCTGAGGAGACTGATTTTATTGCTAATTCCTTTCTTGGAGTTTGTTTCCTATAATAACACTGCCATCTTTAGCCTATTCTTCTTATATTGAACATATTCTCTATACGATTTAGTTTAGTGTCTATACAAAGTCAATTTTTTCCCTCCTACTTTAATTTTAGTTTAAAGCCCTTTCAATTAGATTTGTAAGACTCCATGCAAATATATTTTTAACCAATCTTTCAATCTTTATCTTGTGTAATCCATCTTGGACTAAGAGTTTATCATTCCTATATTTTAAATCACATTCCATGATTCCAAAATCTCTTCATATCCCATCTCCTTTGCCATGTTTACTTTTCAAATTTTCCTCTCTCTTTCAAAGCTCTTGCCTTCAATCAATAATAAAGATGATCTTCTTATCTAAACATTTCAGTTTATTGTCCAGCAAATCATAATTCCTAGTAACATTTTCTACATCCCTTCTGGTAGCATTATTTGCATTTTTTTAAATCATAAGAAGTAGGTAGTAGTTGCTAGGTTTGGCTACTCTTGGGAAGTTCTCTGTCATTTATTGACAAATGCCCTAAAAGGATAATGTGCCTCTTTACTGAATGTTAGGTTGACCTATAGTGCCTCAATAGAAAGTCATTAACCATCACTACTCATCATTTTTTCTTCTGATTTTAAATATATAAACTCTCTTCTCAACAAGATCTATAACATAATTGATTAGAAAATGAAATAGTGATTTTCGCCCAAGAAGTTCCAATTTTGTCCTCTGTGGAAATAGTCAATATCTATTACTTCATTTTAAATATTCAGTTCTCTTTATTAATATCTTTTTCCTGTATTTAATTCTTAATAGTCAATCTGAAAATATTTATTAGGTACTTGCTTTGTGCCAGGCAAGATACTAGGCATTCAAGATATAGAAGTAAAAAGAAAAATAATCCCTGCCTCAAGAAACATGTAGACAAATCAGTTAAGACAAAATATATTTCTATAGGCTTATAAAAAAGACAAGTATATTTGTGGGCAAGTAGGGGATGAAGAGGCATTAGTAAATGGTAGGTAGTTGTTGAGCTGAGAGAGCTAGGAATTCTAAGACAAAAAATTAAGGAAGAAGAGCTTTGCAAGGACACAGAAGAAAAAGACATCATTCCATGTAAAATAGATATCAAGAAGATAATTTTACTGAATTGTAGAGTATATAAAGTAAAACAATTTCTAATAATAGCAAAAAAGATAAATTGAGATTAGGCTTTAGTGCCTCTTAATACCAAATAGAGGAGTTTATATTTGATTCTGAATGGAATAAGAAATTGACTCAAGAATCAACCCATTTTGCTGGGTTGACCATCTGCCATGAATGTCATACACAATTGGACTTCAGTAAACACTAATCCAGTAACAGGACAACCAAGGGTATATTGGCAAGTCATTCTAGTGGGCTGAACTCTAAGCTGCATGATTAGCATGTGATGGAGAGGGCAGGGAAGATATTCATCTATATTAATTCCTGGGCAGTAGTCACAGGGCTTGAAAAAAACTCAGGACTGTACAATCAAATGCTCTCTTCTTTGGGGACAGGACCAATAGAAGAGCTTTGCTGATAATTTTCACTGTATTTAGATGTTTGTGGATATCAACCAAAACAAATATCACAAGTTAAATAACTAGGTTGGGGGTTTAAAAAAGTAACAAGTTGTCCACTGTCAATATGGACATTGGAATTCTAATTTCTCATTGTGCTGAACAGAGGACTGTATTATTACAAGATAGCTATCCCTCCCTAGCTAGTATCCTTGTGCCAATTAGAATACCCATCTAATCCAAATGGTCCTCAATCTGTCCCCCATTGACAAAATTACATTTTCCCATTTCAGAGCTCAAGATTACCTTTGCTAATCAATAGCTTCCTTGTTATGCAGCTGAACTTTCTAGTCCATGTGTCCAACCACTGAAAAATCATGTCTGCGATATCAGTGCTACCCTAGAAAAAATAAAGCTCTGTAATCCAATGGTTTCTTGGATCCAATCTTCGAGGCAATTTTCCAGAAAACAATGAGCTGTTTTTGGACATAGTTCTTGTTGATTAAATATAGTCCTTCCTTATTCCTTCCTTAATACAAAAATTTCCTTGGCTTCAAGATACTTGCTCCACTCAGAAGTCATCACATGCCTTAGATACATTGCACAAATTCTTTCCAATAGACAGACCTCCTTTCTCTGATGTAATTCAGATGAACTCTTTCTCAGAAAGTACTTTGGAGGGCTAAGGGCTAGTATCATTGGGAAATGTCTTGCTTTACAATATTATATGAGAAGTGAAACTGTTATGTAACTATAGTGGAAGTGAATTTGCTTTGAAGAAAGGAAATCCTTTAGCTACGTGGTGACAATTCTGAGTTATTGGATAGGAGTGAGGGAGAATCCTTATTTAGCTTTCATGGAAGAAAGTGAAAGTCCATCTACAGTTTTCAAAGGGAGAAAATATTTTGCATAATTCTTCCAATGTGGCTCTCAGGGAAATTTTGGTGAGTGAGCCAGGGAATATTGAATTGGTGGCATTATTGGGACAATCCTGAGGCAAGTGTCTTATGATCTCTTAGTTGTTTTATTACAGATGATCCTGAGACATGATGGAGAATTATTGACTATGCCAGTAGTATGACACCCATTTCTGGGTGCTGCTTCCATTTATCATCATACCCTCACAACAAAAGAAAGATCTGTGACTATGTTTTGGTGTAATTATTTGTTATATGCCCCTCATATTTCTCATGCTGTTCCTGCTTATTAACTTGTCACCATGTTGCATTAGGAAACCCACTGTGAACAAAAGATTTGGCATCACTTATATGGATGAGATTGAGCCTTGGATGTTTCAAAGTAGGAAAAAAATATTCAATTCTGGCTTTTGTTTCTATTCGCATTTTTTGGTTCTTTTTCTTTTTGATCAATTTGGATTTGGAGGGGACTGTTATTTTTCTTCTTTTCCTCTTTGTCCTGCTAATGCCAAGAGCATTATTTAATAAAAGCCTTGAAAGCATGTAAATGGTGGAAAGTTCCAGAAGATCCTTAGGACTGTGCCACCATGGGAATGTCATTTGATAAGATCAGGATTCCTCCATTTCTTTGAAGCAAAAGTTTATTTTCCTAAAAGCAAAAATATTACCTCTGGCTTGATTTGCCCCTGCTTCTCTTCATGCAGCTTCCTGGTCACCTAAGAACATAAAATATATCTACATAAGAGTTTGAGAGAACATATGAATCATCATCCCTTGCTATGCTGAACAGAATTTATAGACGGAGTACCTAAGTGCTACTCTATCCTTCCTAAATATCCTAGCTGTGTTAAGTCCAAAGTAAAACTTTTGTTAACTGCCCAAGGCCTTACAAGTCCCTCATTTTTTAACAACATTGAGCTTGAAACTGAATGAAGAAAAGGCTGCAAATTATGCCTCAGGAGTTCCTAACTCATATCCTCATCATTTTTCTAGGATTCTTTACCTGTTCAGGAAAATCTAAATTTCTAGTTACCCTTCAAGCCCAACTTAACCTCACTTTTTTGGGCTTCCACTTTTTCTTCTCTAAAATGAGAGGACTTTTGGAAGCAGCAAAAAAAGCACAGCTCCTTCTCTTTATTGCCAAGGAGGGAAAATATGAATAAGAAACATTGTGTGAACTGTTAGACGTGGTTAATATGCCTTTATAACAAAGATTAAAAACAAAGAGGAAGAGAAGAGAGTCTTTTTCTTTGTTTTTAATCTTTGTTACAAAGGTGGAATGGTAAAAAGATGTGGAAGGGATATATTTAGAGATGATTGGGATTTTAAAACAAAAGGCACAAACAGAAGCCAAGATTCCTGTTAAATAATAAAATGAGAGTTGGACTGGATGATATCTAGGGTGCCTTTTACCTCTAGCTCATCACACAACATTTCTTATATATTCTGCATTTATTGAGGGAAGGGACTTTCTTATCTGTTTCACAGTGCCTGTTAGAGTAGTTTGCTGAATATCAAGGTTAGGAAGGTTCCTCCCTCTGCCTCCCTCTAAAAGCTTTTGGATGTATTCATTTATCCAATCTGAGGAGGAGACACTGCTCCCCCTCTTCCCTCCTTCCCACCACACCATGATGCTGAATCAGCAGAAATGAGAAAGCTTTTATATGAATTCATCTTTGACAAATTTCCTTTAATCATTTAAACCATATGAATATAACTATGTTTTCTTAATACAGAATCCATAATTCTAGCTCATTGTTATAACTTGCAACAAAGAAATCATTTAAAAAAGAACATTATGGAGAAATCCTTTGAAAGTTTGGAGATTCATTATGAAAACTAAAAATGCATTATTTGGATATTTTATATGCATAACATTCTTCTATTTCCTTATTATATTTTGCTCTCAAGTGCTTATAACTTACAGTGAATTTAAGTCAATTTATTTCTTCTTCCAAGAGATTAGGGAATGAAAGGCCTGGTATTTTATAAAAGGAATTTCATAATCAATCAGCAGATAAGGGACACAACTTTTCCAAGGGAAAATAATGACCTTTTTGCCATAGTGCAATGGGCCTCAGGAAGAACTGAGATCACTTATTAACTGTGTTACTTTGGGCAAATTTCTTAACCTCTGTCTGCCTTAGTTTTCTCAACTGTAAAATAGGAATAATAATGGCACCTACCTCACAAGGTTGTTTGAGGATCAAATGAGATAATATTTTTCAAGTGCTTAACATAGTACTTGGAAGATAGTTGACCCTTAATAAATGCTTATTCCCTTCCTTTTTTTTTTTTCACTCCATTCCTGAAATCATGTCATGCAGGTGACTCCCAGCCTTGACTTTTTATACAATCAGATCTATTTGTCACAATATAGTCCTGGCTGAGGAGTAAGTTTCTATCTTTCTTTGTCAAGAACTTTTTAAGTGGGCAAGTCATTTTTTTCTAGTTCCTCCTTATTGCTTAGGTATCATTTCTAAGATGAAATGGGAAGATTTGAAGTGATGGTTTGACCTGGGAAATGAACAGATAAGAGTTACATCAAGGCTAACATTCACAGTGAATTCATGGTGTAGTAGAAGGAACATTGGTTTTAAGAGACAGAGGCAAAGTCTTGCTTTTTTATGAGAATCATTTCATCTTTCTGGATTTATCTGTAAAATGGGGATGGTAATGGCCTAAAAGAGTTTCTTTTAGGTTCAATATTTGCTAATGATTCAGCTATTACTCACCCTCAAACAACAGGCATTTTATTAAGTTTCAGGAACTATATGCTAGACATGATGCTAGGTCCTGAAGATATAAAAACAAAAAATGAAGTTCACTTTGTGATGTTATCATTTTTACTGAATCCCCCCCCCCCCAATGAGGCTGGGGTTAAGTGACTTGCCCAGGGTCACACAGCTAAGAAGTGTTAAGTGTCTGAGACCAGATTTGAACTCTGGTCCTCCTGAATTCAGGGCTGGTGCTCTATCCACTGCGCCACCTAGCTGCCCCTACTGAAAATTTTTAATGTATTCTGAGCCACAAACCTCAATCAACAAGAAATATAGCCTGATACCCCATTTATTGATGGGCTTATAAGTAACAAAGAGAAACACATTCACAGACACATTGGCAAAGTCATCCAGATACCCAGATTTCCTATAACTGCATTGATTTGCTACAAAGAGATTTCACTTGGCTCTTCTGTTCTTCTTCAGGTCAACTCAATTAGCTCTCTAGTTATATATTTTAGAAATATAGTGTACATAATGTGTATTGTATAATTTAGAAATCTATATTATTATTATTATGCATAATTGATTATACATAGCACCTCTAAATTATATAATAGCTAGAGAGCTATTATAATATCTACTATATGATTTAGAAATATATTATAAACTTAAAAATTATAGGACAAAAATTTGGACTATTCCTTGTTTTATATGCTAACTTCAGGAAGCCTCAGAGTGGGAGAGGATTGCTGAGCTTATTAAGGATATTGAGGCAGCTATTCCAGTCTATTTCTCCCAAACAATCAACTGCCCTTCCTCCTTAATTAAGATAATGCTTAGGACAAACTAGTATAATATGAGGTAAATCCTTGAGGATTTGGAAATTTGTGTAGATTTTCAATTAGGTTACTTTAGCACTCAATAATATCAGTGATCAAGCTTAAGGAATACTTTCTTGGATTTTTCCCTCTCTCACATAACCTATATTCAATCAATTATCAAGCCATGTACTTTTTCCTTTTACCATTAAATCCATGGATTATCTTCCTGAACATAATATTTCCTTTTTCCTTATTGTGTTCAATAAATCTTCATTGGCTCCCTAGTACCCATAGGATAAATTTCAAACTTAGTTTGGCTTTTAGGCTTTTTCACAGTCTAGATCCAGTTTGCCTTTCTAGCTGTTTTCTTATTATTCCCAGAGACAAACCCTGTTTTTTAAAATACCTAGATTATTCCTTATTTTTCAAACATTCCATACATATTCCAGTTACCTCTCATTTGTTCACATTGTACATGCCCCAAGAATTACCTGAAATGCTTTGTATTCTCTATACTTAGCTAAATCTTCTTCATCCCTTTGGGGTTTAATTCCATTTCTATGAGGTATAACCCAAGGTATGACCCAACCCTAAGCCATGATGACCTCACTTATCTGAGCTCTTGGAGCATTCATTGTTGGCATTACTTATTTGGATCTTATTATATCCAGGCTTTCACTGATAGTTACCTTAGATTATGTCTCTAATTAGACATTAGGCCAATTAAGTGTTGGGGCTATATTTCATTGTATCTCTGTGTACAGCAATTTTCATGAACATAGTAGATACTTAAAAAAATGTTTACTGATCATTTGCTGTTCAATTAGCAAAAAAATTATGAAAACAAAATGAATTTTCATTCATTTTAACTTTTAAAAATTCTATATAGCATGCATGAGACATACCCAATACCCAATAGTGATCCAAAGTTTGTAGTTCTTTTCATACAGCTGGCCTGCCTCTTTTCTATGGCTCTGAACCTTGACTTTTTTCTGCCTCTGCCAAATGCTACTTTTAAAGGGTAAATTAAAAATCTGTCTCCTTGAGCTCAAGATTCCCTCTAGAGATCACACAATAGAGTGTGAAGAACAGACTGTATTAGTACAATCTTCCAAACTGCTCTCTTGTCTGTTTTCCTGGTGAGTGTTTCAAAAATGAAAAACATGCCAGGAGAACATTATGTTTTGGGTAGGAAATTTAAAAGTTGGCAGAAATCTTTAAGGATCTTGGGTGAGAGAGGATATGACATTGTTTTGGTTTGTTTGAAGGTCTCTAGATTTTTCTATAACCATTACTAATATTAGAAAGAGGTTTCCTTGCCCAGGTGCATGGAAGGAGTTAAGACTTCATTAGATGCCTAAGCCATCTTTTTTTTTGCTTAAAAATGATAGTATGAATCCAAAAATCATAAAAATACAAACTATATGGGGACTGAGTTGGACACTTAGAATCTTAAAACTGGAAGAAATTTTAAGGATTATCTAAGCTAATTCATTAATTTAGCCAACAAGGAAACTGAGAGACCAGGGAGGTTAACAATTTGCTGTGATTCAGGGAAGAGGGACCTCTTACCAGAGTTGGAAGCTGGGTTCAAGTTCTGTTTGTGACACATACTGATTTTATGATTCTGGAAAAGATATTTGACCACTCAGTATACTCAAGCAGTATTCTATAAATTGTAAAGAAGGTAACAATCTGCATGGATAGAGGACATGACTCATTAGAAATTCTCAGTTTCAATGAAATCACAAGTATGGTTAAAAAAAATAAAAAAAAGAATAAGAAGAGCATTATATTGATAGATCTCAAAGCCATATTTGGAAGATTCTCCACATTGATTATTGAAAAAACATCTCATTGCCTTGAAATTTTCAGGCTTTTCTTTCCTTTTGGAAAGAGGGGTTCAATTAGTAATTATATTCCCTCTCCTCTGACTTGATTCAGGGACATTAAAACCTGAATTTTATCTTCGCCTCTTAACCTGTCTTTTGTCAGGTCAAAGATGTATGTGAAAAGACAGAGAGATTTTTTTTCCCTGTCAATTGAACGCCTTTTTTCAATTTTATCCTTGTAGCCAATGGTAAGTTTTGTCTCTGATAAGCCTTATCTCTCAAACTTTACCATTCCACCTGATGTAGATAGAGTACTGCACTTAGATCAGGAAGATTTGAGAATAAATCCATACTTGTGTGTATATATGTATGTGTTTGTGTATATATGTATGTATATATGTATATATGTATGTGGGTATTTGGCTATCTGCCACTTTGTAGCCATAGCTATAGACTAGATGAGAATTTTTTATTAAAAGAGTACTGGAAATAATTATGGGACTTATAAAAATAGGTGAGGAGATTATCACTTTTTAATAAATGCTAGGTAGCTGTTAATCAGGATGAGACTGTGATGGTTTTAACTGATAGTTATCTACTCAGTCAAACAAGAGATGGAAGGATACTAAAGGCTGAATGTGTCTAGTAACTCATCATAAGAAAGTCTTAAAGAACATTCTAAGGATGAAAAGTGTATACTGTTTCTATAGAGACACTAGACCAACCCAGATTCTGCTGAGCAGTCAGATTGTGGTTTCATCTTATGTCTTTGTAACACCAGCATGCCTGGTGTTACATTGTGTAATACAATGCCCCATTGTGGTTAGACTCCTAATTATCAAATAATCTGTTTGCCTTAATCCATTTCAGGAGAAAATGACAAATTGCTTTAGTATCTTCTCCATGAAAACCTCACAGCTGTATTGGCATGTAATGATCCACAGGGTCACAAAGAATGAGATATGAGTGAACAGCTGAACAAAACAATTTATTCATTTATTCAGTAATTAGATGATAGAGTGGAGAAAGTGCTAGATTTGGTACCTGAAAAATTTGAGTTTGAATCCTGCTTCAGGTACTTCCTAGCCTATGACCTTGGCAAGTCACTTAACTTCTTTGTGCCTCAGTTTCCTAATTTATAAATAAGGATAAGAATGGTACTTACAACATAGAATTATTATGAGGAATCAAATGAGATAGCAGAAACTTTAAAACACTGTATAAATGCTAGCTATTAGAAATATTCTTCATTTACTTACCCTTTCATTTATTAAGCAATCATCTATTAATGTAACACAAATTGGTATTCTAGGCTCTTTTTCTCCTCCTCTATCTACATCCCCTTGAAGAGGGGATCCTTAAACTCTAAAAATCCTTGAAGGAGAAAATCTGACTCAGGGAGGATCCCTGCCCTAAGGGACAGTTTTGCTCTTGTTATCTAGGTAGGGTCAGTTCAGTCCTAAATCTCATTGAATTTTATTCAAATTTTCTTCTCACTTCAGTCTCTCAGAATCCCCAGTTGCCTTTCAGACTCAGCTCAGATGCCACCTTATAGCAAGACTTTTCTAATCCCACACCTCAGCTATTACTGACTCTTAGCTGCAAATCACCCATTTATGTACATGTGATTTCCCCTCCATAGAATGTAAACTCATTAAGAGAATAGACTATTTGACTCTTTTTATTACCAGCATCTAGTAGGCACTTAAGAAATACTCCTTGGGGCAGCTAGTTGGTGTAGTAGCACCAGCCCTGAAGTCAGAAATACTTGAGTTTAAATCTGGTCTCAGACACTTAACACTTCCTGACTGTGTGACCCTGGACAAGTCACTTAATCCCAATTCTCTCAGCAAAAAACAAAACACAAAACAAACAAACAAACAAAATCTTGTTGATTGGTTACTATTTGTACTTCCTTAAGTTAGGGATGGGATAGAAGCATCACTTAATATTTTCTCACCAATGAATTCAGAGCATGGAATCAGAATGAAATGCAAAGTTGCTTATAAAACTTTTATGTCTTAAAAATTGCCATATATGTCTCTGTGTGAAAGCATTACATTCTGAAATAACTTGAAATAGAGAAGTAAACATATATTAATTATCTGCCTCTCTGACCCACCTACTAAATGATTAGAAATTGGAAGAATTCTTTTTGTCTTTATTTCCTAAGTATTAAAAACAAATACATACTATTGAACTGTCTGTAACTTGAATTCTTCTGTCTTGGATCTGGAGTTTTATAAATGATACATTCAACTGGTCAAACCAAATTTCATACATTGAACAGATTTCTTTAAAATAAAATGACAGTAGAATATTTTCCTCTTTACTTCCAGCTAATTTTATCTTCTTTGATTCTCAGATAATTGGTGACTGGTGAATTTCCCCTCCTTATCCTTTCCTTCCTCCCTTTTAAAAGTACAATAGATTAGAAGTCATGAGAACTGATTTGACTATGGTTTGAGCAAATAACTTTTTTTTGTTTCTGTAGTCTTTAATTAAAGATCTTATGAAATTTTAGATTACTGTGTTTTGCCATTCATATGATGTATTATAGTTATTAGTTTTCTTTTTTGCTAAATAAAGCTTTCTTTTAATAAATTGTGTCTGTAAATATGGAAATGAATGTCAACTTAATGGGCTATGATGGCTTTGTAATCAGAAAGACTTGAGTTCAGTGCTGCCTCTAACACATACTAGCTATATGATTTTGGGCAAATTGATTAATCTCTCTGTGTACCATGTAACTGTATAAGATTTGAAATCATAGACAAGTTGGGTCATTGTTCAACAATGGAGAGGATCTTAATGGACTTCAAGAAGATAAAACAAATAGAAAAAACAACTACCTGCCTCACAGAGAGGAGTTATTTGTAACCTTAAAAGTTATATAAGAAAGCTGTTTATGGTAATTATTAATAGAGTATAGGATCAATTTGAGGTAGAATAGTACAATGGAAAAAAACCAGTCTGAAAGAGTACAAGTTAATGATAGATTGATACAGGGGATGGGGGTAGGGTGTGATGGGCTTCATGCTTTTATCAGCATCCTCTGAGCTTTCTATGTCTACTGTCTCTGAACTGTGGTTTCTTGTGTAATCATTACCCCTTAGTTGGAATGGAATGTATGGTCTGTCAACTTGCAAATCTTCAAAGTATGATTAGGGTGTTAACAAAAATGTTAAAAAAATCAATATTAACAAATCCAAAATATCCTGTAAGTTAGGGGGAGGTTGAGTTTAAATATCTCTTCTGACATTTTCCTGTGCGATCTTAAGTATAATCTCTTTGCGTTTCAGATTCCTTAATAAGTAAGATGAAAGAGGCAAAATGGATAGATTCTAAGATAACTTTTTAGAAACAAGTTTTTTTAGAAATGTAAGATTTTAGAGAACCCCTAAGATTCTACTAAAAAGCTATTAGAAACAATCCACACCTTTAGCAAAGTTGCAGGATACAAAATAAACCCACATAAATCACTAGCATTCTTATATGTCACTAACAAAATCCAACAGTTACAAAGAGAAATTCCATTTAAAGTAACTACCTATAGTATAAAATATTTAGGAATCTATCTGCCAAGAAAAAATCAGAAATTATATGAGCAAAACTACACAACACTTTCCACACAAATTAAGTCTGATCTAACCAATTGGAAAAATATTAAATGCTCTTGGATAGGGAGAGCAAATATAATAAAGATGACAATACTACCTAAACTAATCTATTTATTTAGTGCTATACCAATCAGACTTCCAAAAAACTATTTTAATGACCTAGAAAAAATAACAACAAAGTTCATATGGAAAAATGAAAGGTCAAGAATTTCAAGGGAATTAATGAAAAAAAAAATCAAATGAAGGTGGCCTAGCTGTACCAGATCTAAAATTATATTATAAAGCAGCGGTTACCAAAACCATTTGGTATTGGCTAAGAAATAGATTAGTTGATCAGTGGAATAGGTTAGGTCCAAAGGACAAAATAATCAATAACTTTAATAATCTAGTGGTTGACAAACCCAAGGACCCCAGCTTTTGGGATAAGAACTCAATGCTTGACAAAAATTGCTGGGAAAATTGGAAATTAATATGGCAGAAACTAGGCATTGACCCACACTTAACACCGTACACCAAAATCAGATCAAAATGGGTTTATGACCTAGGCATAAAGAATGAGATTATAACTAAATTAGAAGAACATAGGATAGTTTACTTCTCAGATCTGTGGAAGAGGAATGAATTTATGTCCAAAGAAGAACTAGAAATCATTATTGATCACAAAGTAGAAAACTTTGATTATATCAAACTGAAAAGTTTTTGTACAAACAAAACTAATGCAGATAAGATTAGAAGGAAAAGAATAAACTGGGAAAACATTTTTACAGTCAAAGGTTCTGATAAAGGCCTCATTTCCAAAATATATAGAGAATTGACTCTAATTTTAAGAAATCAAGCCTTTCTCCTCAAAGGATATGAACAAACAATTCTCAAATGAAGAAATTGAAACTATTTCTAGTCATATGAAAAGATGCTCCAAGTCATTATTAATCAGATAAATGCAAATTAAGATAACTCTGAGATACCACTACACACTTGTCAGATTGGCGAGAATGACAGGGAAAGATAATGCACAATGTTAGAGGGCATGTGGGAAAACAGGGACACTAATGCAGTGTAGGTGGAATTGTGAATACATCCAGCCATTTTGGGGAGCATTTTGGAACTATGCTCAAAAAGTTATCAAATTGTGCATACCCTTTGAACCAGCAGTGTTACTATTGAGCTTATATCCCAAAGAGATCTTAAAGAAGGAAAAGGACCTGTATGTACAAGAATGTTTGTTGCAGCCCTCTTTGTAGTGGCCAGAAACTGGAAACTAAGTAGATGCCCATCAATTGGAGATTGGCTGAATAAATTGTGGTATATGAATATTATGGAATATTATTGTTCTGTAAGAAATGACCAACAGAATGATTTCAGAAAGGCCTGGAGAGACTTACATGAACTGATGCTGAGTGAAATGAGCAGGACCAGGAGATCATTATATACTTCAACAAAAATACTATATGATGATCAATTCTGATAGATGTGGCCATTTTCAACAATGAGATGAACCAAATCAGTTCCAATAGAGCAGGAATGAACTGAACCAGCTACACCCAGTGAAAGAACTCTGGGAGATGACTATGAACCACTACATAGAATTCCCAATCCTTCTATTTTTGTCCGCTTGCATTTTGGATTTCCTTCACAGGCTGATTGTATACTATTTCAAAGTCTGATTCTTTTTGTACAGCAAAACAACTGTCTGGACATGTATACATATATTGTATTTAATTTATACTTTAACATATTTAACATGTATTGATCAACCTATCATCTGGGTGGGGGGTAAGGAGGGGAAAAACTAGAGCAAAAGGTTTGGCAATTGTCAATGTTGTAAAATCACCTATGTTGTAAAATTACCTATGCATATATCTGGTAAATAAAAACTATTAATAAAAATAAAATACAATAAAAATATCTTTTCAGTTCTTAAAAAAAAAAGGAAATGTAAGATTTGAATTGATAGAGAAAGGAGACATCCAGAAAGGAGAAATAGGTTTTAAAAAAGAATTATCACTATACATTACTAGAAGTATTATTCATAATAATAGTTATAATAATAGGTTAACATTTGCAAAGAGCTTATATATGCATTATCTTGATCTTTGCAACTTCCCTATCACAGCCTCCCCCATCCCTTTTATAAATGAAAACACTAAGTTTTAAAAAAGATAACATGTGATTTGTCTAGGTTCACACATCAGCCTATCATTTTGGAAATTCCAACACTCTAAAAACCCTTTGTGGACCTTTTAGAGGAAAGAAATTTCAATATAGTGGAGAATACTTTGGTTTGGACTGAGACTATTTTCATACCCAACTTCAACACAACTTCAACTGGATGAATTTGGGCAAATCATGTAACTTCTCTGATTCCCAGCTTTGCAATCCATAAAGTAATAATAATGCCAACCCTGCCTAAGTCATAAGGTGGCTTTAGAATAAAATGAGAGAACCTATGTAAACCCACTATTATGTAACAATTCAGCAATGTACTGATTAACATAGTTTTGCACTCAGATTTGTTTTCAGCACTGTTTTTTCCTTTTCCTTTCCCCTTTCTTTTATCATTGTCTTTTTGGCAGTGAATTTTTGTCAGATCTCAGCCTAGTCCATTTTCTCTACTGTCTCTCCCTCCCTCCCCACCAAATCCCAAACTGCTGGGACCATAGATGTCCAGAATTTCTTCTTCAGGCCAGAATGACAAATCCTTGGCAGCTCCAAGTTTTGCTGATGACAAGGGGCTTCTGAGAAACTGCCTTTCAAAACAGTAAATAAAGATAGACAGTCTGTCAAAAACATGCAAACTTGGCAGACAGAATTGGTAATGATAAAAACAAAAAAAAAACAAAAAAACAAAAAACAAATACCCCTCTGAGCCCATCATTCATGTAGAAAATCTCAGATTAGGGAGCAAGAGAATCAAGAATGCAGAATCTGCTTGAGAAATAAATGACAGCAAATTGCAGAATAGTGATTCTGAAAGGCCTCATTTGGCAGATGAGAAAATTGAGGTCCAGAAAACTTAAATTACTCTCCCAATATCATTCAGATGGTAAATAGCTGAGATGGAATTTGAACCTAGATCTATAAAATAAATTCAATATTTTAAGAGATGGAGACTTTCATAGTCCTCTAAGATCATAGGTTTACTTTATAAGATGCTTCAGAAGTCATCTTGTCCTAGCCTCTCATTTTGAAAATGAAGAAACTGAAATCTAGGAAAGGATGACTTAGCCCAGAATGTCATAACAAGTAACTGGCCAAGCTGAAGCTGGGATATATCTTCAATATATCACAAACGCCTCCCTCCCTGCAGATTCCTATTCACTTCCTTCACTGAACTTTCTTTGTCCTCCCAAGAGCAAAAGGTAAAAAAAAAAGAAAAAAAAATAGTGATTTCCCCTCCAGGAAATCAATAATTTTCCATCTCAGGGTAGTTATTTCCTTCAAGGCACCACTTATCTAGTGAGGTAATAATGATGGTGAAAAGTGGTAGAATGTTTAAAAAGTTAAGAAATTTATTTCCTTTCCTTTTCTTTCCCCTCCCCTCCCTTCTCTTCCCTTTTCCTCCCTTCCCCTCCTTCCTTTCTTCCTCGCTTTCCTTCCTTCCTTCCTTCCTTCCTTCCCCTCCTTCCTTCCTTCCTTCCTTCCTTCCTTCCTTCCTTCCTTCCTTCCTTCCTTCCTTCCTTCCTTCCTTCCTTCCTTCCTTCCTTCCTTCCTTCCCTCCTTCCTTCCTTCTTTCCCTCTTTCCTTCCCTCTTTCCTTCCCTCCTTCCTTCCCTCCTTCCCTCCTTCCTTCCCTCCTTCCCTCCTTCCTTCCCTCCTTCCCTCCTTCCTTCCCTCCTTCCTTCCCTCCTTCCCTCCTTCCATCCTTCCCTTCCTCCTTCTTTCCCTCCTTCCTTTCTTCCCTCCCTCCTTCCTTCCTTCCTTCTTTCCTTTCTTTTTCTGCATGTAGTAGGGATGAGTCATGGAGAAGATGCGTTTATAGTGGCTATTCCTGATGGGAAACATGTAGCTTTGATGCTAAAGGAGTTTGTCATTTTAGGATACTCAGAAAACCCAGGATAGTCCCAAGAGTAGATGTAAAGGGATACTTGAGACACATCCACAAAAGAATGGTCCAATACCAGTAGGAAGGGAGAGTAGATCTAAGTTGTATTATGGAGAGGAGATTGTGAGATATTTCTGTCAGAAACTGGAGTAAGGGAGATAGTGTTCAATCTAGGAAGAGAAAAAGGATAAGTATTATTGGCAAGAAATTTCAGTATGAGGTCTGAGGAAAGAAGGAAATGATGTTCTACTGGGGCCCTCCAGTAGAACATCCAGGAACTCATTGTGTTTTAGGTGACCTAAGGGTGGGGGAAGTAATAGCCAAGACCATAGTATAAGATATTGGGTCCAAACATAATTTCTGTAAGACTACTTTCCAATTTTCTCAAGTATTCCTTGTTCATAACTTAACTGAAGTTTAATTTTTTTTCTGATTCTTCTTATTGATGAAAGTTAGATAAGGGATACCTAGATGAAATTAGGGTTAATTGAGGTCTAGTGGCAGGTTTGGGATACAGGGAGTCAAATAGAGCTTCCCTGCAACCTCTTTGGATTCGGCACAAGGATACAGAGTTAATTGAGGTCTAGTAGTGGCATGAGTCCCCTGTAAAGGAATTTACAGACCTGAAAACCTAGATTAATAAAAGAAGTTTATTTGGGTTTTGGAAGTAAGGGTAAAGGTAGAAAGACACCAGGGCCAAGGCTGGCGCTGAGCAGACAGGAACCCTTGGCATGGCTGGCATAAGGTTGCCATGTTTGGGGCTCCTGCAAAGAGTGGACTTCAGCTTCTCTCTTTTATAATGGGTTTTTTTTGGTGAAGGGGCCCATGGGTGGAGTCCCATGTTGGCCTCTGGCTTGGGCTTCTGCCAGGGTTAGAATTTGAATAGAATTCTATGGGTTTTTAGATAAAGAACTGTTTGTGCTGGGGGTGGGGGTTGGGGAGACCTGAGCAGATCATTAGAATGGGGGCTAGACAGCCCAAGTTAGCTCAGATTCGGTGGGGGCTGGGAAAGCCTGGATATCTCCCATTGAGATTCATGAGGGCTGGAAATTAGAAAGGAATCTTAGCCCATATCATTATCTAGTCTGTTTTAGGGTTTTACTTTTATATGTTTCTTAGACATTACTAAATAATTTTGAAGATTACTTTTTTACAATGTAATTTGGGACTTGGAAATTCTATTCTCTTTTTCATTCTTTCTTTTTTATTTTTTGAGACATAGACTTTTGTTCCTCCAAATAAATGTTACTTTCCCCCCTAGATCTATAAAATACTTCTTTGTTTGTGTCATTGGAATAGTACCAAATTTAGCTAATGTTATCAGTTTTATAATATTACATGTCTTTTCCATGAGCACTAAATAGCCTTCCAATATTTAAGTTAGTTTTTATTTCTTTGAGGAGTATTTTAAAATTCTATCTACACAAGCTTTGGTAGGCTTATCTTGGTAGATTGATTTACAGATTTTTAAAAAATGTATTTTGTAGTTATTTTAAATGGAAATTGCTTTTCCATTATGTTATTTTGGATTTTATTATTTCTTCTAGAAATTCTGACTATTTTTATAACTTGCTTGTTGTCAGCCCCAACTGACCAAACCAGTAAAAGTCTGACAAGGTTGAAGGAGTACCTCAGATTTGGATCCAAAATGAAATGAAATGCTTGTAGTCTATCTAACAAAGTAAGGTTTTCTTAGCCATAGTATGGAAAGGGCATTTAGAACATTCAGAGGTGTTCAAGAACATTCAGAAGTATTCACTGAAGATACAGTTGAATCACCTGAGTGTAATTTTCCTATGCTGCTGTTGATTATATGGCCTGAGGGAAGAGCTCCAACCAGCCCCTCATGTCTATTTCTGTACCTGGGGAACAGGAAGCTATGACACTGGCCTTTAGTTCTTTGAGTCAGCTAAATCTTGAGGATAACAACTGTTTCAATATATTTGAAGGAAAAAAATTAATCTAACTCATATTGCTCTCACAATGCCTCCCTCTTTGATTCAAGTTCGTAAAGATTTTTAGAAGATCTTCTACCACTTAAATGGGTTAGAACTGTTCCTAGTTCATGACCTTGGGAAGTCTGACATAGGAAGTGCTACAGGGGGAAAAAAACAAAACTAAAACTAAAATATAAAAGTTTTTTAAAAATCCCTCAAAAATGGAAGACAATAAAAAAATGCTACAGTATCCTGAAGGAGAAATCTAGAAGAAAGGAATCTGAAGGAAAAATATCAGGAAATCCTAGGTTTCACTTGATTCCATTTTTTTTTCATGACTACTGAGTTCCAGATCTTCTTGATTTGATCTATGTGTTGTATGATTCTACATATTTGCAGATTTTAGTCATTTTTTCAATATAAAGTGCTGTGAGCAATGGCACTATCAAGAACATCAGGATAATAGCACATAGGATATCACATCTTCCACATTCATTACTATTCATTATGAACCAGGGTCATTCATGGTAAGACTTCTGTATTACTGCTGGGCTTCGATGACTCAGGAAGAGAAAGTAAGGTTTATGATTTCAAACAACACTACCTCACTTATTGCCAATTCACATTCACAGGCAAGTCAAGATATTACCTGTGACATTATTGGTCCTCTTCATTAACATTTTTCATGTTCTGGAGTTATCCACTTCATATTTCTTGGCCCATCAGATAAGATCTCTTCTGTCTAGAACACTGAAATTGGAAGGAAGTTGGAAATCCCAAATTTGAAGAAGACTGGAAATACTAAATCTTTGATATATTTGAAGATATATTTTCAGAGAAAATATTTTCCTTATTCCATAGGGTTTGGGAGGTTATGTGATCCCTCACTCAATCCTCTTCCTCCTGACAACACCACTCCTTGGTCTTCTTAAGTCAGTAGTATCAAACTCAAACAGAAGAAAACTACTAATCCATATATGAAGGACTACTAATCCACATATAAGGATCCTTGCTCTCCATATATCAACAGTTTAAAAATGTAATATTATGTACATTAAATTGTGTTTTAATTTCATATTATATTATTTGTGTAATCATATTAAGTGTTTCCAAATTACATTTTGATTTGATTTAGACTATTTTCAGCAGAATTGTGGCTATATGCAGCCCATGATTTGACACTTCTGCTGGAAAGAAAGAAGGAGGAAAGGGAAGAAGGAAGAAGGGAAAAAAAGAAGGAAGGAATAAAGGAAGGAAAGTGGGAAGGAAGGAAGAAAAGAAAGAAGTTAAGAAGGAAAGAAGGAAAGGAGGATGGAAGGAAGGAAAGAAGGAAGGAAGGAAGGAAGGAAGGAAGGAAGGAAGGAAGGAAGGAAGGAAGGAAGGAAGGAAGGAAGGAAGGAAGGAAGGAAGGAAAGATTTATTAAGTATCAACAAATTCCAGGCACTGTGCTTCACAAATTTTATCTCATTTGATCTTCACAACAACCCTATGAAATGAGTAGCATCATTGTGGAAACAAAGTTAAGAAAATTGGAAGAATTGAAAGAAAATTTCTTTCCCAGGGTCACACATCTAGTAAGTATCTGAGGTCAGATTGGAAATAAGGTCTTCTGACTTCAGGCCCAGTATTCTAAAATTTTGTTTGGGGGCTTTTATATTCCTAAACTTTTTTTCCCTTGTGAATTTGGTTTTAAAATATGTTTTTGTAAAAGAAGTCCTTGAATCCTGAAGTATGAGTGATTCATTGCACTACAAGTAGACACTACAGGGTCAGCTGCCTACTGCCACCAAAGCCTTTGCTGCTTTCCTGAGCCAGAACCTAAATCTGTCTCTCTATACTGAAGTGTTACCACAGTGTTAAAGGGTATCACACAAACATTGTTCCCCTGTTCTGGACAAAAAAACATTGCTGCATAAGTTTACATTGTTGGGGCCTGACTGACATACTGGGATTGGACCCAGCAACAATCTATTGTGCTAGACTAGAGTACTGTCCTCCTTATACCAAAGTTATGCTGCTGATAGCGACATTGCTGTCACAAGCCAAAATGTCATTACCTCTGTCTGGTTCATTTCATTGATGATGTAAAAAAAGGCCCCATGAGAGGGAAATGTTAAGAGGTTCTGATCAACCAGGTGAAATCATGAATTCTTCCCATTTTTTCCACTGCAAGAAATTACGTTTGCTGCCAGTCAGTCCCAACTTAGAGACCCAGGAACTCCTGACATCTTAAATGCAAAAGGCTATCACTAAGACAAGAAATGTCTAGCTCAATATCCCTCACCAAAGCTCAGGGAAACACAAAGCCAAAGAGGTGACCAGAGGTTCCTTCAGATGAAAATTTGTTCTCTATCTGCCATAAGCAAACCATCATTCTGCCAGATCCAAGGAGCCCTCTTGTCCACTGCTTACAGGGAGAGGGAGAAGGATGAGAGACAGAGAGAGATAGACAGTCACAGAAACAGAGAGACATAGAGACAGAGAGAGATGAAGAGAGGAAGAGGGAGAGAGAGAGAAAGAGAGAAAAGGAGATGGAGAGGCAGAGGGAATGGAAGAGGGGCAGTTCTGAAGTGAGGGTAGAAGCTGCTCTTTTTAAATTTTTGAAAATGATAAAGTCATCCTCTTGTTGGGAGATGCATTTATCCATATCTCTAAAGGTTCCAACCAGCACTTCTGAAAAGAATGAGCACTATTCTCTCAATTGTGCTCTCATATCTTGTACGAAAGAACTCTTTACAAATTCATAAGGCATAGCTCCCAGTAGGGTCTCCCAGCCCCCATAAAAACACCCACTTCTCAAGTAGTTCCTTCAACAAAGTTTTTTGTTTTGTTTTACAAAATCAAAAAATTTTTTCCTCATTCTTTCTTGCATAAATTTCACAGTTAAACAAAAACTATTCCTTTTAAACTACTAAGATACTGTAGGGCCAATTTACATCATAGATAATTTCCTTAAATCTTGGGGCAGCTTCCACATTCAGAAGGTTTGTAATCTGGAAGGACAATCAATACAAATTCATTTGGTTACCGCAAGAGATCAAGGTCTAATTCTTCAGCATTTGACTTTTGCTGTTGGGGTAGGAGAAAAAACTTTCCATTAAAAAAAAAAAAAAAAAAAAAGAATTCTTCTCTGATGGTTTGAAGGTAAATTGAATTTGGAAAAAAAAACCCTATGGGTCCATTCTCAGAAAAAAGTTGGGGATTCCTCAGAGCCTG
This sequence comes from Sminthopsis crassicaudata, assembly GCF_048593235.1. Classification (NCBI taxonomy): domain Eukaryota; kingdom Metazoa; phylum Chordata; class Mammalia; order Dasyuromorphia; family Dasyuridae; genus Sminthopsis; species Sminthopsis crassicaudata. The sequence goes on along the minus strand of NC_133620.1, from coordinate 310,619,845 downwards.
CTTTAGAAGAATTTGGAAGTTTTTATTAACAAAGAAATTTAGGCACTCCTGTATCACCTTGCTGTCTAACAGAGAAAAGTCATTCCATTAGCTTTCTCCACTGAATCCTTTGCCTGCGTTTCCTAACACTATGAAAGGGCTCCACTGTGAGGTTGAACACCAAGAGATGTTAATAACTCAGTTGAATCAATTTGTTCATGATTAACTCCTACCACTTATATCCTCTCCATCCCAATGATTCTGAATTCTCTACTGTTATCCAAATCTCATTCTCCATCTTCCACTGTCTTTATAATTCTTATTCATTTTAACCTTAACCCCTGAATCCATCACTTCCATTATGCTTTCTGAAATACTTGCTTCTTAGGTGATTGCTTTCATTTTTTCCTTTCCTGTTCTTTTCATTTTCTGAATTTTACTGAAACTAGATACTCTCCTGAAGACACAATCTCCCTAATACTTTTTCTAGAACTTGTACTTTTTCTCATTCTTCTTGACTCATTGGTTGAGGTAGAATATTTGGAAAACTCCTTTTTCCCTATTGCCACTTCAAGACTCTCCTTTTACCTTCATCACTGAGTTCTTAGTCAAAATTCTGATCTATCTACCAATCCAAAGGACACTACCTTTATTTAATTAATTAATTCAATGGCTAGTTCACAGTCTTTCTCTCCTTCTCAATTTCTGCCCTAATATTAGGGCACTCCTACATTTATATTGATACTTCTCACACCCTAACCTCCCAGGTCCTCAGCTTGATGATTTCCATTGACATACTCTTTCACTTTATCTCAGTTAAATAAGAGATAATCATTTCTTTGATTTTGCTGTCACTCACAAATGTTTTACTACAAGTCCATGTTTATGAACTTTGAAATTCCCTTATCTATTTATAATCTATTCTTACATCATCTGTCTCTCCATCTTACAACCTCTAATCTTCTTTTTGATCCTCAGCCTGATCTTCAGTCCTTCAACCTCTTAATTCTTTCCCAGATTATGATTTGTGCACAGGTTATATTCTTCTCCTTTCCCCATTTTGATCCCTTAGTGAATCAGTTGAGTTTTACCTGTTCCATTTTCTCCTAAATCTCTTGTTTCTAATTCTAGATTATTCTCACCATCTACTAATTTTTCTCCTACTTATTTGCTGCCAAATGAATCTAAAGAAAATCATGAAATTTTATTTACTAGATCCACTACAAATTTATGCTATGTTATCTCAAATGGGTTCTCAATGGAAGAAGGCAATTCTTTTACAACTCCTTAATGATTCACTACTCCGCTCATTACAGAGGTTTTTCCAAAACATTATTACTTCCCCAATCTCCAGTAGTTCTCCTTCCCCACACTCTTTCAGCTAAAAATCTTGCCTTATATTTCACTGAACATAAAAGACCATTCACTGAAACCTTCTTCTTTCCTCATCTCCTCTTCTCACATTTTCTGGATACCCTCTAATACCTTTTTAAGTGTCTCAGATAATAAAATAGTTTTTTTTTCCTTCCTCTAAAAATATATGAATAATCCCATTCCATCTCATCTTCTCCAGGAAATTGTCTTCTTTATCATCCTTGCTTTCTTACTCATCTTCAATCTTTGTTTCCCTATTACTTTATGCCAATGTAGCCTTCATATTTGAAAAATTCTTTCTTGATTCATCCATCCCCAATATTTAATGTTTTTAATGTCTCCTCCATTTTGTGGCTAAACTCACTGAGTAAGCCATTATAGTAAATGCTTTCCTTTTCTTTTTCTTTCTTCTTAATTCTCTACAGTTTGATTTCTGACCTCATCATTCAACTGAAGCTGCTCTTACCATTTCTTAATTGCCTTTTCTAATGGTCTTTTCTCAGTCTTCATTATTCCTGAATTCTCTGCTACTTCTGACCATATAATCACTCTCTTTCCTTGATATTTTCTTCTATATATATTTTAGTAATACTTTGATTTCTCCTCTTAGTTATATTCTTTGATGGTTCTTCATCCAGGCCCTTCTTCCTAACTATGTTGTCCCTCAAGACTCCTTCATGGTCCCTCTCTCTTCTCACATTACACTATTTCACCTGGTGATCTTAGCAGTCTCATGAATTCAATAATCATTTCAATGCTGATGATGCTCAAATGTACTTATTCAACCCTTTTTATTTGCCGTTAACTTCCAGTCTCATATTTTCAACTATCTTTGGACATTTTGGTATACTATAGACATCTTAAATCCAAACTGAACTAGTTATCTTTCTTCCCAAATTTCCGCCTCTTCCTATCTTCCCTATTATTATCAAGGAAACCACTACATCCCTTTTAACAACCCAGAAGTCTTCTTTTCACTTTCTATTTTATTCCCCTTTTTCTTGTAGATTCCACCTTCAGAAAAACTTTCCTATATGTCTTCTTTTCTTCCTGATGGCCCCAAGTGTCACTTGTTAGATTGAACTTAACTAAAATGCAGTTTTGATCATGGAACCCTTCAATGCAATCAACTTCAGTTACTTCTTTTGACTTTCAGGGTCAAATATAAAGTTGTCTGTTTGACATTCAAAGTTCTTTATTGTCTGTCTCTTTTCTACTTTTCCAGTCTTCTTATACGTTACTGATTTAATTTGTGGCTCAGTGACATCTACAGAATGTGCATTTTCCAGGCTCTGTACCATGTCTACAATATGTTCTCCCTCATTTCTGTCTTTTGGTTTCCATGACTTCTTTCAAATTTCAGCTAAAATTCTACCTTTTACAGGAAGTCAATCACCCTAACTGCAAATGCCTTCCTTATGTTGATCATGTCTCTTTGATCCTATATATATTGTTCATACACAGTGGTTTTCATGTTGCCTCCCTCAATACACTGTGAGCTCCTTGAGTATTGGAACTTTCTTTGACCTTTTTCTGTATTCCTAGCTGACACATAGCAGGGACTTAATAAATGCTTGTTGACTGAATGATAACAGTGAAATGTTGAATACAGCTTTCCTGAGTTGTTATTGGTTATGCTGCTGGTCTGCAAGCCACAGTCCCTTGTGTCTTGATTGTTTATGTATTTGGGAAAATAGGAAGAGATGTCAGTGGCTGGAGACTTCGTCCCCTGTTCCAATTAAATCTCAAGGACAGCTTTATTGGTTTTCAAGGAAAAAAAATAGTCTAGCTTGCTTTAGGATATTGCTTTCACCATACTGCTACCTTAGTAAAGTTATTATCTCTATTAATAACTTTACTGAATCTTTTTATTTCAGTTATACCACCATGCCATCAGCAAACTGAAATATATTTTTCATCTTTTTACCTAAGTTTATGTTTTTAATTTACTTCTCATATTATTGCTGCTTATTATATTATTGCTATTTCTAGGACTATCTAAAATAACAGTAGGAAAAGTGTGCATAGATATCAAGGACATGGGCTGTATCCCTAATTTTGTAGTCTAACCTAAACATGGTCTTTCTCCTTTTCATTTTCTATGTATCCTCTTCACTGAGTCTTTGTCTTCCTACATTTCCAGGTGCTGGTTGCTTGCAAGTGCTTCAATTCTTTTTCTTTTAAAGCATGATGCTGATTAGACATAACATCTTCAGAGGAAGTAATCTCCTTGTGTACTAATTTTCCTACATTAGATTCATCGTAAAATGTTCTTTTAAAAGAAAGAATTTTATTACAATTGATAATGTTTAATAACTGTAGCCTCAAGAATGCTGATTTTGACATAGTCACATACACGAGTCCTATCTGACATATCTTTTTTTTTTAAGCTCTTTATTTTCAAAACATATGCATGGATAATTTGACAACATTGGCCCTTGCATAGCTTTGTGTTTCAGATTTTCTCCTTCTTCCCCTCCCCCCTCCCCCAAATGGCAAGCAATTCAATATATGTTAAATGTGTTAAAATATGTTAAATCAAATATATATATATAAACATATTTATACAATTCTTTTGCTGCACAAGAGAAATCAGATCAAAAAAAGAAAATGAATGAGTAGAAAAACAAAAAGAATGTTAGGTTGTGATTCACATTCAGTTCCCACAGTCCTCTCTCTGGGTGTAGATGGCTCTCTTCATCACAAGATCATTGGAACTGGCATCAATCATCTCATTGTTGTCACATTCTTCAGAATTGATCATCATGTAATATTGATCATTCTTCAGAATTGATCATCATGTAATATTGATATTGTGTACAATGATCTGGTTCTGTTCATTTCACTTGGCATCAGTTAATGAAAGTTTTTCCAGGCTTTTCTAAAATCATCCTTCTGATCATTTCTTATAGAACAATAATATTCCATAACATTCATACACTATAACTTATTCAGCCATTTTCCAAATGATGGGCACCCACTCAGTTTCCAACTTCTTGCCACTACAAAAAGGGCTGCCACAAACATTTTTGCACATGTGGGCCCTTTTCCTTCCTTTAAGATCTCTTTGGGATATAGGTCCATTAGAAACACTTCTGGGTCAAAGGATTTGCACAGTTTGATAACTTTTTTAATATAGTTCTAAATTGCTTTCCAGAATGGCTGGATCTGTTCACAACTCCACCAACAATGGATTAGTGTCCAAGTTTTCTCACATCCCCTCCAACATTAGTCTTCATCATTTCCTGCTAGAACTCTGTCTTCCCAGAAATCAGCCGGAGTCAGGATCACTAAACGTCTTTATTCTTGATTTTTTACAGTCAAGGTCAGGGGATTAGGGCTAGCAATCTCACACACAACTTCCTCCCTCAAATGCCAAGAAAGGCTGAGTGTGAGGTCTCAATTTCCTCTTACTCCTCTTACTCCTCCCACACACATCACTTTCCTCTCTTTGTCCCACCAATCAAATCAGCACAGAATAGCTGGGGAGGGTCAAGCTTCAAACAAGTTAATAGGGAACCTTCCAATTGGCAATTAGTCTTACGTGCTTCATTATCCAAGTGCATTTGCTCAGTTCTAGCCCTTTGCATCTCCCACTTTCTTTTGTTTTAGACCACAGGTCTGACTTTTCAGGGAGGTGAAAACCCCCAAAAGGAGGTGATCATAACCCCCCCAACTTCTCAGGAGGGGAGATGAAAGCACTAAAAAGGAGATAATCATGCCCTCTCTGACATCTCAGGAAGGGACATGAAAAGCAGGAAGGTTGATGAAGTGGGGTTTGCTAGTGGGTTTCTGGGTTGAAGGGCCTTATTAGAAACAAGTACGCACAAACCCATCAACATGGGAGGTATTACACAAGCACATAGCAATAATGCAGAGGCTATTAGTGATGGCTCTCCCCACAGTCAGTGCAGGTTCAATGTGGTGTAACAAACATGAATTGTACATGCAAGTAGTGATATAACAAACAATATAAATCAACATGGTATTGTAAGAGATTTCCAGAAGTCCTAGAGCGTATGTTTATCAGTCACACATACGCCTTCTTCAGCAACCAAGAGATAGTCCAAACCCAATCTATTGTCCATTGCTTCATGTGTTAGGGAATCCAATGATCCCCACAAGTTTTTGAAGTCCCACATCAGTCTTTTTATATGTTAGGGAATCCAATGATCCCATCAGGTTTTAAAGTCCAGCAACAGTCTTATGATGTCTCAGAGAATCCAATGATTCCTCAGGGCTTTCAAGTCCTACAATAGTCTTATGATGTCTCAGAGAATCCAATGATTCCTGAAGATTTTCAAGTCCAACAGTTTTTGATGTCCATGGGTCAAACACCATAAGTGCCAGGTTCTTTCAGTGGTGGGCACAGTCAGCAATGGAACCACCCAATGTTTCTTGGGTCTTCTCCTTCGTTTCAAGGGTCTGCTCTGTCTCTCTCCGTTGGACAAGGTGAATACGGCTCATTGGCACCCATCTGATTCCTTCTCCATCTGTGGAGATACAAGCAAACCCTCTCCCCCAAGCAGTTAACCTATCTGGTCCCTTCCATTCACCACTTTCTGGGTCTCTCCACATCACCTGGCAATTATCTAAAGACAATGGAGCTGCTCACACTGGACACTGCCCTTCCGGTGGGTTATAAAACCTGTCTGCCAGAGCCAATGCATATTTGTCAAAAATTAAAAAATTAATGGTACAGCCTTTCTTGGCATTTGAGGGAGGAAGGTGTATGTGAAATTGCTAGCCCTAATCCCCTGACCTTGACTGTAAAAAATGGTACAGAGAACTAAATTTAGAAGTTCTCTAGGATTACCCGTGGCTCCCCCTTTCTTTTGTTTTTGGAGGAGTGTGTTAATATCTCTGTTTCTTCTCTCTATTATTGCCTGCCTTTGAGGATTAAAAGGTATGCCTGTGGTATGTAAAATCTTATACTATGCACAAAAGTGTGCAAAATGTTTAGAGTATATGCAGGTCCATTGTCTGTTTTTATTGCTTGTGGCACACCCATAATTGCAAATGCTTGTATAAGGAATTCAGTGACCACTCGGGCTGTCTCCTTTGCTGCTGGCATTGCAAATGTAAATCCTGAAAAGGTGTCTACCACAATGTGGATAAAAGATAGATGACCAAAAGATTTATAATGGGTCACATCCATTTGCCAAATTTCATTAGGTCTCAAACCACGAGGGTTCTTCCCTGCAGGGAGTGTAGGAGCATGGAAAGGAAGTAAAACTGAACAGGCTTTTACTATGCTCATAGCTTCTTCTCTTGTTATTCTAAATTGTAAAAGTAAAGCTCGGGCAGCCTGATGATATTTAGAATGAGATTCTTGGGCTTCTTGAAATAAAGGAGTATTGGCCAACATGGTTAGAAGGCTATCTGCATTTGAATTACCATCAAAAATAGGACCTGGAAGTCCACTATGGGAGTGGACATGCAAAATATAAATCTTACCTGGATGCTTTCTCACTCGCTCTTGAAGTTCCTTAGAGAGCTGATTTATATTGGAGGCTACAAATTTTATTTGGGCTGTGGCAATTCTTTATACCACACCTACTGAATAGGCCGAATCAGATATTATATTTATGTCTCCCGGATAATAAGCAAGAGCTAGAATGATTGCATACAATTCATTCTGCTGAGTGGACTGATAAAGGAGTTCTGATTACTCTCTTTATAGTTAAGTCACAAGAGTATATAGTGCAAATATTATGTTTGGATGCATCTGTAAAGATAGTTGGTCTTTAAGAGGAACTTTAGAAACCTTTTCTTCAAGAATCCATTGCCAATTATGTAACAGTCTCGTTATCTTTAATGGAGACCCGTGTGTAAATGGAGCCATGGCTAATAAAATTTGCAACTCTGGGATGGTTTCACAGCACACATTAACTTGTGCATTAGTATAAAAGGTGTATATCTTGTCAGGTTTTATCCCAGATAATTGTACTGCTTGTTTAATGGCCTTTAATAAAATTCTAACCACAAGCACTGGGTAAGGAATAAGGCTTTGTTCTGGTTGTGCTGGGAGGTTCACCCACTCTATCACACTGTCTCCTTGATGAAGGACTGCTGTGGGTGCCTCTTGTGTAGCAAAAACTGATATTTCCAAGGGTTTTTGAGTGACTCTTTCGACCACATTGGATAAAGCCAGTTCAACTTGTCTCAAAGCCTCTTGAGCTTCTTTTGTAAGCTGGCATGGTGAATTTAAGGCACTGTTTCCCCTTAAAATGTCATATAATGGTTGCAATTGACAAGGAGTCAAGCCTAACACTAGACGCATCCATTGGATATTTCCTATCAATTTCTGGAAGTCATTTAAGGTGTCTAGCTTCTCTGTTCTTAAGGAGAGTTTTTGTACTATAAGCACCTTAGGATATACTTCATATCCTAAGTATTGAAAAGGAGCATGTCTTTGAATCTTTTCTGAAGTTATGTGCAATTTATAATTCCTTAGTGTTTCTATGGTTTTTTGTAGACATGCTTCTAACATTTGTTCTTCAGGTGCACATCCCAATATATCATCCATGTAATGTAATAACATTACTTTTGGAAATGCTTTTCTTACTAGAGTAAGAGCAGCATACATTTGACACATAGTAGGGCTGTTTTTCATTCCCTGTGGCAAAACTGTACATTCATATCTTTTATAAGGTTCAGCTAAATTAACACTGGGCACTGAAAAGGCAAATCTTTTCATATGCTCCTTTATCTAGAGGGATAGAATAGAAGCAATCCTTAATGTCTATAACCCACAGAGGCCATTCTCTAGGCAACTGAGTAAGAGATGGAAGTCCAGGTTGAAGAGTTCCCACAGTTTCCATCTGTTCATTTACCTTTCTTAAATCAGTCAACATGCTCCATTTTCCAGATTTCTTTTTTTACAACAAATACTGGGGAATTCCAAGGACTTAGAGAAGGTTGTAAGTGTCCTTGGTCAAGTTGTTTCTGTACTATGTCTAGTAAGGCCTGAATTTTATCACTACCTAAGGGCCACTGTTCTATCCACACTGGTATATCAGTTTTCCATTGGATAGGAACAGGTGAAAGTGTTGGCAGGTCTTCAACAGCAGCCTTGACTAAAAAACCGAAGTACTCACTTTTAACCCCAATTGTTGTAAAATGTCTCTTCCGCACAGATTGAGGGGGATTTTTTCAATTATAAAAGGAGTAAAAATTCCTCTTTTACCTTCAAATATCCATCTTAAAGGGGTAGCACTAACTTAAGCTACTATTGATCCTCCTACCCCAGACATGTAGGTCTTAGTCTTTGGTCAGTGACTGGGCCAGTTGGCACCTCTAATGACTGTGCAATCTGCACCTGTGTCCACCAATCCTTCTAATGGTATGCCATTTATATAGATGGTGAGCATAGGTTGGTCAGTTGTCACAGCTGCTGTCTAGTATATTCCTGGGTTTTACTGCTTGGAGTCAGAACGTGGGTGACTGTCACCAGATTGCTTATTAGGGGTCTATATCAATAAACCCAATGCTACTACTTCCCCTGGTTGATAAGTCACACATTGTCTACCTGTGTTAGTGACTGGGATATTATCTACATATTCCCCAGTTTCCCACATCAGTGTATGAAGGAACACTGTCCTGTAAGTACTTTCAGGAGGTGAAATGGTCAAGCTTACTGTTCCTGGAGGCAAGGAATCCATAGGCTGGAGAGGAACAGATTTCACTTTTCCAGGGGGTTGTCCCAGCTGCATACAATTCTATCCTCCCTAATTGTAGTCTACTTTACTGCATTGGAAGCATTGACGAGTCTCTCTGGAAGTCCCTTGCCAAAAGGGACCCTGTCTTCCCATATTGGGATCTTGGGAAGTCTGCACCATAGCCTGGCTATAAAAGGTATTTGTGCCCACTATGGCACAGCATCTTATGATCTCCTCTAAAGGAGCATCCCTATGTAGTCCTAATATAATCCTTCTATAAACCTCATTGGCATTTTCTCTAGCAAGTTGCCTTACCAAAGTGTCTGTTACTGCATTTTCACCATTAGTCCATATGACAGCTTGTTTGCAAACATGCCACAAAATCAGCAAAGGGTTCTTTTGGTCTTTGTACAATTTTTGTCAAGTTCTCACCCTTGTCATTTTTACTGGGGAGAGAAGCTCATGCTTTGATAGCAGCAGCAGCAATTTGCTCAAATGCTGTTATGGAGTAATTAATCTGTACTGAAGCGTCTGCATAAGAACCTACAGCTGTTAGTAGGTCACAGGTGATTGAAGTATTAACTCCACTTAGACTGTTTTGTTGGGCTTGAATCCTACAGAGCTCACTATATTCAGAAAACCACTACAAGTTTTGTCCAGGTTCTAAGCACACCTTTGCAATGATTTTTCAGTCACTAGGAGTTAAGGTTTCATAAACCAAATTGTGTAGTAACATCTTAACATAATCTGATGTAGCCCCAAAGAGAATGTAAGCTTTTTTCAGGTCTTTAAGGACATCCATATTAAAAGGAGCATATCTTCTACTTTCTTGACCTGCAGAATTATGCTGTTGAATCATGGGAAAAATTTGAAGTTTGAAATCATTATCTATTTCTTTTCCATTTTTAATCACTTCAATAAGCCCTTTCTGTAATCTAGTTATGGGGGTTAGTGATTGCTGGGGAAGAGGTGCTGATGATATCACCCCCCCCTTCCACTACATCCCCTCCCTCTGTCCCTGAAGGTGGAGTTGATGTGGGCTGATCAATAATCTGCTCTGTAGGAGGGGTTGAAGTTTCTTCAGGATAATAAGAGTCAACACACCCTAATTCCTCATTCAAATCCCCTTGCCCTCTGGCAAGGTCTTGAGTTTGCTTATCTTCTACATTTTGTTCCTCACACTTCCTTCTCTGTTCATTTTTAGAACTTTTCCTTCTCCTATAACTTGCTCCATAGCTTAAGTCTAATTGAATCACGTTGTATATATAAAATACCTCTGTGGAAATAGAATGAGACCCATTTTTTGAGTAAAATTCTTTCATTTCAAGTCCCACTAGCTTCCAGTGATCTACAGTTAGTTTTTCTTCCTTTAAGAACCAAGGGGACATGAGTTTCAATGAGTCTAAAAGATTATCCATTTGTGGGCTGGTTACAAGTAAACTCTTCTCATCAATTACCTTAATTATATCCTCTATAGCATTTCTAGATGAGGCAGGGTCGACTGAGGCCAAGGGAATGTCTGTACCTAACACCTGCCCCATCTCAGCTATTAGAGATTGATAGTTTAGTCCTTAACAAGGTAAGTTCCTTATTTCTATTAGAATATTCACCTAATCTCTTGGTCACTGGAGACCTTCAGTGGAAGTAGGGTGCCGGCCCAACGTTGGACGCCAGAATGCTGGAACTCTGTCTTCCCAGAAATCAGTGGGAGTCAGGATCACTAAAAGTCTTTATTCTTGATTTTTTTACAGTCAAGGAAAGGTGATTAGGGCTAGCAATCTCACATATACCTTCCTCCCTCAAACGCCAAGAAAGACTGAGTGTGAGTTCTCAATTTCCTCTTCCTCCTCCTACTCCTCCCACACACGTCATTTCCCCCTCTTTGTCCCACCAATCAAGTCAGTACAGAATAGCTGGGGAGGGTCAACCTTCAAACAAGTTAATAGGGAACCTTCCAATTGGCAATTAGTCTCACGTGCTTCATTATCCAAGTGCATTTGCTCAGTTCTAACCCTTTACAATTTCCTGTCATTTTAGCCAATCTGAGAGGTGTGCAATGGTATCACAAAGTTGTCTTAAGTTGCACTTTTCTGATCAATAGTGATTTACAGCACTTTCTCATATGATTAGAAATAGTTTTAATTTCCTAATCTGAAAATTGTCTGTTCATATCCTTTGACCATTTATCAATTGGAGAATGGTTTGATTTCTTATAAATTAGAGTCAGTTCTCTATATATTTTGGGAATGAGGCCTTTATCAGAACCTTTAACTGTAATAATATTTTCCCAATTTGTTACTTCCCTTCTAATCTTGTTTGCATTTGTTTTGTTTGTACAAAAGCTTTTTAATTTGATGTAATCAAAATCTTCTATTTTGTGCTTAATAATGATCTCTAGTTCTCCTCTGGTCAAAAATTCCTTCCTCCTCCACAGGTCTGAGAGGTAGATTGTCCTTTGTTCTTCTAATCTATTTATGATCTCATTCATTATGCCTAAATCATGGACCCATTTTGATCTTATCTTGGTATATGGTGTTAAGTGCAGGTCCATATCTAATTTCTGCTATACTAATTTCCAGTTTTCCCAACAGTTTTTTTCAAATAATGAATTTATCCCAAAAGTTGGTATCTTTGGGTTTGTCAAACACTAGATTGTTATAGTTGTACCCTATTTTGTCCTGTGTACCTAATCTGTTCCATTGATGGACTAGTCTATTTCTTAGCCAATACCAAAAGGTTTTGGTGACTGCTGCTTTATAATATAACTTTAGATCAGGTATAGCTAGACCACCTTCATCTGACTTTTTTTTTCATTAATTCCCTTGAAATTCTCAACCTTTTATTCTTCCATATGAATTTTGTTGTTATTTTTTCTAGGTCATTAAAATAGTTTCTTGGGAATGTGATTGGTATAGCACTAAATAAATAGATTATTTGGGGAGTATTGTCATCTTTATTATATTCGCTTGGCCTACCCAAGAGCAGGTAATGTCTTTCCAATTATTTAAATCTGACTTTATTTTTGTGGCAAGTGTTTTGTAATTTTGCTCATATAATTCCTGACTTTTCTTTGGTAGATGGATTCCCAAATAATTTATACTCTTGTCACTTGTTTTGAATGGAATTTCTCTTTGCATTTTTTGTTGTTGCATCTTCTTGGTGATGTATAAAAATGCTGAGGATTTACGTGGATATATTTTGTATCCAGCAACTTTGCTAAAGTTGTGAATTATAACTTTTTATTAGAATCTCTGGGATTCTCTAAGTATACCATCAAATCATCTGCAAAGAGTGATAGTTTGATTTCCTCATTTCCTACACTTATTCCTTTAATCTCTTTCTTGACTCTTATTGCCCAGGCTAGCATTTCTAATACAATATTGAATAGTAATGGTGATAGTGGGCAACCTTGTTTCACTCCTGATCTTACTGAGAAAGGTTCCAGGTTATCTCCATTATATATCATGCTTCCTGACGGTTTTAAATATATGCTCCTGACTATTTTAAGGAATAGTCCATTTATTCCTATATTCTCAAGTGCCTTTAGTAGGCATGGATGTTGTATTTTATCAAATGCTTTTTCTGCATCTATTGAGATGATCATATGGTTTTTGTTAATTTGATTATTAATATGGTCAATTATACTAATAGTTTAACAAATATTAAGCCAGCCCTGAATTCCTGGTATAAATACAATTTGATCATAGTGTATTATCCTGGGGATGATTTTCTGAAATCTTTTTGTGAATATTTTATTTAAGATTTTAGCATCAATATTCATTAAGGAAATTGGTCTATAATTTTCTTTCTCAGTTTTCAACTTATCTGGTTTAGGTATCAGCACCATGTCTGTATCATAAAAGGAGTCATAAAGGAGTCCTTCATCCCCTATTTTTCAAATAGCTTATATAACATTGGAGCTAATTGTTCTTTAAATATTTGGTAGAATTCAAATGTAAATCCATCTAGTCCTCGGGATTTTTTGTGGGGAGTTGATGAATAGCTTGTTCTATTTCTTTTTCTGAAATGGGACTATTTAAGCAATTTACTTCTTCCCCTGTTAATCTAGAAAGCCTATATTTTTGGAGGTAATCATCCATTTCACTTAAGTTATCAAATTTATTAGCATAAAGTTGGGCAAAGTAACTCCTTATTATTTCTCTAATTTCCTCTTCATTGGTGGAAAGATCCCCCTTTTCATTTGTAAGAATAACAATTTGATTTTCCTCTTTCCTTTTTCTGATCAGATTTACCAAAGGTTTATCTCTTTTATTGGCTTTTTCATAAAACCACATCTTAGTTTTATTTATTAATTCAAAAGTTTTTTTTAACTTTCAATATTATTGATTTCTTCTTTTAATTTTTGAATTTCAAGTTGAGTATTTGGTTGGGGGTTTTTAATTTGGTCTTTTTGTAACTTTTTAAGTTGCAGGCCCAATTCATTGATCTTCTCTTTATTTTATTCAAGTAAGCCTCTAAAGATATAAAATTTCCCCTTATTACCACTTTAGCTGCATTCTACAAAATTTTGGTATGATGTCTCATTGTTGTCATTATCTTCGGTGAAATTATTAATTGTTTCTATAATTTGCTATTCTTTAAGATGAGATTATTTCGTTTCCGATTATTTTTTGGTCTATTTACCCCTAACTTCTTGTTGAATGTAGTTTTTATTGAATTGTGATCTGAGAAGAAAGCATTTACTATTTCTGCCTTACTGCATTTAATTTTGAGATCTTTATGTCCCAATATATGGTCAATTTTTGTATAGGTTCCATGAACTGCTGAGAAGAAAGTATACTCCTTTCTATCACCATTCAGTTTTCTCCAAAGATCTATCATACCTAATTTTTCTAATTTCTTTCTTATTTTATCTTTTAAATTTCTTTCTTATTTTTGAGTGGTTTGATTTATCTAGTTTTGAGATTGCAAGGTTGAGATCTCCCACTATTATAGTTTTGCTGTCTATTTCTTCTTGCAACTTTCTTAACTTCTCTTTTAGGAAGTTAGATGCTATACCACTTGGTACATATATGTTTAGTATTGATATGGCTTCATTGTTTATGCTACCTTTTAGCAGGATATAGTTTCCTCCCTTATCTCTTTTAATTAGATCAGTTTCTGCTTTCTCTTGATCTGTGGTAAGGATGGCCATCTCTGCTTTTTTGGCTTCATCTGAAGCATAATAGATTCTGCTCCAGTCTTTTACCTTTACTCTTTATGTATCTCCCTGCTTTAAATGTGTTTCCTGTAAACAACATATTGTAGGGTTCTGACTTTTGATCCAGTCTGCTCTCTGCCTCTGTTTAATGGGAGAGTTCAACCTATTCACATTTACAGTTAGAATTACTAATTCTGTTTTTCCTGCCATCATATTGTCCCCTGATTATACTTTTTTTGCCCCTTGTCCCCCCTGAACCCCTTCCCCAGTATTGAATTTATGGACCCCACTTCTGATGCACAGCCCTTCCTTTTTAATATCCATCCCCCCTCCTTTTAAGTCCCTTCCCCTTTCTTTTACCCTTCCCTTATTCCTCTTTTCCTTTTCCCTTTTCCTTTCCCTCTTTTAATGAGGTGAGAGAGAATTCTCTGAAAAACAAATATGTCAATTATTTACTCTTTAAGCCTACTCTGATGAGAGTAAGATTCACACAATGTTTCTCCCCCTCTCTAAATTCCCTCAGATGTGGTAAATTTTATTTTTTCCTTCTTTTTTTTTTTCTGAGGCTGGGTTAAGTGACTTGCCCAGGGTCACACATCTAGAAAGTGTTAAGTGTCTGAGACCAGATTTGAACTCTGGTCCTCCTGAATTCAGGGCTGCCACCTAGGTGCCCCCTAGATGTGGTAAATTTTCTTTGCCTCTTATTGGGATGTAGTTTCCATTTTTTTATCCCTCCTTTCCCATTTTCTTATACTATACCCTTCCTTTTACTACTTCCCTTTTTTTAATGTTATATCAGTAAAATCCAATTATCCATGTGGACTTTCTGTATGTCCACAACAGAAATACAGTTCTCAAGATTTCTTTTTACCTTTTTTCTGCTTGTCTTGAGTGTTGTGGATGTAGATCAATTTTTTTGTTTAAGTCTGTTTTTTTTTTTTTTTTCTTAGAAACAAATGGGAGGCAGAGCCAAGATGGCGGAGAAGATACGCATGATTTTGTGAGCTCCCTTCTTCCCTCAATACCAATTAGTTAAATCAGCCTCAAAAATAATGCTGGACTGATAGAAACCACAAGGACTGGAAGCACAACTTATGAAGAGAATCTGGAGTTCAACAGAAAAGGTTGGTTCCCAGGGGAGGAAATAAAAAAGGCCAGCACAGACAGGGTTGGGTGCTAGCACACTGTGCCGATCAAGCTGGGGAGAACTCTGGGATCAGAGAAGCCACTGAGATAGAAGAATCTGGCACAGGCTGTTAGCTCTTTTCTGCTTATAAAACAGCAGTCCAGAAGAGAAATCAAGCCACTTTAAAATATAAAGCCAGATCCTAGAACCACCCCAATCCAGAAGTGACTAACAGATCTTGGCACGGCTATGAAACCTCCATCTGCGGTCTGGGGCTTCACCTTGGGGTAGTTAAGAGCTTGAAAAGTGGGGACACAGCCTAAGGCAACATATAATTCACATAGTGCCTGGCTTGGCTGGAGGTTATGGAACTCAGCCGCAGAAGTCCCAGAGTCCACAGAATCTTTGAAATAGGGACTCTGGTTTCTGGGTAGACACTTCCAGTTTGAGTGCAGGGGCTTTTCACATCAGCTGCTGATATCCACGCCCCACGGGACACAATGGCTGGGCTTTGTGTCGCCTTTACTGTTCAGTCTTAAACCTCAGGGAAGTCTCTAGGACACACAGCGGGATCCTTCACTGGGCAACCCTCACAGCACAGCCGCAGCCGTACTAATCACCTTTGAGGCACTTCCAGGGAGGGGGAGAGGAACTCTCTCCCAGAGCTCTCTCTTAGCTCAGGCACAGGAGCCACTGCATCCATCTGGTCTGGGAGGAATCTGGTAAAGAAATAAATAAATAATTTCTTACCCCAAGAACTGACCCCAAAAGATTTTTTTTAAATATGAGTAAAAAGCTAAAGAGAACTATTGATTTCTTCTAAACAGAGAAAGAGCAGGTATTCAACCCTGAGGAAGTTAATAGCAGAGAGTCAGCAGATAACAGCCTAAAGGGGAATGATACCTGCCCCCCATCAGATAACTCTCTCCTAGAAGAGACTATTAAAAAATTAAGAGAGTTTGAAGAAAAATGGGGAGAGGAAAGAGAAGCTATGATAGAGAATAACAATGTTCTGAAATTTGAGTTGGAAAAAATAAGGAATTCACAGGAGATTCAGGGAAACAAAATTTGTGAATTAGAAAAGGTTAAAAAATCACAGGAAAGTAGGATTTCTGAATTGGAAAAGATAAAAATTCTCAAGAAAGTAGGATTTCTGAATTGGAAAAGATAAAAAAGTCTCAAGAAAATAGGATTTCTGAATTGGAAAAAGAAAATAATTCTCTAAAAAAATTAGGGAAATGGAAAAAATTTCAATAGAGCAAAATAATTCATTTAAAAACTCAATTGGGCATATACAAAAAAGAACTAAAAACTGTGAATGAAGAAAATAACTCCTTAAAAATCAGGACGAAACAAATAGAAATGAATGATTCATTGAGAACCCAAGAATCAGTCAAACAAAACAAAAAAAAAAAATGAAAAGCTGGAGAATAACGTCAAATACTTACTGGGATAATCTATAGACCTGGAAAAATAGATCTAGGAGAGATAATCTGAGGATCATTGGACTTCCCGAAAATTATGACCAAAAAAAGAGCCTAGATTTTATTTTACAGGAAATCATCAAAGAGAACTGTCCAGAGATAATAGAAACAGAAGGGAAAATAGGCGTTGAAAGAATTCATCCAACACCTTCTGAAAAAGACCCTAAAAAAAAAAAAAAAAAAAAAAAAAAAAAAAAAAAAAAAAAAAAAAAAACAACTCCACAGAACATTGTGATTAAGCTGCAGAATTACCACACAAAGGGAAGAATATTTCAAGCAGCTAGAAAAAAGCAATTCAAGTATCAAGGGTCCACAATAAGGGTCACTCAAGATCTGGCTGCCTCCACATTAAAAGATCCAAGGGCCTGGAACCTGATATTCCGAAAGGCAAAAGATCAAGGATTGCAACCAAGAATAAACTACCCAGCTAAGTTTAGCATTTTCTTCCATGGAAGAAGATGGTCATTCAATGAAAAAGAGGAATTCCATTTGTTTCTAAGAAAAAAACCAGACTTAAACAAAAAATTTGATCCACATGCACAAGACTTAAGAAAAACAGAAAACGGTACACAGAATCCTTGAGAAATGTGTCTCTGTTGTGGATATATAGAAAGACCCTAATTTATAAGAAATCAAATCATTCTCCAATTGATAAATGGTCAAAGCATATGAACAGTCAATTCTCAGATGATGAAATTGAAATTATATCCACTCATATGAAAGAGTGTAGCAAATCACTACTCATCAGAGAAATGCAAATTAAGACTACTCTGAGATACCACTACATACCTGTCAGATAGGCTAAGATGACAGGAAAAGATAATGATGAATGTTGGAGGGGATGTGGGAAAACTGGGACACTAATACATTGTTGGTGGAGTTGTTAAAGAATCCAGCCATTCTGGAGAGCAATTTGGAACTATGGCCAAAACGTTATCAAACTGTGCATACCCTTTGATCCAGCATTGCTGCTATTGGGCTTATATCCCAAAGAAATACTGAAGAGGGGAAAGGGACCTGTATGTGCCAAAATGTTTCTGGCAGCTCTTTTCGTAGTGGCTAGAAGCTGGAAGATGAATGGATGTCCATGAATTGGAGAATGGTTGGGTAAATTATGGTATATGAAGGTTATGCAATATTATTGCTCTGTAAGAAATGACCAGCAGGAGGAATACAGAGAGGCTTGGAGAGACTTACATCAGTTGATGCTGAGTGAAATTAATAGAGCCAGAAGATTTCTGTACACTTCAATGTTGTATGAAGATGTATTCTGATGGAAGTGGATATCTTCAACATAAAGAAGATCCAACTCACTTCCAGTTGATCAATGATGGACAGAAACAACTACACCCAGAGAAGGAACACTGGGAAGTGAATGTAAATTGTTAGCACTACTGTCTATCTACCCAGGTTACTTATACCTTTGGAATCTAATACTTAATGTGCAACAAGAAAATGGTATTTACACACATATATTTTATCTAGGTTATATTGTAACACATGTAAAATGTATGGGATTGCCTGTCATCAAGGGGAGGGAGTAGAGGGAGGGAGGAGATAATTTGGAAAAATGAATACAAGGGATAATGTTATAAAAAAATTACTCATGCATATATACTGTCAAAAAATTATAAATAAAATAAAATAAAAAAAAGAAACAAATGGAATTCCTCTCTTTCATTAAATATCGATCTTCTTCCATGGAAGAAAATGCTAAACTTAGCTGGATAGTTTATTCTTGGTTACATTCCTAGTTCTTTTGCCTTTCAGAATATCAGGTTCCAGGCCCTTCCATCCTTTAATGTGGAGGCAGCCAGATCTTGCATGACCCTTATTGTGGCACCTTGATATTTGAATTGTTTTTTCCTAGCTGCTAGCAATATTTTTTCCTTAGTTTGTTAGTTCTGCAGCTTAGCCACAATGTTCTGTGGAGTTCTTTTTTTAGGGTCTTTTTCAGAAGGTGTTCCATGAATTCTTTCAACGCCTATTTTCCCTTCTGTTTCTATTATCTCTGGACAGTTCTCTTTGATGATTTCCTGGAGAATAAAATCTAGGCTCTATTTTTCTATCATAATTTTTGGGAAGTCCAATGATCCTCAGATTATATCTCCTAGATCTATTTTCCAGGTCTATAGATTTTCCCAGTAAATATTTGATGTTCTTCTCCAGCTTTTCATTTTTTTTTTGTTTTTGTTTTTTTGATTGATTCTTGGTTTCTCAATGAATCATTCATTTATATTTATTCAGTCCTGATTTTTAATAAGTTATTTTCTTCATTCACATTTTTTAGTTCTTTTTTATATGTCCAGTTGAGTTTTTAAATGAATTATTTTGCTCTGTTGAATTTTTTTTCCATTTCATTAATTTTTTTAGTGAGTTATTTTCTTTTTCCAAATCACAAAACCTACTTTCTTGTGAATTTTTTTTAAGTTTTCCAATTCAGAAATCCTAATTTCCTGAGATTTTTAAACCTTTTCTAATTCACAAATTTTGCTTCCCTGCACCTCCTGTGAATTCTTTATCTTTTCCAACTCAAATTTCAGGACATTGTTATTCTCTATCATAGCTTCTCTTCCCTTTCCCCATTTTTCTTCAAACTCTCTTAACTTTTTAATAGTCTCTTCCAGGAGAGAGTTATGTGATGGGGGGCAAATATCATTCCCCTTTAGGGTGTTATCTGGAGACTGTCTGCTGTTAGCCTCCACAGGGTCGAATACCCATTCTTTCTCTGTATGGAAGGTATTAGTCGTTCTCTTCAATTTCTTACTCATTGTTAAAACTCTGTGGGGGTCTGCCCTTTGGGTAGGAAATTTACTAGCTTCCTCCCAGATAGGCTGTAAAGGAGCAAAATTGTGACTGGGCTAAGAGAGAGCTCTGGGAGAGAGTTCCCCTCCCTTCCCCTCCCCCCCCTGTAATGACTGGTGGTTACCAGGGTTGCTTTGCAAGGAATGCCCAGTGAAGGACCCCCACTGCGTGGCCTAGCCACTGCCCTGAGCCTAGAGGCTGAACAGTAAAAGTGTCACAAAGTGTAACAAACCCCAGCCAAAGCCTCCCATGGGGCCGTGGATATTAGCAGCTGATGCGGGAAAAGCCCCTGTGCCCAAACTCAAAGTCTCTGCCTGGGAAGCACAGTCGCTGCTTCGGTGTTCCGCTGCTGCTGGAGTTTTGCTACAGGGAGAATCCCACTGTCTCAGGCTGAACCCTGCACTATATGGATTAGAGGCTGCCCCAGGTTGTGTCCCCCACTGTTCATGTTCTTAACTGCCTCAAGGAACAACCTCGGCCAGCAGAATCTTGCTGCACAGCTGTGCCAAGATTGGTGTTAGGTCACTTCTGGTTTGGGGTGGTTATATTTTCTGGCTTTTTATGTTAAAGTGGCTTTGATTTCTCTTCTGATCTGCTGTTTTCAAGCAGAGTAGAGCTATCAGCCTATGCCAGATTCCTCTATCTCAGTGGCTTCTCTGATCCCAGAGTTCTCCCATCCCATTTGGCACAATGTGCTAGCCCCTAGTCCAACCCTGTCTGTGCCGGTCTTTTTTTTCCTTCCCTTGGAACTGACCTTTTCTGTCGAAATTCCAGATTCTCTTCGGCTGGTAAATTGTGCTTCTAATCCTTTTGGTTTTTATCAGTCCAGCATTATTTTTGAGGCTGATTTAACTAGTTGCTATTGAGGGTAGAAGGGTGCTTAGAAATTCACGTGTATCTTCTCCACCATCTTGGCCCCCTTTGACCATTTATCAATTGGAGAATGGCTTGGATTCTTATAAATTTGAGTCAATTCTCTCTATATTTTAGAAATGAGGCCTTTATTAGAACCCTTAAATGTGAAAATGATTTCCCAATTTATTGCTTCCCTTCTGATCTTGAATGCAATAGTTTTGTTTGTACAAAAACTTTTTTAACTTAATATATCAAAATTGTCTATCTGGTGTTCAGTTATGAGTTCAAGTTCTTCTTTGGACACAAATTCCTTCCTTCTCCACAGAACTAAGAGATAAATAATCATATGTTCCTCTAATTTACTTATAATATCATTCTTTATATATAAATCATGAGCCCACTTAGATCTCATCTTGGTATGTGGTGTTAGGTGTGGTTTGAGCCCTAATTTCTTCCATACTAGTTTCCAATTTTCCCACCAGTTTTTGTCAAATAGTGAGCTCTTATCTCAAAAGCTGGGGTCTTTGGGTTTGTCTACTAGATTGCTATAGTTATTGCCTATTTTGTTCTATGATCCTAATCTATTCTACTGATCGACTACTCTATTTCTTAACCAGTAGCAAATGGTTTTGATGATTGCTGATTTATAATATAGTTTTAGGTCTGTCACAGCTCGCCCACCTCCATTAGCATTTTGTTCATTAATTCCCTTGAAATTCTTGACCTTTTGTTCTTCCAGATGAACTTTGCTACTATTTTTTCTACATCTGTAAAATAATTTATTTTTACCCCCTGGGGTTAAGTGACTTGCCCAGAGTTACACAGCTAGGAAGTGTTAAGTGTCTGAGGCCAGATTTGAGCTCAGATCCTCCTGACTTCAGGGCTTGTGCTCTATCCACTGTGCCACTTAGTTGCCCAAAATAATTTCTTGGGAGTTTGATTGTTATGGCACTAAATAATTAGATTAATGTAGGTAATATTGTCATTTTTATTGTATTCGCTTGGCCTACCCATGAGCACTTGCTATTTTCCCAGCTGATTAGGTTTGACTTTATTTGTGTGGAAAGTGTTTTGTAGTTGTGTTCATATAGTTCCTGACTTTTGCTTGGCAGATAGATTCCTGTGTATTTTATAGTATTGATAGTTATTTTCAATGGAATTTCTTTTTGTATCTCTTGCTGCTGGACTTTGTTGGTAATATATAAAAATGTTGATGATTTATGTGGATTTATTTTGTATCCTGCAACTTTCCTAAAGTTGTGGATTATTTCTAATAGATTTTAATTGATTGTCTAGTGTTCTTTAAATATACCATCATATCATGTACAAAGAGTGATAATTTGGTTTCCTCATTACCTACTCTAATTCCTTAAAATCTCTTTTTCTTCTCTAATTGCTGAAGGTAACATTTCTAATACAATATTGAATAATAATGGTGATAGTGAGCAGCCTTGTTTCACTCCTGATCTTATTGGGAATGGATCTAGTTTGTTCCCATTAAATGTGATGTTTGCTGATGGTTTTAAATAGATGCTACTGATCATTTTAAAGAAAAGTCCATTCATTCCTACACTCTCTACTGTTTTTAATAGGAATGGGTGTTAGATTTTATCAAATGCTTTTTCTGTGTCTATTGAGATAATCATATAATTTTTGTTAGTTTGGTTTTTGACAAAATTGATTATGCTGATAGTTTTCCTAATATCATCATAAAATCTTTATCTTTTATTGTAGACATTTATCTCTTCACTGGTTTTACAGTGGGAAACCCTTCATTATGTTGAACCATTCCCCCTTTATACTCCTAGTTTGAAGCCTTCCTTTTTGCCACCTCTATTTCCTTTTCTTTCTGAGAAATTGTAGTTGTCTTCTATTCATGATACTATTATGGATTATCTTGAACATTCTCTTTCTCTCTCTCTCTCTCTCTCTCACACACACACACACACACACACACACACACACACACACACACACACAAAATGTATGTATTCTCATTTTTCTTGATTTTAGCTCCACAAAATACAATAATTCACTTTTAGAGGGATTGTGGAGTCTAATCTTTGATATTTCAGAATTACTCTCTACTAATTTTTTTTTCTTTTAAGCTTGCTTTTGTCTTTATTACATCACTGAACTAGTTGATTCTGGGAGGTAGGTGCTATTATCCATATTTTATAGGTGGGACATATAAATCCTGGTTAGAGTTCCAGGGCAGAGAAGAGAGCTTCACTCACAGATCAGACTACAGGCCAGGAGAATGGTGACTATACCTCTCCTTGGATCATGCGATTTTGGTTTTGCAGACTCCCAGAACTAGCTCTAAAAAAAAGAACCTGGCAAGATGAAAGTCTCTCATGGAGAAGGATGATGGCAGATGAGACTATAGATGTCTGTTCTGCCATCCTTGCTTGCAGCTACACACAACTACATTCTCTTACTACATGTGATCCCTCTCTCAACTTAAGACATTATATCCTTACATACAGATTCTCTGTCTGTAGAAGTGTATGTTTTATAAAATATTTTGGGATTTGCAAGAGAGGTTTCTACTAAAAGTTGGGACAATTAACTTTTTGTCCTATGTAGTTTTTATTTATGATTCTTTGAAATAAAACTGTAGAAAAACAGGCTTTAAAAACTATTTTAAAGGAGTTCAGTATCAGTGCATTGTGTTTCAATTGGAGTCCCTTGGGTAGAACATTAACCCAAATCAGTCCACCTTTCTTTGAATGGACAGTATAGCTGCCCAGTGCAAGACTCTGTGATTGAGGTCAGAGTGTGTCCTACTGTTGTTGGTCAGAACAATATGAGCTCTACCACAGGTTGGGCACAAATAGTTGACATGAACATTTGGAGGAAATATGGCTAAATTTGTTCAGCTCACAATTCTTTTGAGCTAGTGCAATTCTGCTTTGCTAATGGAGCACAGTGCCTTCTTTGATGTGGGCACGCCATAGTGGTCAGTCCTTTGCCAGTGCCTCCAATGTTATACAACTTATTCTTGTCATGCAAAATTCTTCAGAGGGCTTGTCTTACATGAGTTCTCCATATCATAGTCTTTTGGGGAAATGTATGTTTGCTATTTAAATAATGTGTCCAGCCCATTGGAGTTGGGCTCTCTGCAGTAGAATTTGAATACTTGCCAGTTTAGTTTGAGAAAAGAATTCACAATTTGGTACCTTATCTTATCAGGGGATCTTTAGAATCTTCCTAAGACAACTCACTGAAGCTGTTCACTTTCTTTACATAAAGTTGGTGATAAAATTCTTGGTTACTAGGTGGGGTTGGCAGAGAGAACTTGAAGTACTGATAAAATTATTCTCTGAAGCAAGCAAGGAAGATCACTAATGGAAATCAGTTCAATTTTATAGTCCTACTCTCCATGGAGGTCCTAGGTAGCCCCACCTTGCTGTGTCCAGTCAAAAACTCAAGTTATATCAAATTCCTGAGTTAAATTTTCCCTATAAATCTGTCCATGGCTCACACCATCTTTGCTGAATCCATTTTGGGGTTATAGACCTTCATGGCACTCTATCTCTCTCTTCCCTCATACCATGTGGTGTCTTTCTTCTCAACCCTCCATAATGTTTCATAGTGCCTTTTTCTATAGCTAAATAACTCTTATAGGGTGCTAAACTCTATGGATTGAGCCTGTCAGTTAAAGGCATATTCCTATCTCATGGAATATTTCTTTTCTCTTAATTGTGAGTTTCAACAGGGAACTTCTCTTTTCCATTGTTAATCATTAAAATCCCTTTCCTTGCTAACTATATGCTTTCCCAATTCTATTTCATATTTGCCATTCTTAGTGTCTATTTTTCCTCTTCATTTTGCCTATAACTTCTCCTAAATAAACCTACTTTTTGCAGAAAATGATCATTGTGAATTCTTCATATGACTGAACCCCAACATTCGATGCCTACATCATTTTCATCATTTGATACTCAACTTCAAACACATCATTTGGAACTAGGAATAGCTACCTTGAACATATCACTACTAGACTGTCCAGATTTCACAGGTATATAATAATGAGATTAGTACAACAGCTTTGTAAACCTTTAAAGTTTGGCAGACAGCCCAATACCTCTTCTCCCCCCCCCCCTTTTTTTATTTGAGCCTCCCAAACACTCAGCTACCTCTGGCAATGTGTGCATCAACCTCATTATCTATGTATACATCTCTGGAAAGTATGCTACTCAAGATAAGTGAATTTATCCATAGCATTCAATATTTCTTAGTTAGATGTAGCCAATAAGGATGTCAGTCATTAGGACTTGTGGGAAATTATGGCAAAATTTGGTTGCCCAAAGAAATTCTTCAGTATTATATATCAGTTGCAAAACAGCATGCTTGCCTAGATCGACAATCCTTGCACTTTCTTAGTCACCAGTGTGAAGTAAAGTTGTGTGCTTGCTCCTACTTTTTAGCATGATGTTTTCAGAA
The DNA here is from genome assembly GCF_048593235.1 of Sminthopsis crassicaudata. Taxonomy (NCBI): domain Eukaryota; kingdom Metazoa; phylum Chordata; class Mammalia; order Dasyuromorphia; family Dasyuridae; genus Sminthopsis; species Sminthopsis crassicaudata. The sequence goes on along the minus strand of NC_133620.1, from coordinate 310,594,951 downwards.
TGCCTTCAGGACAACAAAAATGGTGTCAAGGACAGCTATCTCGATAACAGTGAATTATTTAATCGAAAAAGCTACAAGTCAAGACTGAAGTAGAGGAAAAGTTGGCAAATGGTATATTGTTCATAGATGATTGTGCACTCAATACAGTCTCTGAAGCTGAGATGCAACAAAGTATGTATCAACAGCTGTTTGTGCTATTTTTGGTCAAACAGTTAATACCAAGAAAATACAAGTATTGGTGTATGAATATACATAGCAATTATTTTCTGTTCTGACCAAAAACTTTGAAGGTCTTTCCTTCCCAGATAGCTATTTTTGTGATAGTAAATTAGGCCCTTTTCAATTTTTACATAGCTCTTGGTCATTGAATGGGCATCGCCTCAGACAAACTGTGACTTGGAAAAACCCTAATTTAGAAAGGTGAAGGTCATTTACTTCATCCTGTGCCATTGCCAGTTGTATTGACTTTTATCATGCTGATGGATTTTGATAACTAGAAAAATGAATGAGGCTGACAACTTTGTGAAGCTCTGCTTCACATCACTCACATGTTAAGACATCACCCTCATGATGTTATTAATCCTAGGCAGGAAGAAAAAAATGGACAACAACAAAATTATGCATTAAAAAATCTTTTCAAAATCCTTTTTTTGTTTTGATAGGACAATATTTCACTTTCTATATTTAATTACTGTATCTTCTTGGTACTGATATGCCTCTTGTGTTTTTGTTTGTAATTTTTTTTTGTTGTTGTTGTTAATTCAAGTAACATAGATCTTTTTGTTTTGTTTTAGTATTTTTGGAGGACTTTTTATTGAATCTCCATCTTTTTGTCATTCTGGTTTCCAAAGTATGCTATATTTTGTGTTTCTTCTTAAAGATTTTTTTTTTGTTTTTTGGAATGTATTATGCCATTTCCTTTTGTAGGATAATCTTATGTCACTCAAATTTCTTTTTGTTTTTATTTAAAGATCTTTTTTTTGGTGGTTTGCAGAATATTCTGTTTGTCATTGGAAATGTTTTATGTAACCATTATGTTTCTTGGAATTTGAAGCATAATTTTTGTTTTGTTTTGTTTCTACTGAAGTTACTCTGAGGATTTTTTCTCTTGAATTTTGGGTTCTGTTTTTAGAAATTTGGGGCAGTTTTCTTGTATTATTTCCTTAGTCATAATGTGTAGCGAGCTGTTCGTCTCTAGAAGCTGCCGGATCGCTCTCTGGGAAGAGATCTGCTGTGTCTACTCAAATCTTTAAGATAGATTCTTCTTCCTGTAGTGAACCGTTGTCTCCAGGCAGTTGCTGTTAACTCTTGTCCTTAGAAGTGACTTCCTTTCCTGCAGAGAGCCCCGTCAAGCCAGATGTAATGCAAAGTCTTCCTCTTGAATCCTGGCTCTGAATCTCCTCCAGCTCTTATCCTTCTCCAGGCCGATCTCCTCTCTGGGCCCAGTGCTGTGTCTTTTATCCTCCCAGAGAATGGGCGTGGGATAATGCAAGGGCTTCTGGGAAGAACCACCCCAGCCAATGAGCTTGCTCCTTCTATCAAGTCAACCTGAGTTCTCACCTTGTAATTGTCCAACCTGAATTCTCACCTTGTCACTATCCAGACAACCTCAGTTCTCACCTAGTAATCCTAACATCTCCCCCTTTCTTTTAATTTAGAACATAGGACAGTCATGATCTTGAAACATAAATCCATCAATATGGGAAGTATTACACATAATTACATAAATTACATAAGCACATAGTAACATAGTAACATAATACATGCTAGAAGTATATGACAAATAACATAATCAAATAATCATAAATTGAAAATTTATAAATGTCCATAAGTCCATCGTCCATTAGTCTCATCTTGTGTGAGGAAGTCCAATGATTCCTGCTGGTTTTTAAAGTTCTTTAACAGTCTTCTTATTATCCATGCTCTTTCAGTGTCAGATGTTTCTTAGATCTTCTCCTTTATTTTGAGGTCTTTCTCTTTTTCTGTCTCTCTCTGATGGACAAGTCGAATACGACTCCTTGGCACCCATCTGATTCCTTCTCCTCCTGAAGAAATACAAGCAAACCCTCTCTCCCAGGCAGTTAACCTATCTAATTTCCTTCTATTTACCACTTTCTAAATCTCTTCTCATCATCTGACAATTACATTGGAGTTGTTTGCACTGGGCACAGCCCTGTTGGTTTAAAAGGCCTGTATTCTCCCCAAGTGTAATCCATTTTTGCAATCTGATTGCCTTTTGACTGACTTATCAGGTAATCCCTTTCTGCCATGTGATTGCTTCTCTGCTGATTGATTAAATCAGAGTCCTGGCCTTCTAAAGGTTCTTTGGGTGTAACATCAGCTGCCATCATGCCCCAAGTCTTTTTTGCCAGGGGCCCTGGACCTGGGCCCCTCATCCCATTTCCCTGAATTATTCTACACTCTGATGCCCAATGGAGTCCTCTGTTGCATTTTGGACATGGGGTTTAGGTCTTCTTTCACCCTGTCTTCTCACTGTATCTCCATACCTACACTGAGCTCTTAGATGTCCAATTTTTCCACATTGAAAACATCGCCGAGTTTCTCTAGAAGTCCCTTGCCAGGAGGGACCCTGCCTTTCCACATTCATCATTGTCCGGGTGTAAAAAGCATTTGTTCCCACTGTAGCACAGCGCCTTATGATCTCCTCTAAAGGAGCATCTTTGTCTAATCCCCATATAATTCTTTTGCAAATCTCATTGGCATTTTCCTTAGCCAGATGTCTGGTCATTATTTCTGTAGCTGAATTTTCTCCAATAGTTCTTTTGACAGCAGTTTGCAAACGTCCCACAAAATCTGCAAAAGGTTCATTGGGACCTTGCTGTATTTTAGTGAAAGCCTCTCCACGATCTTTCTGTCCAGGAAGGACACCCCAAGCTTTTATTGCAGCCTTAGCAATTTGTTCATATATTGTCATGGTATAATTAATCTGTTCCGAATTCTCTCCATACTGACCTTCACCAGCTAAGTGCTCAAAAGTGAATTGTGTGTTAACTCCTATTTCCAAATTGCATCTGACTTGAATTTTACATAATTCATGAAATTCCGCAAGCCATAATAAATTTTCTCCAGGTTCCAGACATGTCCTTGCTATGGATTTCCAATCATTTGGGGTTAGGACTTCATAAGACAAACCATCTAGTAACATTTTGACATAAGCTGATGTAGCCCCATAAAGGGTACAACCTTTTTTCAAATCCTTAATTTTATTCAAATCTAAAGGTGCATATCTTCTCCTTTTTTTACCTACAGAGTCAGTATTTTCAATCACAGGATATGCATGTATAAAATTACTTATATCCTGTCCTTCTCTCTTAGCTTTAACCAATGCTTTTTCTAATCTTGTCATAGGCTTAGGCTTCTTCACAGGCAATTCTGTTTGTGTTTCTGCCTCTTCCCCTCTTTCTTCCTCCATCTCTGAAGGTGGGGTTGATGTGGGCCTGTCAATAATCTGTTCTCTAGGCAGGGTTGAAGCTTCTTCAAGAGAATCATACCATAATTCCTCATTTAAATCCTCTTGCTCTAGGGAAAGATCTTGATCTTTCCTTTTTTCCTCACACTTCCTCCTCTGTTCATTTTTAGAACTTTTCCTTCTCCTACAACTTGCTTGATAGTTTAAGGCTAATTGAACTATGTTGTAGATATAAAATACTTCTGCAGAAATTGAACGAGGCCCATTTTTTGCTTGAAATTCTTTCATTTCATATCCCACTAGCTTCCATTTATCTACATCTATCTTTTCTTCCTCTAAGAACCAAGGGGATGTGCGTCTTAATGCAGCCAAGAGTTTAGCAATCTGTACCCAGGTTACAAGTAAACTCTGCTCCTCAATTATGTTGATTATACTCTCTATAGTACCACTCCTGAATGGGGGTGGAGCTGAGGTTGCTTCTGGGGCTGGGCATGAGTCGGCTGAGGTCCAGGGATTGAATATAGCTAACATCTGCCCCATTTCAGCTATAAGAGATTCCTGGTTTAGCCCTTAACAAGTTAAGTTCCTTGTTTATCTATTAGCACGCTCACTTAATCTTTAACAAAGTTTCCTCGTTACTCACGGTTCTGGGTCAGAGAGACTGAGATCTAGATCAGAAGCTTTTCCACTGGAATCAGGACTGTGTCTGTCCCTGTTCAGGCGCCATATTGCAAAGGTCTGGTCTAGCTCCTCTTGTCAGGATAAGCAAAAGTCCTTGCCCCACGTTGGGCGCCAAATGTAGCGAGCTGTTCGTCTCTAGAAGCTGCCGGATCGCTCTCTGGGAAGAGATCTGCTGTGTCTACTCAAATCTTTAAGACAGATTCTTCTTCCTGTAGTGAACCGTTGTCTCCAGGCAGTTGCTGTTAACTCTTGTCCTTAGAAGTAACTTCCCTTCCTGCAGAGAGCCCCGTCAAGCCAGATGTAATGCAAAGTCTTCCTCTTGAATCCTGGCTCTGAATCTCCTCCAGCTCTTATCCTTCTCCAGGCCGATCTCCTCTCTGGGCCCAGTGCTGTGTCTTTTATCCTCCCAGAGAATGGGCGTGGGATAATGCAAGGGCTTCTGGGAAGAACCACCCCAGCCAATGAGCTTGCTCCTTCTATCAAGTCAACCTGAGTTCTCACCTTGTAATTGTCCAACCTGAATTCTCACCTTGTCACTATCCAGACAACCTCAGTTCTCACCTAGTAATCCTAACAATAATGTTTAGATTTTTTTGTCATTTTTTTTTGGAAATCTATGCTTAAGTTATCTCTACACACTTTCTCTTCAAAGTCAGCATGTTTTCCTTGCATAGGAATCTTTTAAGCAGTAATGTAATTTTGCAAATTTTCCTGCAGATTATCCTTTATAGCAATATATGTATATTCCAAATGTGTTTTTCTTTTCTTTTTTTACTTCACTAAAGAGTCAAGATGTCCTATTCTGTTTCTACAATGCAGGATACTAATTTTAATCTTTTGTCACTTCTAACTTTTTCTATGGTTTCCATTTCTCTTTTGAACTATTTTAGAATATCCTGGTGTGATTTTATGATCTCTTAGTATTTTATAAGGTTCTGGGTTTCATCAGCAATAACTCAATTATTGATTAACTCAACACTTTGTCTTATAGTATCTATTTAAAGAAACTTGTGTTTTTGAGGTTTTAGTGCTTATATTTGCTTGCATTCTAGGTTTTTAATTGAAATCTTCCATAAGATATTTAATGCCTTTATAAGTTATAAGTATAGATAAATACATATCTTTATATAGTTTATGTCTTTGTATACAGAAATTCTCCATCAGTTTGTCTAAATGTGGTTGAAAGAGAGGGATGGATAGATATTTTTGGAATTTTGCCCAAAACTCATCAACAATACTTCTATTCCTGCTTGATGAGTTAATTTTCTTTCCACAGAAATTCTATTTCATTTAAAACAAAAACAAACAAACAAACAAAAAAACTTACCAGTGTTTCTCATAACCTGGAGTGTGGAAAGATATTCCCTGAGTCCTTTTACTTCTTTTAAAAGAGAAAGCAGCTTACACTTAAAATATATATAGCAAGCTTTTGAAAACTTTTGTGGTTCCCTCCATCCTTGAAGGGTATGAATGTCACATCATGAGTCGTGCTTAAATATCGTAATTAGAGGAGATCCAATTTCATAGTGATTAACTAGGGCACTGATGGTAATTGAGAAATAAATGCATTTTATCGGAACTGAGAGCATAGAAAATTTAAACAGCAAAATCTAGGTTACAAATTGAGTTTCAACACAAAGCAGAAGAGAAATTTGTGATTCCTAGGAGTTAATGTTAGAAAGAATCTTAGATTTACCAAGTCCAATTATAAGTCATTCAAAATGCTGAGCTTTCTACTGTAAGCTTAGGGATTCATTGATTGTATCAAAGAATTATAAAACTCCTCTGAAATTAGCCCTTCTGATTCTTAGTGGGATAATTTGTAATTGGCCCTTATATCTATCAGATATATAATAAAAATAAAATTTCCAATCTTGGCAGGTGGACTTCCCTTATTTTGTTTGCTCTATTGTGCATCACACCTACCCATTTGTTTTCTTCTTGTAGAATCATAGAATCTCAGAGCTGAATGAGCCCTTTAGAGACTGATTCTAAGCAAGAATCTTATCTATAACATATATAAAGTCTTGTGAAGTCAACATTGCTTGAAGTCATCACAGTTAACAAGGATTTTCTTAGTAATGAAAACAACATAGGGTTTAGATTCACAGGTCTCGAGTGTGAATGACATGGTGTCCTACTACTTGCTGGTTATGTAACCTCAAGTAAACCATTTCATTTCTTTGGAGTCAGTTTCCTCCTCTGGAAATTGAGGATATTGGACTAGATCAGTCCCCAATTTGAATGTCTGAGGATTGTAGTGTCTATGGGATCAGAGTATTGCAAGGAATCCACAAATCTTTGGGTAAGCACACATAATTTTGATGGATGAAATAAATCTACACATCTATGTGTGTTTATATATGTACATTTTATTCTTTTAAAATGTATGTGAATGTTGATTTAGATAACACTCATTTTAAAGCTGTTCATTAATAATTTTTTTAAATTGGAGTTTCTCAATCAATAGATATTAACAACATAATTATTACGTGCAGGTCTATTGAATTTTTTTGACATAAAGGCATGTACTTGTTTGAAAAGATTGGGAACAATTGAATTAGATGATCTGTAAAGCCCTTCTATGTAAAGGGCTAGAACTGAGCAATGCACTTGGATAATGAAGCACGTGAGACTAATTGCCAATTGGACAGTTCCCTATTAACTTGTTTGAAGGTTGACCCTCCCCAGCTGTTCTGTGCTGACTTGATTGGTGGGACAAAGAGGGGGAAGTGCTTTGTGTGGGAGGAGTAGGAGAAACTTGGATGGTGTACTCTCTCGCACTTGTGACCTGGCATTGGAGGGGAGGGTAAAGATCAAGAATAAAGACGTTTAGTGATCCTGACTCTGGCTGATTTCTGGGAAGATAGAGTTCCAGCACTTCTATCTCTAAATCTTCTGATCCTAATGATCCTTCACAGAGAAAAAATCTAGGCTATGGGCTCATTATCCCCCAGTTTCTGGATAAATTGGTATTTTGTGCAGCTGGAGTGCATGTGATAATGGGGAAAAATGAGCAAATATTCCCAGATAAATTTAATATGATGAGTTTGGAGTTGGGAAGAGGGAAGTAGATAATTGTTTAGCTTTAAAGGGGAAGAAACAATCATGAGACATTCAAAGAATGATCAACAGTGTTGTACTGCTTTTAATTAAAACTGCAGCTTCTGAGATGAAGCTAGAGAGAACCTGCATTGTTTCAGAGGAGGTTTAAAGTTCAACCCATCTGATGGGCCTGCTATAAATGGCAATGTTGGCTTCTATGCGTCTTATCACATTCAAAGGGGAGGATTGATTTAAAAAAATATTTTTTTTTCTCAAATAGAAAGAGCAATTATTCACCAGGGAAGTGAGGAGAGAAATAGAGAAAAAGAATCTTAGGAATAGAGACCCCCAAGCTTTTTGTGAGAAGGTACATTATTTTATGGCCCTAAAATTTTGAGTCCATTAGGCTACAGAGAGAAGGCATGTTGTATAATGGAAAGTAAGCAGGACTGGGAACAAAGTATCTTAGTTTTCAGAGCTGGTGCTTGTTATGGGCCAGAACTTGAAATAAGGTACTAAGTCAGTGCAATTGATAAGAGACAATGGTTATTTAGCATGGTGCTTAATAGTTCTGTAATTCAGTCCATGTACTTAGTACTTAGTACTTATTATAGTTCTACAAGATTCACACCTTTGATAAGAGACTATAAACTCAGACAAATTCACCCAGAATCAGAACTGGAAGAAGAGACCTTGGTGGCAGTCTTCCTGCCTCCCCCACAGAAACCAAGACATATTCCAGAGACCCAAGAAGCTGACAGAAGCAGACAAGACAAAGGACTGATGGCAGGAGCTTAAGCTCTCAGAAACAGGGAGAGAGATAGGCCTCTAAGAAAGCTAATTGGACCCCAGGAAAGAAAACAAGACTTGGAAAGAGACAATAAAGGATTTGGACTTTAACCCCTGGCTAGTCGTGTGATGAATACTGAGCTGAAAAGAAAGCTGCTCCCAGAGACCCCAAGAAAACCTCAACAGAGAATATTACATTTTAGAGAGAACATTACAGGTACTGATGCTTACTAATTATGTTACTTTCCTTCTCTTAGTCTGAATTTCTTTATCTGTGGAATGAAAATAATAGTTTACACTGCCTACCACACATTATTGTTATCAAGAAAAGGCTTTGTAAACCTTAGATTGCCATAATAATATGAGCTATTATCAACTATCTATGGCTTCCCCAGTTTAAATTCTTGAGCTATAGTACATAGGACATGGCAATAGCTTTTCTCTATATCCATAGTCTTCATGGAAATGATAATTTTGTAGGGGTTTGTAGCAGCAGTTATCATTCTGTGATCAACCAAGCCAAAATCTTGATTTGCTATTTGATTATGATTGACTAATTTGAGTGCTTGCTTAGGAACCTGGGTGGTTACTATCAGCTCCACTTGCTTCACATAATTTATTTCTCCATCCCAAAAATCCCTTTCCCTTTTCATCAACTACATTTCTTTGTCTTTATCTTTTATCCTTTTTCATCTTCATTTTTAAAAATATCTCACTCCACAATGTAGCGGAAATACTACTCAATTTTGAATATTGCATTTACTATTTATTTATATATTATAACTTGCCTAAGCAAATCCACACTTTTGCATTCAGTTTTTTTAATATTTAAGATGAGGTTGAATGAAATAGGCTCTAAAACCTTCTAGTTCTGAAATCCATGATCCTACATTCATATTGATGAATTTTATTGCTATTTGGATATATTAGGAGGACACTTCTCTGAGATGTTCACATCCTGAATGCCAGAGCAGGACCTCTGAGACATAGTAACAGGGAGATATTCTATAAAAGAAACAAGTTGAAGGAGAAGAGAGGAAGAGGATTTTACTTCATTAGTCATCTGAGAGAGGAAAAAAAATAAAATGGAACTTTAAATAATTAGTTTAAAAAGGAAGAAAAAAGAACTAAAAATTTAAGCAGAATTTCCAAACTAGTGAAAAGGATAACATAGGAAGAAGGGCTAAGGAAAAGAGAACCAGGAGGGTTAGAGTTATCTTAAAGTAGATTAAGCTAAATTAATTGAGTCAACTTTCATTATAGAGGAAGAGTGGAGGAAAATACTAATTTGGAAATATAACAACAACCAATATTAGAGACAAGTGCAAGAAAAATATAAACCTACTTTTCATAATTTTAAATGTGGATGGATTATCGACAATAAAAGAAGAAAAGTAAATTGGATGAGAAAACAAAACTCTACAATTTGCTAAAACATACAAAGACACACAAAGACAAAATGAACGACTGGAAAAAATTACTACATTAGGTGTTTCAAAAACGCAAAAGTGGCAGTTTTCCTATCAAAGCAAAAAATAATATGCACATTTACTCAATTGCAAAAATGTGCGTGTGTGTATGTGTGTGTGTGTGTGTGTGTGCGCGCACACCTAAGTGGTGCCTCAGTGGAGAGAATGCCAAGCCTGGAATCATAAAGACTTCCCATTTCTGAGTTCAAATTTTACTTTAGACACTTTCTAGCTTTGTCACCTTAAGCAAGTTCCTTAACCCTTTTACCTCAGTTTCTCATCTGTAAAATTATCTGTAGAAGGAAACAACAAATTATTCTAGTATCTTAGTCAAGAAAACTTGAAATGGGGTCATGAACAATTAATCATGCTTGAAATGACTGAGGACAACAAATATCTATGTATATGTATACATACACATATACTTATGTACATATATGTGCATATATATTATACAATAGATGTAATGTATATGCACCTACATATATCCATGCATGTACACACACACCATACAATACAATATTATAACATATACTACAATGTGTGCAAAAACACATGTGCATACATATACATATGTGCTTACATATGTGTGTGTTCATGGATACATATGCATGCCTATGTATATAGACATGGGTGTCTATATATACATATATGGACACATATACATACATATATACATATATTTATATGTATGTATATATGTCTATAGACCTAGAGATATGGCTATATATCTGTAGACATATAGATATATGAGTGGGGTGGGGGGAGAGAGAGAGAGAGGGAGAATCATTTAAATATCCTGCCATTGTAATATACTATTTATTCTGTGTGTATGAATAAATTATTCATTTCTATATTTTGGTTTATTTTTCTGTTAAACTTATCCCAAAATTGAGAAAACTACCATTATCATCTTCTGTCATTATTATGTTGTTAAATGTATAAAAGAATATTTCAAGTCACCAGAAATAAGAGAAATAAGAATCAAAACAATCCTGCAACTTTACATATTGCAAATTTGCAAAGATGACAAAACATGGGAAGCTACAAGGATTGTGGAAAGGTAGGCATAGTAATGCACTGCTAGTAGAGCTGTGAACGAGTATAATAATTGAGGAAATCAATTTGGAATAATGCAAATTAAGTGAATAAATGTTCCTATTCTTTGACTCCAAAAAGATTCTATGACTGGGTCTATTCTTTTGAATACTCATGCAAAGAGCATGTAGAAAAAAGAAATAGATGACGAATTTGTGAGACATAATTACACAGTTGGTAGAAAGGTATATCTAGATAGTTATAGGAAACTTCAATTATCTAGATATCTACTGGAATTTCTCCACCCCATTCCATCCAGCAATAACTTCTTGATTTTTGTTATTGTTGTTGAATAATTGTATCACATTCAATATTTCAACCAATGAGGAAGTCTCTATGTGACTTTTATTTTAATTAATACTGAAAATATTAAAAAAAACTTTTCACAAATTTTCTAAAGAGACATAGTTTTACAGAAACATCATCAGTCAACTTAGATATTAGAAAGACATTGTAGATCCTCTAATAAAAGTCCTCTAAATAAGACTAGATAACAAAAATTATTGCAAAAATCTGGTATAACCTCTGAGAAAGGTGTCAGGAATACTCAGAAAGAATCCAACAAAATGAAACATAAGACATTCCCCCATCTTCAAAAATTCTTAAAACTCTCTCAAATAAGAATTATGTTTAAGAAATAAAGAAAAAATAAAATATTTCCACAGGCTAAGGCATCCATAAATAAAATAAGATAGCAATCCAATGAATTTACAGCATAAAAGGTTAACCTTTAATCCCTGATGTGTTTACTACATACCACCATCAATCATAGTTTGAGAAATAGCACAACTACACCCAGGGGCTTGTACTGTAGGTTCCATTCAGCAAATTTCTTGATGCTGCAGCAGTCTTTGTCAGCAGGTCCAGTTCAGTAGCTTAACAAACAGGAGAATTCAATCTTGAAAGAATAAAAAAGTAGAAAAATTCTTTGAGGTACCAGTTTACTGTGCTACAGCAACACTTGGATGGAGAAATAAAGATCAGAAGGAACTGGTGTAGGTTGGAGAGAATGAAGTGTGTGGGGGAGTGATGATTTTTCACTAGGTATGAAGGAATAGAGACCAGTATAAAGACTGAAGCCAGTTATATCCCCCAAACATTGCTTGAAACAAGGACCAAAGACTGTGAAAAGTAAATTTCCCAACATGGGAGGAATTTGGGGAAGCTTTAACATCCAGTCCTTGTGAAATGCAGCATCTGAGGAGAAAGTAAATGATGGGAAATACAAGAAAAAGAAAACTGAAATTACCAAAAACCTCTAAAGTCAGAAATCTCAATTTAAAACTATAAAAAAATAACACAGATCAGCAAGATAAGAATTTAAAACAGAAGGGAAGCTTTAAGATGTTCACAAGGACATCTAAATGAGCCCAGACATTTCTGAATAAATTTTGCAAGAATAAGTTGAACCAATGCCTAATGAAACAGAAGATTCTGAAGGCAGTAAAGAACTTCAGCAGGACATTCCCAAATGGTTTAAGAGATAAATAATCATGAAAAAAAAATATGTCCTATGGAGTAGAAATAATTGGTAAAATAGGAAAACTTGAATTGATGATGGTAAACTTCACCAAAGAAACAAAATAGATCAACTAATTGGGAATTAAAATATACAGAATTTAAGACTGATTACAAAGAAAAAGACCAAAAAACCAATAATATTTAAAGAAAATATTATCTTCAAATATGCAAAACATATTTAGTATGAATACAGGAGAAATAGAAACAAGGAAAAAATTATAGTTTTCTCAGAAGAACACAAGAAGTCAAAAAACAAGAAACATCAAAATAAAGCAATATTCCCTCAAATTTTTAAAATTAGAAAACAATGTCAAATGAAATTATTTATAGATCAACTTGAGGGTAAAAAATAAAACAAAATAACAACTTATACCTTATGCAGCAAAGTCCAAGATACATAAGAAAAGTAAATTACTATAGTTATCAAAGGAAGTTCAAATAAAATAAATAATCCCAGGGGAAGGGGAGAGGAGGAAAAAAAAATATATATATAGGATTAAGAACAACAAAATAACAAGAAAGGGGCCATTAATAGATTACCTTCTAAAAGCATACAAAGAAATATAGATGAAAGTGGAATTTCTATAGAAGTGATGGCAAAGAAACAAAAGTAAAACAACATGTACTAAATTTTATAAACCAGTAGGCTTATAATTCACCCAATACAGGTGAATCAACATTTGTGTGTATTTGTGGACTGATTAAAAGAGAGGCACGGGGCAGCTGGGTGGCGCAGTGGATAGAGCACCAGCCTAGAATTCAGTAGGACTCGAGTTCAAATCTCACCTCAGACACTTAACACTTCCTAGCTGTGTGACCCTGGACAAGTCATTTAACCCCAGCCTCCAAAAAAAAAAATAATAAATTAATAAGTAAATAAATAAATAAAAGAGAGAGGCATAAAATGAGATTAAAATAAACGGGTGCATAAAAGTGGAGAGGGGAGACGGAACAAAGAGAGGAACAAGTGGTGCACTCTAAATCAATGGTAAACAGTAAATGACTTTGATAATCTGGAAGGGAAAAAAGGACTACAGAAGAATGGATGTGATAGAAAGGGGAGGAATTAAAACTAGGGGATAAAAGGAAGACTTCTGATGAATAATGTTTCCTTGTAGAGAAAGTGATGTGCTATAATGGAAAATGGTGATCTTACAATCTGCATAATCTTTAGAGACACATTACTTAGAGACATTCCTAACTCAAAGAGAGGCAGAATAGTATCTTGCCTTCAAGAGAAGTAGTATCAGAGCTCCTGAGATCAATTGACATTTAAAACTGGGGTAGGGAATAGACCTGGTACTGAGATTTCATGGCAAATGGTGGGGAAAGTATTATGGTAAGGGAAGTTAATTAATTGCACAATAAGGGATACAGGAAAATTTCTCCCAAAAAGTAATATATTTTGTCTCTGTCTCCTGGAGGAATTGGTATTTTGAAGAATGAAGCATAACAGAAAATGGAGAGGGAAGAATGAACACAATATGCAAACAATAATGTCAAAGTTATTTAAAAGAGGGGGATTCAAAATAAGTATCCAATAAGCTTTAACTCCATGAGGAATAAAGAGAGTAGAAAAACATAACTATTAAGGTCATGAATTAATGAATGAAAATGTAAAAATATCAATGAAGAGAATAGGAGAATTTTTTTTAAAAAAGTAATTAAAAATAACAAACAAAAGAAGTTGAAAGGGAGGTGAGGAAAAGGAAATCTATTTGATTGTTTAAATTAGAAGAAAATACAGAAGGGAGAACTTAAATAACTAGATAAAAGAAAGAAAGAAATGAACTAATAAGTTAAAGAATACTCCAAAAATAGAAAAAAGATCAAGGAACAGGAGGAGGAAGGGAAGAGAGCTCGTAGGAAAAGGATTGCTCTTAAAAAATCACAAGGCACTATGTTTCAGAATAAAGGGATAAGGAATCCTAATTTTCAAAGAAAAAAAATTAAAATGAATAGAAGAAAATATAAAACAAACTTGAAAGTGAGAGTAAAAGAAGACCTAGGAATAGAGTTACTTTAAAGTATATTAATCAAAGATCAGACAAAAGCTGTTGTCCTTATAAAAGAAGAGTATCCCACCATTATAATTTTTTAAAGTAGTGTTAGTAACCAATGTAGCAAATACTAAATCTTAAATGTGAGTGGATTAAAAAATACAGCAAAAATTGGGGAGAAACATGGCAAAGCACATATATGTATTTTATTGATTCAATTACCAAGTGTCTCTTGCAGAAATAAGGACCAAGCTAGATAGATAGAATAGATAGATAGATCAATATTCTTGGTTGGGCCATATTCATCAAAGTTAATTTACAGCTTTATTGCTAATCCAAAATTATTAAAGGGATTCTTTTGTAGAACTTGATAGAATAATAACAACATTAATTTGGAGAAACAAATATCAAAGAAAATAATGAAAAGATTAGGAATGAGAGAGAATTATCAATTCCAGAATTTATAATACATTATAAAGTAGCAGGCTTTGAAAGCATTTGGTACTAGTTTTAAAATAAAGATTAATAGAACAAATTTAATAAAGGAAAATTAAAAATAATGGAGCTCAATAATCAGTGTTCAATAAAATAAAAAAATAAATTATTTAAGAAAGAAGCTATACACACACATATATAAACTACTGAGAAAATTGGAAACCGTCTGGTAGAAATTTGGCTTAAACCAACATCTTCACTATATTCTATAACAAATTCTAAGTAAATATATTTTCTTAATAGTAAAGATAAAACAACAAAAATATTAGAAGAAAGCAGATCATATATCTTCCTTAACTATGTGGAGTAAATATGTATGTGTGTGTTTGTATATATGTATATGTATGTATATATATATATATACATACATATATATATATATGTATTAATCAAGCAAGGTAGATATGACAGATAAACTAGAAACCTTTTTTTAATAAACAAAATTAATGCACCTAGGATAAGAAAAGAAATGGGTCAAATAGGGAATGTTCTATATCTCAGATAAAGGTTTAGCATCCAAGCTTATATTTACAACTATTATCTATATCTATTACTTATATACACATATACTTTTATGTATAGAGATATTGAAAATAAGAAATTTCCCAAATATTTTAAGCAACATTTTTTGTTTTAGGAAAGAATTATATTATTACAATAATATTAAATGAAAATAATAATTACAAAACAATCAAAGTGAATATTGCACAGTTATACAGACTAATCATCATTCCCAAAGAAGAGATATGGAAAGACATCAGAAAAAGTAAAATTTTGAATCTTTTTTGATAAAATAATTAATTTTATTTTTTCTCTCCTTTTTTCCTTTTCCTTTTAAAGACTTTTTTTTTACATTAGATATTTTTCTGCTGAGGAAGGAAAAGTGGGAGAAATTCCAGTTACTTTAAAAATAGCAAGAATATTTTTTAAAGAAAGAAAAAAAATAAAGCATGCTCAGATTTGACCCTATAGAGATTCAACAAGAAAACTAGTCCCCTGGAAAAGGGGATTGATGACATTTGTGGAGGAAAAATTAAACTGCTAACTTAGGGGGTGAATGTGTAGGACAGCATGCTGCCAAGGGAATTAGAGAAATTATGTACTGCCTCCATGGTCATTGGAGGTTGTTACATATCAGTTATTCTTAACTCTTGTCGCTATTCCCATTCTTGTACGTCTCATATAAAGATGTCTTTAATGTCTGCTTTTTTCCCAGAGATATCCTATATAAAAACCTTGCCAGTGATAATGTAATAACATAAAACAGTGACAAAATCTGCATGAAAATGCTGCTAGCAATTTATAATTTACCTTTCTTTTGAGTGTCAAACCTGTTTGGTTCAAATAGAGTTAAGTTATTCAAAACCTGGGCATTTTTCTGAATATTTCTAAGCATTTTTTAATTTCAGGAATTTGAAGATTGTTGTGAATATATTACTCATGAGGTTTTCTTCTGTTATTTTGTATTCTTGTAAGAAACTTTTCCTATAATCACATCTATACATATTTCTTTTTATTGTTTCATATGAATCTAAACCAATCAGATACAAACATGATTGAAAGGACAAAGCACAATGATGAGTCATTTGCTAGAAGAAAGAATTATTAGAGCTAAAACACCAAAATGATAGCCAAATATCAGAAAACATGGGGTGATAAATACTATGGGCTATTGGTAAGTAGACCCATTGATGTACAAAAGCTAGCAACAAGGGCAAATAGAATGAGATCTGAGCTACAAGAAGCAAATTCTGTTGAGGACAGTGCTGGCAGCAAAAATATTACCACCTGAGGAACATTTCTATAATAAATTAAATAATTTAATATAGCTAACAAATTTCACAGCTATTAATCATGATTTTATCTACTGTATATTTGTGATTTGAGATTGAGAGAGGGGAGACTACTTAATGGCAGATGGTTTCCCTAATTTTATTCTGAAATGGGAGATGATTATAATTTTGGTAGCTTCTGAAATTTTTTCTTTCTAAAGAATACCCAAGGAAAGAGAGAATTAATTTTTTAAAAGTTTAATTTCTTACTTTTTTCTTTTTTCATTTTTTATTAATAGTACTTTATTTTTCCAAATACATACAAAGATAGTTTTCAACATTAACCTTTGTAAAATCTTGTATTCAAATTTTTTTCTCTCTCTCCCCTATCCTTCCTCCCCAAGACAGCAAACAATCCAATATGATATCATATGTGCAATTCTTCTAAACATCTTTTCATATTCATCATGATGACCAAGAAAACCAGAGCAAAAGGAGAAAAACATGAGAAAGAAAAAAAAAAACAAGCAAACAACAACCAAATGGTGAAAATACTATGCTTTCAGTCTCCATAATGAGAGAGGGAATTAGTAATAGCAGAGCATGGTAGAAGTTGGTATGTTTGTCTAAGTGCACCAAAAAGGTACTGCATGTCTCCATTTTCTCACAACAGCTATATAAGTAAATAAAGCCATTTGTACTTTATATCTTGTGAGCCTGAATGCTTGTCAGGGTAGCTGTACTCTAGGAGGGGTGTCAGATACTTGAAGTTCCCATTTTATCTGAGCAGAGGCAATGAACCAAATAAGCAAACCTAAAGTACTAAAGAGATTTTATCATCAGGAATATTTTCTGATACAAAGGTTAGATGCATGTGTTATTTCTGACATAAAAGGCAACAGAGAAATCCATAGTTAATATAAGTAAACTATTATATGCAACATATTACTAGTGATAACAAGTATAAAAATAGGAAAAATATATTATCATGGAAAATATGATCAGAAAAAGAAAGAATTGAGCCAATCATGTTAAATGTTACTGCCAAGGCCTAGTAAGGACTTCATTATATCAATAAAATGTTTAAAAATCTAGAAGACCCTTAGAATAATTGAGCAAGATAGCTATGCAGGATTTATCAAATAGCATGTATAAAAATTAAGTAGAATGAAAGAGTATATATGGTTCAAAATTCATATTGGTAGGAGAGGTGGTCAAATTGATAAAATCAGGAAGTTTAGAGGCTTCATGTTCCTCTATTATATAAATTCCATAAATTTAAAAATGATGTCTTTGGACCTAGTCTAGCACTAGCACAGTGTTCTGAGTACATAATTCAAATGTTATTGAAGGAAAGACAGAAGCCCAGGAAAACTTCTTTCTTTCTTTAGATAGATATCCACCTTCCCTTTTTATCTTTCCATTTTCCTCAATGATGTATTATAGAGTAGATCACCAGTGGGGCCATAATTGTATGGAAGCATGAGCTGATAAGATGGGGAAAATACAAATTGTGGACAAATTTCTTTAGTTCTCCTTTATATCTGGAATATTCTCCCTCTTCTTCTCTACTTTCTAGCTTCCTTCAAGTTCTCACTAAATTATTACCTTCTACATTCTGAAAGTCTTTCCCAGTCCCCCTTAATCTATGCTTCAATGGTCCTCAATGAATGCAATTTTTATTGCATTGTGCTTTGAAAAGGGTATAGTTTTAATGTTTCTGCTTTTCTGCATTTGTTTGTGAGGTTTTAATGCCCTTATACATCGTCAATTTTTATGAAAGTACCATGAACAGCTGAGAATCCATTCCGATTCAATTTTCTCCAGAGATATATCTCATCTATTTTAACATTCTATTCATCTCCTTAATGTCTTTCTTGTTCATTCATTTATTTATTTAAATGTATCTTGTTCTGAGAGGAGAAAGTTTAGTCCCCTACTAGTATAGTTTTATTCTCTCTATCCTCTGGTAAATCATTTAAACATTTCTTTAAGAATTTTAAATGCTATATGCCTTGGGCATCTATGTGTTTAGTATTGTTATTACTTTATTGTCTATGGTGCCTTTTCAACAAGATGTAGTTTCCTTGCTCATCTCTTTTAATTAGGTTCATTTTTTTTTTTTTTGGTCTGAGATCATGTTTATTACCTCTGCCTTTTTTTTTTAACTTTAGCTGAAACATAATCTCTTCAGTCTCTATTTTAACTCTGTGTGTGTCTTTCTCTTTTAGGTGTGTTTCTTTTAAACAACATATTGTTGGATTCTGGTTTCTAATCTTTTTCTGTTATTTCCAAACTATGAATGTTCATCCCATTCATATTCAATTATGATTATTGACTGTGTATTTCCTTCCACCCAATTTTCTTCTATTTATCCTTCTCTCTTTCCCTTGTCCTTCTTCAAAAGCCTGTTTTGTTTCTGAACACTGTTCCACCTCCCACTCCCAAACACCTTCCCTTTTATTTTATTTCACCCTTCCTCTTCTATTTCTCCGTAAGATAGACTTCTATACCAAACTGAGTATGTATATATATATATATATATATATATATATATATATATATATATATATATATATATATATATATATATATATATATATATATATATATATATATATATATATATATATATATATATATATATATATATATATATATATATATACACACACACACACACACACACACACACACACACACACACACACACATATATATTCTTCCCCTAATTTGGATGAATTTGAATGAAAGTGAGGTTTAAGCATTGCCCACTCTACCTGGCAGTTTTTCCTTACTCCATAGTAAAAGCTCTTCCTTTGAATGCCTCTTTTATTTGAATTACTTTTCTCATTTTTCTTCTCTTTTCATTATTCCCTCAGAATATTGCTTTTTCTCACTCATCCTGTTTCTCCCCCCTTTTTTTTTCAGATCATCTCAACATAATCAACTCACTCCTGTGTTCTCTAAGCAGAGTGCACCTAATTGCCTGAATAGTGATACAACTCCTAGGAGTTATATGTACTGAGTCCTTTTTGATTATCTTTTCCTGCTTACTTTTTTAATGTTTCTCTTTAGTCTTATATTTTAAAGTCAAATTTACTATTCATACTATAGTATCACTAATCTTTTTATCAAATATGCTTGAAAATCTTCTATTTCATTAAATGTTTATTGCCTCCCTCAAGGATTATACAAGTTTATTTGCTTTTTAGAATATTATGTTCCATGTTTCCTATTCCTTTAATATGAAAGGTGTTAAATCTAGTAAGAGCCTAACTGCAGCTCCATGGTACTTGACTGATTTCTTTTAGTCTGTCTGATGGATTTTCTCTTTGACATGTGGGCTTTCAAATTTGGCTGTAATATTCTTGTCTCATTGAATATCCATCTTTTTCCCTGAAATATAATGCTTAATTTTGCTAGGTAATTGATTCTAGGCTGCAATCCAAGTTCCTTTGCCTTCAGATTCCAGGCCATTCAGTTCTTTAAAGAGGAAGCTGCTAGTTCTGGGCAATCCTAATTGTGGCTCCTAGGTGTTTGAATTGTTTCTTTCTAGCTGCTTGCAATATTTTTTTTCCTTGATCTGATAATTCTAAAATTTAGCTATGATGTTCTTTGTGGTTTCTATTTCGGGGTCTCCTTCAGGATGTGATCAGTGAATTCTTTCAATGGTTATTTTGCCCTCTGGTTTTTGGACATCCGGGCAGTCTTCCTTGATGACTTCCTGAAAGATGATGTCTAGGCCCTTTTTTTTTTTTTTTTTTTTGGTCATCAATTCTTAGATTGTCTCTCCCAGATTTATTTTCCAGGTCAGTTGTTTTTCCAATGAATTATTTTATATTTTCTTCTATTTTTTCATTTGTTTTAGTTTTGTTTATTCTTGAAGTCTCATTGAGTCATTCACTTCCATTTGCTCAATTCTAATTTTTAGTGAATTATGTTCTTTGGTTAGATTTTTTTTATCTCCTTTTGCATTTGGCCAGTTGAACTTTTAAATGAGGTATGTTCTTCACTGGAATTTTTTCCCATTTTACAAATTCCATTTTTCAACAAATTGGTTTCTTTAAATCTATTTTGTAAGGAGTAATTTGCTTTTTCCATTTCATCAAATCTATTTTGTAAGGAGTTTTTTTCAGATAATTTCTGTGTTTCTTTTTCCAAACTTTTCTGTTACGTTCTCATTTCCTTTCCCCATTTTTCTTTTAACTCTCTTTGAAGATCCTTTTTGAATTCTTCCAAGAGAGTCTTGTCAAATGGGGACCAATTAAAAAATCATCCTTTGCAGCTTCATCTGGAGATGATTTGCCTTTAGGATCCTCTGGGTTTGAGGTCTGTTCTTCTCTCTTTTTCTATAAAAGCTGTTTAGCACCAGAGTTCTTTTCAGTTTTTTGCCCATTTTTTTTTTTTTTTTAAGTTTGAAGCCTGCTCTTAGGGTAAAGAGGAAATTGTTCCAAGCTTCCTCTACAGGAGACAGCCTTTAGGCTGTCTTGGGCTGGTGCTTGGTGAGCGTGGCCTGCTCCTATGTTATTCTGGGTTTCAGAGGTTTATTATTTGCCTTTTGTATTTGTATTGGATGTTTCACAGCAATCTGCTTATCCACTGGCTTGTAACCAGGACAGAGAAGCCACCATTGCTCTATTTTGGCTAAGAGCCTCCTGGTAGATTTCCCCCAGCACATGTATGCCACATGGCCCTGGGTCCATATGCTGAACCTACTGTGGGCCTCCTCCCTGCACCTCCTACTCCCCCACTTCCCCCACTGGCTGATGGAAACAGACCTTTTCTGAAATTCTTCTAAAATATCTTCGGCTGGAAATTTGTTACACAGTGGGTTTTGTCACTCCAAAATCAGTTCAGAGGATTTCTCTGGTGTTGATCTGAGGGACACCAGAGAGAGCTCAGATAAAGACATGTCTACTCTCTGCCATCTTGGCTCTACCTTCTGTCTATAATATTCCTGAGAATTTTTTTTTTTTTTTGGTATCTATTTCAGGAGGTGATTGATTAATTCTTTCAAATTTCTTTGTTTGTTTGTTTCTTTATTTCTTGCTGAGTCAATTGGGGTTAAGTGAGTTGCCCAGGCTCAAACCCCGAGAAAGTGTTAAATGTCTGAGACCAGATTTGAACTCAGGTCCTCCTGGATTCAGGGTTGTGCTCTATTTACTGCATACCTAGCTGCCCCTTTCTTTCAAATTTCTATTTTACTATCTGGTTCTAGGATACTATGGCAGTTTTCCATGATAAGTTCTTTTTAAAAAAATAATCATTTTTTTTATTTTCAAAATATATACAAAGATAGTGTTAAACTCTTTTCCTCCCACTCCCTCCCTCAGACAGCAGGCAATCCAATATATTTTTATTACTTAAATAATTTTATTTTTAAATAATATAATTTAAATTTATATAATTATATGTATATAAATTATATTTATATATAAAAATATAATTTAAATTTAAATATTCTTAAATATTTTAAAATATCTTTAAATATTCCCACATTTACACAATGTTTTTTGACACATGATATTTAGGCTCTCTCTTTGATCATGACTTTTAGGCAATCCAATAATTTAAAATTTAAATAATCTCTGCTTAACTCTAATTTCTCTAGTGAAATACATCACATTTTCTTCAATACTTTTTTATTCTTTTTATTTTGTTTTTATCGTTTCTTGATATCTCATGGGGCCATTATCTTCTACTCAATTCTAATTTTTAAGGAATTATTTTCTTCAGTATTTTTTCTTCTTTGTACCTTTTTTTCCATTTGGTCAATTCTGTTTTGAAAGTGTTATTGTCTTCCACATTTTTTGTGCCTCTTTTGCCAAACTTTTAGTTATCTTTTCATAATTTACTTGATGTGTTCATATTTCTTTCTCCAATTTTTCCTCTATCACTCTGATTCTTAGAATCATTTCCAGGAATTCTTATTGGATTTTATCCCCAATGAACTGTTGTTGTTTTTGTTGTTTCATTGGAACTTTGCTTATAGCTGTTTTGACATCTCTGTCTTCTGAATTTATATCTTGATCTTCCTGGTTACCATAGTAGCATTTTATGGTTAAGTTCTTTTTTGTTATTTTTGTTTAATCATTTTTGAAGATTATTTTTTGGGGGGAGATGTGTGGTTACTATTTGTTCCAAGCTTTAGGTTTTTGTTTTGCTTTTGTTATTGATTTTACACTGCTGTTTTTAGAGCCAGTTCCAGGGATTTGGACATTTTTGGTGCTTCCAAAGAGTGTGATACAGCAAGCAGTGTGGTCACTGCTTTTCTGGTTTGTGTTTTGGTTCTTACCCACAAGATACTTTTGATCCCTTGTGCTATAAACAGTACTGCTTCTTAGCTGTACATACTCTCTTATAACTGAAAGCTGCATTGCTTCTCTGGGACTTTGCTCCTTTATGACTGCAAGCACTTTTCTCCACCTTGGAACTCTGATCCAGAAATGGATCTGATGAGTGGAATTACCAAACAATACCATGTTCCATACCCAGTGCTAGCACTGGAGTTCCCTGTAAATTTTTTTTTTTTTGCCACTGCTTTCATGGTTTGCATTTTGGTTCTTACTCAAAAGATCCCCTGTGCTACAAGCAATATTGCTTCTCAGGGCCTCTACTCTGTTGTAATTGAAAGCTGTATTGCCTCTCTGGGACTTTTCTCCCTTGTGACTGCAAATACTTTTCTCCACCTTGGAACTCTGATCTAGAAGTGGATATGAACAGCACTAGTTCCATGGCCAGTGATAGCACCCGGCCCCTTGTAATTTTTTTTTTTTTTTTTGTCCATTTGACAGATGCCCTTACTGTCAGTGGCTTGAGAGCTCCCAAAGTTTCTGCTGCTGCTCTTGCCATCTCTAAAACCAGGAGCTGGTGTTGCCACCACATATAATCCTGTATCCTAGTGTCACACAGACTTTTCCTTCTTACCTTCTAAATTGTTTTGCTCTGGAAAAATGTTTCACCTTGACTTTTTGTTGCTCTAGAAATTGATTTAAGATGTTATTTTAAAGTTACTTAGTGGGGAATGTTGGGTCAACTTGATTGCTTCCTCTGCTTAGTTATTTCTATTCTGCTCTGGTTTTGAATTTAGTCTTAAAAGAAGTATAAGAAAGTGGAGTTAGAAGTAAAAAGCAAGAGCATTATAAGCACAAGGCAATGAAGCAAGGAGGTCAGTACAACTAAATAAGACTGTTTATGAAGGTTGTTGTTTGTCTTTCTCAAAGTGATGCCATAATATGCAAGTGAATTGCATTTAAGTGAAGGAGGGCTGTGTAAGGTCTCCTGCCTTATTTTCCCTCCAGAGCTATGTTGATCCAGTGGTAAGATATAGATCAAGATGACTGGAGAAGGTCCTGGATGAAATGGAAGACTTTGCTAGTAGGGAAGCTTGGAAGTGGAGCAGTTTTTTTTTTTTTTTTAATTTTTGTTGGTGATATATTTGATATGTTGCATTTGAGATACCTATAGAATATCCAGTTTGATGTATTCAAAAGACAACTATTGATGTGTTATTGGAGCTCAAGAAAGAGGTTTAAGCTTGATATATATATATATATATATATATATATATATATATATATATATATATATATATATATATATATATATATATATATATATATATATATATATATATATATATATATATATCTGGCAATCTTTTATACAGAAATAATAATTGAACCTATGAGAATTGATGAAATCACCAGGAGACATTAAGCATTTCCTGTCCCAAGCATCTCATCTTCTTTGGGGGAAACAGCAAAACAAAACAAAACCCCAAAACATAAGATATATTAAAAAAATGAACAAAAAGCATAAGCCTTATTTTCCAGAGCTATTTTCATGAAAACTTTAATTGAGGGAAAGTATTTACATTGGGCACATGTAAATTATTTAAGTTCCTCAAATTTCTGGAGTCATTGACTTGGGATTGAGTTTCTTTTCATAAACTTGGGTACAGAGAAACCATCAGCAGAGATGGATAATAGATGGGACTGGGTGCTGCTTCTGTGTTAGAGAGAAATAGAACTGAAATACAGAGAGGTCTCTCAGAGAACCTGGCAAGCATATCTTCCTGTCATATTCCTCTCACTCCTTTCTTTTTCCACTCTAGAATGATTTTAGCAAATCTTTGTTGGCTACTTCCAGCAGGATTATAAATCTGTCCCAGATGAGGAAGTGCTGAATTATAAACCAAGGGAATTCAGTTATCCTTTCAGTTCTGCTACCCACTAGATATGTGACCTTGAGTTGTATCTCTTCCATAGATCTTAGTTTTCTCACTTGTAAAATGAGGGAATTGTTTGAAATGGCTTCTAATATCCCTTTTAGCTTTGATATTTTAAACTTAGACCTAGCCAGGCTTTTTGGAGATACATAGTTGGTCAATGTCATTGAGAACATAGGCTTTCTGCCTGGTAGAGATTATTGTGGTGTAGAGAATCTATTCATTTAGAATAGATGGAGGAGTTCCTGATGCCGATTTCCCCATCTTCATCCTTCTCCTCCTCCAATCTTCTGATCCTTTACTCCCTAATCTTCTCAAACTTTTTAAACTTCTGCACTTCAGAGGAACCTGCAGTGAAATTATTAATAATGGCCACATACTTTTTGTATCCTGGGACCTAATTAGACAGTGTTCACTGCTATGTTTTATTTACTTGCTTCTTCCCCTCTCTGAATGGTAGTGATGCTTAATACTGGAGTTAATTATCTGCCCTTTGCACATTTTCCTATGAGGATTTAATTAGTTATTTTAATTTAGCTCTAATCTTGCTTCTATCTTAGAACAATTTTTTAAAGATACATTAGAAATGAGTCATTCCAAGTTTATTTATCCTTAAGTCAGTACCTTTCTTGATTTCTGTCTATTCACATTGCTCAATTCTAATCTCACCTGGAAAGTGACCTCAGACAGGGGAGACACAAAACATTGGAGGACAGGAACCCTGTCTTCAATGAGCTTACAGTTTCATTGGTCAGAGAACACTCATATTGGTTTGCAACAAGAGGCAAATAACTGGGTATATAACTGGGGTTTTTTTTTCCCCCTGAGGCAATTGGGGTTAAGTGACTTGGCCAGGGTTACAGATACGAAATGTTAAATGTCTGAAGCCAGATTTGAACTCAGGTCCTCCTGACTTTAGAGCTGATCACCTAGCTTCACCTAGCTTCCCCTATACAAAGTTCTGTGCCCTACACAAGCACTGTGTGATACTAGATACTTTCATAGTTCAAAGAAGAAATCAAATTAGGATTTGAGTAGACTTAGCCTAAACTAAGGAGCAAATATCTTTGGGCTAGAAGTTGTTGGAGCCCAGCTCCTATAGGGAATTAAGGGTGTTGAAACATATTAGAGCCAGGTGGAAAAGTCCAGATTATGGACTCTTCAAAGTTTATTGATCAGAGAGACAAATATATATACCTCAAATGTTCATAGATTTGATACAAAAAGTA
The DNA here is from genome assembly GCF_048593235.1 of Sminthopsis crassicaudata. Lineage (NCBI taxonomy): Eukaryota > Metazoa > Chordata > Mammalia > Dasyuromorphia > Dasyuridae > Sminthopsis > Sminthopsis crassicaudata. Next base: position 310,569,189 of record NC_133620.1, on the reverse strand, counting down.
CACTCTTTGAAGTTCCTATAGTTCTTTAACAAACAAGATGTAAATCATTAAGCCTCTGATTTTCATTAATTAGAGATGCAAACAATTGAGATACACATGACAGTAAAGTTTATCATACTATAATCTCAAGTATCTTTCTCCCAAATGCCTTTAGTTTCTGTTATGGGATTTTTTTCCTCTCCTAAATTCAAAGGTTTGCCTTTAAAGTAAAGAGTCGTGTTTGCATTTTGCTTCATTGGCTAGATTATTAATTTGCTATTTCATTAAGAGAGTTTTGGTGAGCCAAATTACTATAAAATTCAAAACCTGGAATGGATTCTTATCTACTGTCCCTCTACAGGATGTGATTACATTACTGGATTGTACCCTTCAGTAACTATCTGCTTTTCAGGAAAAGAATAGATCAGAGTATTGTTGATTATTAAATAACAGAGCAAAATATTTATTTTTCTTATAACTGAAAGTTCCTCAAATATTTGAAGATTATTTATTCTCTTTAAGTTTTTCTTCTCTTGGCTAAAAAAATCTCTGTTCTTTTTACCATTCCTTATATGACATGCTTCAAAGTCATTCACCATTCTGATTCCTCTTTCTTAATTCAGCCTAAGTTTGCATTAACTTTTACTGTTTACTCAGACTGGGTTTGGAACACATTATAATTCCCAGATCATTCTTTTAGACAAACTACTGTTTAGCCATATTTCCTCCAATTCTTTGAGCATTTGATTTTTAAAAATCCAAATATAAGATCTGATAATTATCTTAATTAATTTGCAGCTTATTGGATCCTGCCTCATAGTCTAGCCTGTTAAAGATTTTTTTTTGGTAGCCTATCTCTATCATCAAAAGCATTAGAAATTCCTTCTAACTTTGAGCCATCTGTCAAACTAATAAATAGGCCATATTTATCTAAATTTGAAAAGTAAAAAACAAGCAGACCTATATTAGAAAAAAAAATTAGCTCCAGGTTGGAATTATTCCTTATTGGGATTCCATTTCCTGTATATACATATATATATATATATATATATATATATATATATATATATATGTATGTATATATATTTATATATGTGTGTGTGTGTAAAGGAGAGGGCTGGTGTAAAGGGCTGAAACTCTGAAAAAGGTATTCTTAAATAAGACAACTTCGACTAATTACCTATTCACAGTGAGACAATGACTCAGCATATGTTTTACATAAATGGCTCTTCTCACTATTTGGTGCTTTCTGAACATTTGGTGTTAAGATAATCATAGACAAGAATTTGAGGATGGGTTGAGAGAGGGGTGAGGGAGTGATTTTGTGGGATGATAGGAAGAGAGAAGTTGGTGACTTTGGACTCGAGAATACAGGATACATCTTTGGCAAACCGCACAGAAGTTTGCCTGATTTTTTTACTTCTCCCTCTAAAAACCAAGGACTTTTACTTATTCTGACTCTGGCTGATCCTGAGGCCTCTAGGGAGCTAGCCTGGACTTCACAGGCTGGAACTCTGAAAAGGTATATTTGAATCTAAGATAGCAGAGCTTAAGACTTAAGGCTAAATATCCATTCAATGTGAGATAATGGTTCTATAAACATATACTTAGATGATATGGTGATGTGATAGCTTTCCTCACAATTGGATTGGCACTTGCTGAATGTGTTGTGGTGAGGTAATCTGAGGGAAGGATTGGAGGGCTGAGAGAGAGGGTGAGAGTCTCTCTACCAGCAGTATGCTCAGGAGGAAAGACTCTAGACTCCAGACTCCAGAATCCAGGTTCCATCTTTGACAAGTGGCATGGCAGCTTGCCTGCCTCCTTCACTTCTCCAAGAAGAATTAAAATTCTTTGAAGGCAGTGAATGTTTCATTTTGCCTTTGTACATTCAGCACCTAACACAGTAGATGTTTAATACATTCTTGTTGAAAAAATAACTAAATTCATTCCTTCTCCATGGAACCTCAGTAATATACTTCAGGAATTTGATTTCCTGTATTTTCACTAACCACTGTTAGAGAGCTAAATTCAATCCCCTTAATAGAAATTTCCATATATATGTAATGTTTGGGCTAGCTCTCTGGAGAGCCTCAAGATCAATTGGAGTCAGTCAAAGTTGATCATCACACAATGTTGCTATTACCATGTACAATGTTTTCCTGGTTCTGCACTTATCAATTTTTATCAATTCATGTAAATCTTTCTAGGTTTTTCTGAAATCATTTTGTTCATCATTTCTTAGAGAACAATAGCTTTCCATTACATTCATATATCACAACACGTTAAAGTACTTCCCAACTGATGACTGTCTTCGCAAATTCCAATTCTTTGCCACCCCAAAAAGATGTGCTATGAATAGTTTTTTACATTGTAGATTCTTTTCCCATTTTTATGATCTCTTTGGGATACAAACCTAATAATGATATTGTTAGATCAAAATGTATGAACATTTGTCAAAATTCCAAATTACTCTCCATAATGATTGTATCAATTCATAATTCCATCAACAATACATTAGTGTCTCAATTTTCCTATATTCTTTCTTTCTTTCTTTCTTTCTTTTTTTTTTTTTTTTTTTTTATTAATCACACCATTTATTTTTAGAATTGCAAGTTTCGTGTTTGTCTGGGGGTTTTTAATTTGTTCCTTTTCTAGCATTTTTAGTAGTAAGCCCAATTCGTTGACCTCTTTCTCTATTTTACACAAGTAGGCCTTTAGAGATATAAAATTTCCCCTTATTACTGTTTTGGCTGTATCCAACCACATTTTGGTATGATGTCTCATTATTGTCATTTTCTTGGGTGAAGTTATTAATTATGTCTATGATTTGCTGTTTCACCCAATCATTCTTTAGTATGAGATTATTTAGTTTCCAATTATTTTTTGGTCGATTTTCTCTTGGCCTTTTTATTGAATGTAATTTTGATTGCATTGTTGTCTGAAAAGGATGCATTTAGTATTTCTGCCTTATTGCATTTGATTTTAAGGTTTTTATGTCCTAGTATATGATAAAATTTTGTATAGGTTCCATGAACCGCTGAGAAGAAAGTGTACTCCTTTGTGTCTTCATTTAGCTTTCGCCAAAGATCTATCATATCAAACTTTTCTAGTATTCTATTTACCTCTGTGACTTCTTTCTTATTTATTTTGTGGTTTGATTTATCTAATTCTAAGAGTGCAATGTTGATATCGTCCACTGTTATAGTTTTGCTGTCTATTTCTTTTTGCAGCTCTCTTAATTTCTCTTTTAAGAATTTAGATGCTGGGGGGGCGGAGCCAAGATGGCAGAGAAGATACACGCGACTGTGTAAGCTCCTTTCTTCCCTCACAACCAACTAGATTTAATCAGCCTCAGAAACAGCATTGGACTGATAGAATCCACAAGGACTGGAAGCAGGACTTACCAGCTGAAGAGAATCTGGAGTTTCAGCAGGAAAGGTCAGCTCCCAGGGGAGGAAGAAGAGAGGCCAGCACAGACGGTGGGGTAGTGGCACACTGCACCGGTCGCGCTGGGGAGGGCTCTGGGATCAGAGAATCCACTGAGATAAAAGAATCTGGCATAGGCTGTTAGCTCTTCTCTGCTTATAATACAGCAGTTCAGAAGAGAAATCTAAGCAATTTTAAAATTTAAAACCAGATTAGATCTTCCCGGATCCCGGGGGGTGACTCAGCAGATCTCGGCACTGGGGGTGTGGCCAACATAGGCAATCCAGGCTTTTACCTTGGGGTAGTTAAGTGATTGAAGAGTGGGCGGGGCGGTAACTCATAGTGCCTGGCTTGGCTGCAGGCTGTGGAACAGAAGTCCTAGAGAAGCGGAACCTTTGAACTAGGGACCGAGGTTTCTGGCAGACACTTCCAGTTTGAGCACAGGGGCTTTTCACATCACTTGCTGCAGATATCCACGCCCCACCGTGTAGCAAGCTGTCGTCTCCAGAAGCTGCCGGATTGCTCTCTGGGAAGAGATATGCTGTGTCTACTCAAATCTTTCAAATGATTCTTCTTCCTGTAACGAACCGTTGTCTCCAGGCAGTTGCTGTTAACTCTTGTCCAGAGAAGTGACTTCCCTTCCTGCAGAGAGCCCCGTCAAGCCTGATGCAATGCAGAGTCTTCTTCTTGAATCCTGGCTCTGAATTTCCTCCAGCTCTTATCCTTCTCCAGGCCGATCTGCTCTCTGGGCCCAATGCTGTCTCTTTTATCCTCCCAGAGAATGGGCGTGGGATAATGCAAGGGCTTCTGGGAAGAACCACTTCAGCCAATGAGCTTGCTCCTTCTATCAAGTCAACCTGAGTTCTCACCTTGTAATTGTCCAACCTGAATTCTCACCTTGTCACTATCCAGACAACCTGAGTTCTCACCTAGTAATCCTAACACCACCGGGACGCATAGGCTAGGCTTTGAGTCGCCTTTACTGTTCAGTGTCGAACCTCATACAATTTAAGTTTGCAAGACCAAGAGTTAGTTTTATGAAAAAGCCAATAAAATAGATAAACCTTTGGTAAATCTGATCAGAAAAAAGAAAGAGGAAAATCAAATTGTTAGTCTTACAAATGAAAAGGGGGATCTTTCCACCAATGAAGAGGAAATTAGAGAAATAATGAGTTACTTTGCCCAACTTTATGCCAATAAATTTGATAACTTAAGTGAAATTCAGAATTTTAGCAAAGTGGCAGGATACAAAATAAATCCACATAAATCCTCAGCATTCTTATATATCACCACAAAATGCAACAGCAAGAGATACAAAGAGAAATTCCATTCCAAACAAATGTTGAGAGTATAAAGTATTTGGGAATCCATCTACCAAAGAATAGTCAGGAATTATATGAGAAAAATTACAAAACACTTGCCACAAAAATAAAGTCAGATTTAAATAATTGGAAAGACATTCAGTGCTCTTGGATAGGCCGAGCGAATATAATAAAGATGACAATACTCCCCAAACTAATCTATTTATTTAGTGCTATACCAATCAGACTCCCAAGAAATTATTTTAATGACCTAGAAAAAATAACAACAAAATTCATATGGAAGAATAAAAGGTCGAGAATTGCAAGGGAACTAATGAAAAAAAAGTCAGAGGAAGGTGGTCTAAGTGTACCTGATCTAAAGCTATATTATATAGCAGCAGTCACCAAAACCATTTGGTATTGGCTAAGAAATAGACCGGTAGATCAGTGGAATAGATTAGATACAAAGGACAAAAAAGGGTACATCTATAGCAATCTAATCTTTGACAAACCCAAAGATACCAACATTAGGGACAAAAATTCATTATTCAGAAGAAACTGTTGGGAAAACTGGAAATTAGTATGGCAGCAATTAGATATGGACCCACACTTAACACCATATACCAAGATAAGATCAAAATGGGTCCATGATTTAGGCATAAAGAATGAGATAATAAATAGATTAGGGAAACAGAGAATAGTCTACCTCTCAGACCTGTGGAGGAGGAAGGAATTTATGACCAGAGGAGAACTAGAGATCATTATTGATCACAAAATAGAAGATTTTGATTACATCAAACTAAAAAGTTTCTGTACAAACAATACTAATACAAACGAGATTAGAAGGGAAGTAACAAATTGGGAAAATATTTTTAAAAGGAAAGATTCTGACAAAGGTCTCATTTCCAAAATATATAGAGAACTGACCCTGATTTATAGGAAACTAAACCATTCTCCAATTGATAAATGGTCAAGGGATATGAACAGACAATTCTCAGATGATGAAATTGAAACTATTTCCACTCATATGAAAGAGTGTTCCAAATCACTACTGATCAGAGAAATGCAAATTAAGACAACACTGAGATACCACTATACAACTGTCAGATTGGCTAAGATGACAGGAACAAAAAATGATGAATGTTGGAGGGGATGTGGGAAAACTGGGACACTGATACATTGTTGGTGGAGCTGTGAAAGAATCCAGCCATTCTGGAGAGTAATTTGGAACTATACCCAAAAAGTTGTCAAACTGTGCATACCCTTTAACCCAGCATTGCTGTTATTGGGATTATATCCCAAAGAAATACTACAGAGTGGAAAGGGACCTGTATGTGCCAAAATGTTTGTGGCAGCTCTTTTTGTTGTAGCTAGAAACTGGAAGTTGAATGGATGTCCATCAATTGGAGAATGGTTGGGTAAATTGTGGTATATGAAGGTTATGGAATATTATTGCTCTGTAAGAAATGACCAGCAGGAGGAATACAGAGAGGCTTGGAGAGACTTAAATCAACTGTTGCTGAGTGAAATGAGCAGAACCAGAAGATCACTATACACTTCAACAACAATACTGTATGAGGATGTATTCTGATGGAAGTGGAAATCTTCAACATAAAGAAGATCCAACTCACTTCCAGTTGATCAATGATGGACAGAAATAACTATACCCAGAGAAGGAACACTGGGAAGCAAATGTAAATTGTTAGCACTACTGTCTATCTACCCAGGTTATTTATACCTTCGGAAGCTAATAATTAATGTGCAACAAGAAAATGGTATTTACACACATATATTGTATCTAGGTTATATTGTAACACATGTAAAATGTATGGGATTACCTGCCATCAGGGGGAGGGAGTGGAGGGAGGGAGGGGATAATTTGGAAAAATGAATTAAAAAAAAAAAAAAAAAAAGAATTTAGATGCTGCACCACTTGGTGTGCATATGTTTAATATTGATACTGCTTCATTATCTATGCTACCCTTCAGCAGGATATAATGCCCTTCCTTATGTCTTTTAATTAGATCAATTTTTGTTTTTGCTTGATCTGAGATGAGGATGGCTACCCCTGCTTTTTTGGCTTCACCTGAAGCATAGTACATTCTGCTCCACCCTTTTGCTTTTATTCTGAATGTATCACCCTGTTTAAGGTGTGTTTCCTGTAAACAACATATTCTGGCTTTTAATCCAGTCTGCTAACTGCTTCCTCTTTATGAGGGAGTTTACCCTATTCACATTTGTGGTTAGAATGATTAATTCTATATTGCTTGCCATTTTGTTAACCACTGCTTATGCTTTTCTCCTTTCCTTATCTCTTACTCCCCTCTGCAGTATTAAACTTGGGAACAACACTTGCTTTTTACAGCCCTCCCTTTTTAGTATTCCTCCCCCACCTTAAAGTTCCTCTCCCTATTTTACCCCTTTTTCTCACAATTTCTGTACTCAATTGGACAATTACAAAAAGATAAAGAAAAAGTGGGTGAAGAAAATATATCATTGAAAATTAGAATGGAACAAGTAGAAATGAATGACTCAAGGACAAACCAAGAAGTAGTCAAGGAAAACCAGAAAAATGAAACAATTGAAAAGAATATCAAGTACCTTATTGGAAAGACAACAGACCTAGAAAGCAGATCCAGGAGAGAGAATTTGAGAATAATCGGACTCCCTGACAAATGTGAGGGAAAAAAGAGCCTGGACACTATTTTCCAGGAAATTATCAAAGAGAATTGCCCAGACATTCTGGAAACAGAGAGTAAAATAGACATTGAAAAAATTCATTGATCGCCTACTGAAAGGGACCCTAAAATCAAACCGCCAAGAAATATAGTGGCCAAGTTCAAGAACCATGAGACAAAGGAAAAAATATTGGAAGCTGCTAGAAAAAAGCAATTCAGATATGGAGGAGCCACAATAAGGATAACCTAGGATCTAGCAGTGTCCACATTAAAGGAACGAAGGGCCTGTAATATGATATTCCAAAAGGCTAAGGAACTTGGTATGCAGCCAAGAATAACTTACCCAGCAAAAATGAGCATCCTTTTCCAGGGAAGAAGATGGACATTTAATGAAATAAATGAATTCCATGTATTCTTGATGAAAAAAAACCAGATAGATCTACACAAAAAGTTTGATCTTCAAATACAGCACTCAAGAGATTTCTAAAAAGATAAAAAGAAATCTTGAGAACGATAGTTCTGCCATAAAGATATGTAAAGAACACATGTACAATTTGTCCTAGAAACTAGAGGTGGAAAGGAAATTATATGATAAAAAAGGGTAAAATGGTGGTACTACATCTCATGAAGAGGCAAAGGTAACCTATTATATCTGAGAGAAAAAAAGGAGGGAGATGGACATAGTGTTTAATAGACATATTCGATTTATGGTGAAACATCTTCCACTTCATTGAAAAGTGAGAGGGAAGGAGTAAGCTAAGGGGAAGGAAATACAGAAATTGTGAGGAAAAGGGGTAAAATAAGGGAATTAACTTTAAGGTGGGGGAGGGATACTAAAAAGGGAGGGCTGTGAAAAGCAAGTGTTGTTCACAAGTTTAATACTGGGGAGGGGAATAAGAGGGAAGGAAAGGGGAATAGCATAACCAGGGGTTAACAGGATGGCAAGCAATATAGAATCAGTCATTCTAACCATAAATGTGAATGGGGTAAATTCCCCCATAAAGAGAAGCAGTTAACAGACTGTATTAAAAGCCAGAATCCTATTATATATTGTTTACAGGAAACACACCTTAAACAGGGTGATACAATCAGAATAAAAGTAAAAGGGTGAAGCAGAATCTACTATGCTTCAGGTGAAGCCAAAAAAGCAGGGGTAGCCATCCTCTTCTCAGATCAAGCAAAAACAAAAATTGATCTAATTAAAAGACATAAGGAAGGGCATTATATCCTGCTGAAGGGTAGCATAGATAATGAAGCAGTATCAATATTAAACATATACACACTAAGTGGTGCAGCATCTAAATTCTTAAAAGAGAAATTAAGAGAGCTGCAAAAAGAAATAGACAGCAAAACTATAACAGTGGACGATATCAACATTGCACTCTTAGAATTAGATAAATCAAACCACAAAATAAATAAGAAAGAAGTCACAGAGGTAAATAGAATACTAGAAAAGTTTGATATGATAGATCTTTGGCGAAAGCTAAATGGAGACACAAAGGAGTACACTTTCTTCTCAGCGGTTCATGGAACCTATACAAAAATTAATCATATACTAGGACATAAAAACCTTAAAATTAAATGCAGTAAGGCAGAAATACTAAATGCATCCTTTTCAGACCACAATGCAATGAAAATTACATTCAATAAAAAGCCAAGAGAAAATAGACCAAAAAATAATTGGAAACTAAATAATCTCATACTAAAGAATGATTGGGTGAAACAGCATAATTAATAACTTCACCCAAGAAAATGACAATAATGAGACATCATACCAAAATGTGTTGGATACAGCCAAAACAGTAATAAGGGGAAGTTTTATATCTCTAGAGGACTACTTGCATAAAATGGAGAAAGAGGTCAACGAATTGGGCTTAAAACTAAAAACTCTAGAAAAGGAACAAATTAAAAAACCCCAGACAAACACGAAACTTGAAATTCTAAAAATAAAAGGTGAGATTAATCAAATTGAAAGTAAGAAACTATTGAATTAATTAATAAAACTAAGAGTTGGTTCTATGAAAAAAACACAACAAAATAGACAAACCCTTAGTAAATCTGATTAAAAAAAGGAAAGAGGAAAACCAAATTGTTAGTCTTAAAAATGAAAAGGGAGAACTCACCATTAATGAAGAGGAAATTAGAACAATAGTTAGGTGATACTTTGGCCAACTTTATGCCAATAAATTCGATAACTTAAATAAAATGGAAGAATACCTTCAAAAATATAGTTTGCCCAGATTAACAGAGGAAGAAGTAAATAGTCTAAATAGTCCCATTTCAGAAAAAGAAATAGAACAAAATATTAACCAACTCCCTAAGAAAAAATACCCAGGACCAGATGGATTTACATGTGAACTCTACCAAACATTTAAAGAACAAATAACTCCAATGCTATATAAACTATTTGAAAAAATAGGGATTTGAGGGAGTCCTACCAAATTCCTTTTATGACACTGACATGGTACTGATACCTAAACCAGGTAGGCTGAAAACAGAGAAAGAAAATTATAGACCAATCTCCCTAATGAATATTGATGCTAAAATCTTAAATAATATGTTAGCAAAAAGACTACAGAAAATCATTGCCAGGATAATACACTCTGACCAAGTGGGATTTATATGAGGAATGCAGAGCTGGTTCCATATTAGGAAAACTATTAGCATAATCGATTGTATCAATAACCACATTAACAAAAACCATATGATCATCTCAATAGATTCAGAAAAAGCATTTGTTAAAATTCAACATCCATTCCTACTAAAAACACTTCAGAGTATAGGAATAAATGGACTATTCCTTAGAATAATAAGGAGCATATATTTAAAACTGTCAGTAAACATCATATGTAATGGTGATAAACTGGAACCTTTCCCAGTTCCCAGTAAGATCAGGAGTGAAACAAGGTTGCCCACTATCACCATTATATTCAATATAGTACTAGAAATGCTAGCCTTGGCAATAAGAGCTGAGAAAGAGATTCAAGAAATTAGAATAAGAAATGAGGAAATCAAACTATCACTCTTTGCAGATGACATGACAAAGACTCTGCTAAAAAGCTATTAGAAATAATTCAGAATTTTAGCAAAGTGGCAGGATACAAAATAAATCCACATAAATCCTCAGCATTTTTATATATCACCAACAAAATGCAACAGCAAGAGATACAAAGAGAAATTCCATTCCAAACAAATGTTGAGAGTATAAAGTATTTGGGAATCCATCTACCAAAGAATAGTCAGGAATTATATGAGAAAAATTACAAAACACTTGCCACAAAAATAAAGTCAGATTTAAATAATTGGAAAGACATTCAGTACTCTTGGATAGGCTGAGTGAATATAATAAAGATGACAATACTCCCCAAACTAATCTATTTATTTAGTGCTATACCAATCAGACTCCCAAGAAATTATTTTAATGACCTAGAAAAAATAACAACAAAATTCATATGGAAGAATAAAAGGTCAAGAATTTCAAGGAACTAATGAAAAAAAAGTCAGAGGAAGGTGGTCTAAGTGTACCTGATCTAAAGCAATATTATATAGCAGCAGTCACCAAAACCATTTGGTATTGGCTAAGAAATAGACTGGTAGATCAGTGGAACAGATTAGATACAAAGGACAAAAAAGTATACATCTATAGCAATCTAATTTTTGACAAACCCAAAGATACCAACATTAGGGACAAAAATTCATTATTTGGAAAAAACTGTTGGGAAAACTGGAAATTAGTATGGCAGAAATTAGATATGCATTCACAATTAACACCATATACCAAGATAAGATCAATATGGGTCCATGATTTAGGCATAAAGAATGAGATCATAAATAGATTAGAGGAACAGAAGATAAACTACCTCTCAGACCTGTGGAGGAGGAAGGAATTTTTGACCAGAGGAGAACTAGAGATCATTATTGATCACAAAATAGAAGATTTTGATTATATCAAACTAAAAAGTTTGGAACCTCTGCAAAGAGAGGATTTTTTAGTTTGGCTCTTTTTATAATGAGAGATTTAGCTAAAGGGAGCCCGTAGATGGAGTCACAAGTTGGCTCAGATCTGGTGGGGGCTAGGACAAGCCTGGATCTCCTATTGGAATTCAAAGTGGTACTTTTGACTAGGATTTGTGAATCAAAAGTGCAGGCTTCCTGAACTGATAATGCATCAGCTAGGAGGGGCTAGGAGTAATCTGAATCACAAATCAATCTGAAAGGATTACCAATCAGTTTCTTAAAGGGACCATAGCCCAGTTAATTTCTCCATTTTATTGATCAAAACATTTAGAGATTTAAAATTTCTTCAAAGTACTGCTTTGGTTGTGTCCCATAAATGTTGATATATTGTCTTATTGTTGTCATTCTCTTTTAGCAATACTTGATTATTTTTATGATTTGTCATTTAACCCACTCATTATTTAGGATTCATTTATTTAGCTTCCAATCATTTTTAATCTATTTTCCCATAACCATTAATTTAATTGTAATTTTTATTGCATCATGACCTGAAAAGGATGCATTCAGTAAGTCTGCCTTTCTACATTTGATTGTAAAGTTTTTATATCTTAATATATGATCAGTTTTTGTGTAGATGTCATATGCCACTGATAAAAAGTCTATTCCTTTCTACCCCCATTCAATTTTCTCCAGAAGTCTATAATAACTAACTTTTCTAAACTTCTATTCACCTCCTTAACCTTTTTCTGATTTATTTTGTGGTTAGATTTATTTAGTTCTGAGAAGAGGTCCCTCTTCCCAGTATAGTTTTATTTTCTATTTCCTCTTCTTTCAATCCATTAAATTACTTCCTTGTTTATGGTACCTTTTAGCAAGTTTCAGTTCCCATTCCTGTCTCTTTTAATTAGAACTATGTTTTTTTTTAAATTTACTTTGTCTTATATTATGATTGCTACCCCTGATTTTTTTTTTTAACTTCAACTGAAGTATAATAGATTCTGCTTTAATGTTTTCACCTTTACTCTCTCTGTTACTATGCTTCAAGTGTCCTTCATAAACAGCATATTATAAGATTTGGGGCTTTAATTCACTTTGCTATCTGCTTTCATTTTGTCAGAGATTTTATCCTGTTCACAGTTATGATTACTAATTGAATTTACCATCATACTATTTTCTCCCATTTATATTTTTCTCTTTCTTTCTTTTCACCCTCTCACTCCTCACCAGTGTTTTGCTTCTGACCACTATTTCCCCCAATCAATCCTTGACTCAGGTTGAATGTAAATAGCAATCATTCCTGCTTTGGTCAAAAATCCTGATGATCTTCCCCTCCCAGATTTATTCTTTTTTATATATTTATATTTGTGTGTGTGTGTGTGTGTGTGTGTGTGTGTGTGTGTGTGTGTGTGTATGGCATTCTGGATAAGGTAAAAGAGGAGATTTTTTGCTTCAATTGCTACCTAGCCTTAATCACTGAATGGATGTAGCCTCAGTCAAACTGAGACCTAGATTAAAAAGGCCAAAGTCTTCCATTTCATCCAGGGTCCTTGCTCTTTATCTTGCCCCTGAACCCAGATGACTCTGGAGAGGAAAGTGAAACAGGTAACCTTGCACAGCTCTCCCTCACTTATATCTAATTCACTTTCATGTCATAGCATCACCTTTCCAATGTCATGGTCCTCTTTGAGAACAAAGGATAAACAATAGTAAATATCATCACCATTCCCTTTACTCATTCCTTTCCCCACTTATTTTCCTGTAGGGTAAGATAGATTTCTATACCTAATTGGATTTGTATGTTGTTCCCTCTTTGAGTCATATCCAATTAAAGTAAAGTTCAAAAACTGCTCACTCCCTTCTAACAAAGGTTTTACATATGCTTCTTTATGCGATATTATTTATCCCCATTCTGTCTTTTCCTACCCCCAGTAAAATCTTCTTTCTCACCCCTTTATTTTATATCATTCCATCAAAGTCAATTTATACCCATACCTTTTGTGTACATGTATTCCTTCTAATTGTCCTCATAGAAATATAGTTTCTAAGAGTTTTAAGAATCATCTTCCCATGTAGAGTGTAAATAGTTTAACCTTACTAAATACCTTATGTTTTTTCTTTCCTATTTGCTCTTTTTTTTTGCTTCTCCTGAATTGTATATTTCATAATTGAATTTTTTGTTCAGTTCTGGTCTTTTCATCAAGAATGTTTAAAAGCATCATATTTCATCTAATATCTACTTTTCCCCTGGAAAATTATGCTCACTTTTGTTGGGAATTCATTCTCATTTATCTCTCTCTCTCTTTTTTTTTTTTCCTGAGGCTGGGGTTAAGTGACTTGCCCAGAGTCACACAGCTAGGAAGTGTTAAGTGTCTGAAACCAGATTTGAACTTGGGTCCTTTTGAATTCAAGGTGGTGCTCTATCCACTGCACCACCTAGCTGGCACAATTCATTCTCATTTATAATTCAAGCTCTTTTACCTTTCCAAATGTCATATTTCAAACCTTTTTAATCCTTTAATATAGAAACTACTAAATCCTAGGTAATCCTTATGGTGGCTCTTCAATATTTGAATAGTTCTTTCATCCAAGAGAAAAATTAGCTATTTTTCATAGGTGGTGGTTTTCCCTCACTAGATATTTTTAAACAAAAGCATTCCTGTTGTAATATTCCCATTTCCACTCTATGCTCACTTTTCCAACTAACATAGAAGAAGTTTGGGTCCCCACAGACATGGTTGCTATGACATTCAAAGCCCCTTTTGGAAGAGTATTTTCCTTAATATTAGCTCAGGTGTGCTTTTTCTCAACTATCACCAAGTGGTACAGTCCTGGTCTTACAGTCAAGAAGACCTGAGTTCAAATCTTACCTGAGGTGAATACCAGCTATGTTGATGTAATGTGATTTGAGGGTCCCCCTTCCCAACTTCAACATTTGGTGGCCCGATTTGGGGAGAATCTGGCCTCCCCTGGCTTGATTCCCTCCTTGTCAAGGAGGGAATTTTTTTTTTTTTCCTCCCAATTCTATAACTGGAACTGAGAGAGTCTGGGTCATTGTGAGCTTCACACTCAGCAAGTTTTCCTGGACTGAGGACACCCAGATTGGGAAATTCTTGCAATTTTCATCAAGATTTGTAGGGAACCTTTGCTACCCTTTCACCTTTCCTGGGATTCCAGAGAAGACGGAAATGTAATAGGATAGCTTTTGGCAAAATTTTATGTTTTTTTGGCAAAGATGGGACAGTTCTCTTTCATGTCATTCTGTGTGTATTGGCCTCTCTGTGCAGAATGTCTGTCATGTTTGTTTTGTGAGCTAGATTAAAATTGCAAAAAATCCTGAAATATATCAGTTGTGGGGATTGTTAGCAAGATCAATGTAGCCCAAGTTTCTCTGTTTGCTAACTCTTCTCATTTCAGAACTGTAGGGAAAAGCAAATTCTGCTTCCCTTGCAGAAACAGGAAAACAGAAGCTTCTCACATTGAGGACCAAAATCACATTACATCAGTGTAACCTTAGGAAAATCTTTACCTCAGTTTCTTTATCAATAAATAGGGGTGATAATAGCCTTGTGAGGATGAAAATATAACAAATGGGAGGGGTGGAGCCAAGATGGCAGAAAAGATACATGTGAACTTCTAAGCTCTCTCTTACCCTCAATACCAACTATTTAATTCAGCTTCAAAAATAATGCTGGACTGGTAAAAATCACAAAGATTAGAAATACAACAACTTACCAACTGAAGAGAATCTGGAACTTCATTAGAAAAGGTCTGTAAAGAAGGTAGGGGGAAAAAGACCAGCACAGACAGAGATAGACTAAAGGCTAGCTTACTGTGCCAATTGGGCTGGAGAGGTCTCTGGGGTTAGAAAAGCTACTGAGACAGAGGATTCTGGCATAGGCTGATAGCTTACTCTGCTTGAGCAGACCAGCAGAGAAGTCAAGACACTTAAAAACAAAAGCAAAACAAAACAAAACAAAAATGACAGAAACTGTCTATAGCTACCCCAAACCGGAAGTGAGACAGCACAAATTGCAACATACCTTTTGCTGTTTGGGGCTTTTTCTTGGGGCAATTAAGAACCTGCAAGGCAGTAGGAGGGACACAGCTGGGGCAGCCTTTAATATCACAGTGGGGGGGGGGTTGGCCCAAGGCACTGGAATTCTACAGCAGCAAACCCCCCCACAAAAGTGACTGTGCTTCCTGGGGCAGAGATAATTCCGGTCTGTGCGATGGGGCTATTTGTCGGTCAACTGCTATTATCCAAGCCCCCACAGGGGGCTTTGGCCTGGGGTTGTGACGCTTTCACTGTTCAGCCTCTAGCCTTAGGCTACAAAGTGGGGGTCCTTCCCTGGGCACACCTGCAGCCTGGCTCTGAATCACTTCTGGTAGGGGGAGAAACTCTCTCCCAGAGCACTCTTGTACCTTTTCCATCCCGTTCACAAGACAGCTGCCTTTCATATCTCTGTTCTGTAGAGGAAGGTGGGAACTCCTTACTCAGAAAGCAGATCCCATAAATTATTTAAAATGAGTAAGAAATTGAAGAGAATGATTGACAGCTTCTGTATAGAAAAAGAGAGGATCTCTAACCCTAAGGAGGCTAACAACAGACAGTCTCCAGATAATAACCTGAAGGGGAATGTTACCTGGTCCCCATCACATAACTCTTTCCTAGAAGAGACTATTAAAGACCTGAAAAGAGAGTTAGAAGATAAATGGGCAAAGGAAAGAGAAGCTATGCTAGAGAGTAACAACGTCCTAAAATTTGAATTGGAAAAGATAAAGAATTCACAGGAAATGCAGGGAAACAAAATTTGTGAATTGGAAAAGGTTAAAAAAAATCACAGGAAAGTAGGATTTTTGAATTGGAAAAGACAAAGAATTCTCAAGAAAATAGGATATGTGAATTGGAAAAAGAAAATAACTCACTAAAATAAAATTAGTGAAATGGAAAAAAAAATTCAACAGAACAAAATAATTAATTTAAAAACTCAATTAGACATATACAAAAAGAACTAAAAAATGTGAATGAAGAAAATGACTCATTAAAAATCAGGACTGAACAAATAGAAATAAATCATTCATTGAAACACCAAGAATCAGTCAAACAACATCAAAAAAAATGAAAAGCTGGAGAATAACGTCAAATATTTATTGGGAAAAATCTATAGACTTAGAAAATAGATCTAGGAGAGAATCTGAGGATCATTGCACTTCCTGAAAATTATGATGAAAAAAAGAGCCTAGATTCTATTTTACAGAAAATCATCAAAGAAAACTGTCCAGAGATAATAGAAACAGAAGGGAAAATAGGCATTGAAAGAATACATCGAACACCTTCTGAAAAAGACTCTAAAAAAAAAAACACGGAATATTGAGGCTAAGCTGCAGAACTATCAGACTAAGGAAAAAATATAGCAAGAAGCCAGGAAAAAACAATTCAAATATCGAGGTGCCTCAATAAGGGTCACTCAAGACCTGACTGCATCCACATTAAAGGATCAAAGGGCCTGGAATCTGATATTCCAAAAGGCAAAAGAACTTGGAATGCAGCCAATAATAAACTACCCAGCTAAGTTTAGCATTTTCTTCCATGGAAGAAGATGGACATTTAATGAAACAGAGGAATTCCATTTGTTCCTAAGGAAAAAACCAGATCTAAACAAAAAATTTGATCTCCAACCACAAGACTCAAGAGAAGCAGAAGTAAAAGGAACTTTTGAGAACTGTATTTCTGTTTTGGTTATACAGAAAGTCCATATGTATAATTTGATTTTACTGATATAACATTAAAAAAAAAAAAAAGGGAAGTAGAAAGGGAAAGGGGATAGTATCAGAAAATGGGAAAAGGGGAGATAAAAATACATCCCAGGAAGAGGTAAAGAAAATTTACCTTATCTGAGGAAATTTAGAGAGGGGGAGGAACATTGTGTGAATCTTACTCTCATATCAGAGTAGGCTCAAAGAGTTAATAATTGACATATTTGTTTTTCAGAGAATTCTCTCTCACCTCATTAAAAGGGGGGAGAGGAAAAGGGAAAAGGAAAAGAGGAATAAGGGAAGGGTACAAAAAAGGGGAAGGGACTTAAAAGGAGGGGGGCAGGATACTAAAAAGGAAGGGCTGTGCGTCACAAGTGGGGTCCATAAATTCAATACTGGGGAAGGAGTTCAGGGGGAACAAGGGAGGAAAAAAGGATAATCAGGGGGCAATATAATAGCAGGAAATACAGAATTAGTCATTTTAACTGTAAATGTGAATGGGATTAACTCTCCCATTAAACAGAGGCAGATAGCAGACTGGATCAAAAGTCAGAACCCTACAATATGTTGTTTACAGGAAACACATTTAAAGCAGGAAGATACATAAAGAGGAAAGGTTAAAGGCTGGAGCAGAATCTATTATGCTTTAAGTGAAGTCAAAAAAGCAGGGATGGCCATCCTATCTCAGATCAAGCAAAAGCAGAAACTAATCTAATTAAAAGAGATAAGGAAGGAAACTATATCCTGCTAAAGGGTAGGATAGACAATGAAGCCATAACAATACTAAACATATATGCACCAAGTGGTATAGCATTTAACTTCCTAAAGGAGAAGTTAAGAGAGTTGCAAGAAAAAATAGACAGCAAAACTATAATAGTGGGAGATCTCAACCTTGCACTCTCAAAACTAGATAAATCAAACCACAAAACAAATAAGAAAGAAATTGAGGAGGTAAATAGAACATTATAAAAATTAGGTATGATAGATCTTTGGAGAAAACTGAATGGTGATAGAAAGGAGTATACTTTCTTCTCAGCAGTTCATACAAAAATTGACCATATAGTAAGACATAAAGATCTCAAAATTAAATGCAGGAAGGCAGAAATAGTAAATGCTTTCTTCTTAGATCATAATGCAATAAAAACTACATTCAACAAGAAGTTAGGGGTAAACAGACCAAAAAGTAATTGGAAACTAAATAATCTCATCTTAAATAATCATTGGGTGAAACAGCAAATTATAGAAACAATTAATTATTTGACCCAAGATAATGACAATGATGAGACATCATACCAACATTTGTGGGATGCAGCTAAAGCAGTAATAAGGGGAAATTTTATATCTTTATAGGGTTATTTGAATAAAATAGAGAAAGAGAAGATCAATGAATTGGGCCTGCAACTTAAAAAGCTAGAAAAAGACCAAATTAAAACCCCCCAACCAAATACTCAATTTGAAATTCTAAAATTAAAAGGAGAAATCAATAATACTGAAAGTTAAAAAAAACAACTATTGAATTAATAAATAAAACTAATAGTTGGTTTTATGAAAAAGCCAATAAAAGAGATAAATTTTTGTAAATCTGATCAGAAAACGGAAAAAGGAAAATCAAATTGTTAGTCATAAAAATGAAAAGGTGTATCTTTCCTCCAATGAAAAGGAAATTAGAGCAATTATAAGGAGTTATTTTGCCCAACTTTATGCCAGTAAATTTGATAACTTAAGTGAAATGGATGACTACCTACAAAAATATAGCCTTTCTAGATTAACAGGGGAAGAAATAAATTGCTTAAATAGTCCCATTTCAGAAAAAGAAATAGAACAAGCTATTAAGCAACTCCCCAAGAAAAAATGCCCAGGACCAGGTGGATTTACATGTGAATTCTACCAAACATTTAAAGAAAAATTAGCTCCAATGTTATATAAACTATTTGAAAAAATAGGGGATGAAGGAGTCCTACCAAACTCCTTTTATGACACAGACATGGTACTGATATCTAAACGAAGTAGATTGAAAACTGAGAAAGAAAAGAAAAAAGAGATACAAAGAGAAATTCCATTTATTAAGTAAGTACCAGGGAATAAAAGCTGGAGAATACAAAAACAAAGTTATAGTCCTTGCTATCAAAGATTTTACATTCTAATTAGGGAAAACAAGATCTAAAAAAGAAGATGAAAAGCAGGGTGTGTATGAGGGTGTGAGTGGGGAATCCAAAGAATCAAAAGAATAATTAGGAGACAAATGACTGATGACTCATGCAAACCTTTTCTTAAAATTGAATTCCAGGAGAAAATCATCCATGGGGCAAGGCGATTTCAGGAGCAAAGGAATATTACAGGGTGAAGAGGACACAGATGCTGAGAAAATATTTAGGATGAGGCATTGAGAGACCTTTGAGGGTGAGAAGACAGCTGAGTCCTAGTAGCAAAGCATTTACTCAAATGGCATAAATAAGAACAATTATAACATATTCCCCTCTTCCTTGACAATACCAAGGGAACATTTTATTACATATATACCAAGAATCTAGTGCTATGTAAGAATAGGCATGAATAAAATAACTTACATATTGAGAGGTGTTGGTATTTACATGTAAGGAACATACAATTTGCAATAACCAAGGCAACTCATGACTTCAGAATTCAAGGTCTTGATATCCCTTTTCTTTCTGGAATGCTGTCATGGCATCTAATGCAAGCATGGGATGGGTAATTTATTTTGTCTAAGTTTTGGGGTAAAAGCTGAATTGGAAAATTAATTGCTGGACTGGGAGGAGCAAGTTATCTGGTGGCTGTTATGTCTCCTCATAAGGCTTGATTGTTGTGTTAGTCAGGCTGGGTCCAATAAGTTTCTTGGCAGTTGGGATTTTCTCAGGATAATATCTCTGCTGGGCAAGTCAATCTGCTGTCTTTGAGTTTTTTCTTCTGTGGGCAACTTCAATTACTTCATTCGTTGGGCAATACTACTCTCTATTTAGTTGAAATGTTATAGATCCTTTTTCAGATGGAGTGCTACAGTGCTCTTTAGTTTTGGCAATGATCTGAAAGTTTGTTTGGTTTTTTTTTCTATACATGGCCAATAATAAATATTTTAGGTTTTGCAGGATGAGGCACAATTGAAAATATTATGTAGATGTATATATCTAGATATAACAAAAATAATATCTCAAATTTAGAGTTAAATTTAAAATAATAATAAAGTACTTTTTTTGTAATTTGGTTACACTAATAAGAAGAATGAAATTAATGTCATTTTTGTTTAATATTTCATTTAATTGAGATTCACAGTATTACTTTCTATTATCACAATCAATTACAATCATATACCAAAATAAGATCAAATGGATACATGGTTTACACTTAAAAAGTGATACCATAAGCAAATTAGGAAAACATGAAACAGTTTATTTGTCAGATCTATGGATAAGGGAAGCATTTGGGATCAAAGGAAATATAAGAGTATTACAAAATATAAAATATATAATTTTGACTATATAAAATTAAAAAGGGTTTGCACAAACAAAACCAATGTAACTAAAATGAAAGAGAAAGCAGAAAACTGAGGGAAAATTTGCAACAATTATCTCTAAAAAAGTGCTCATATCTCCAATATAGAGAATTGAGATAGATTTGTAATAATATGTCATTTTCCAAAGGATAGGATCAAAGAATATAAACAGGTAGTTTTCAAAGAAACCAAAACTATCTAAAGTAATATGAAAAAATGCTCTAAATCACTATTGATTAAACAAATGCAAATTAAAACGACTCTGAGATACTATCTTACACTTATCAGATTGGCTAACATTACAAAAAGAAAAATGATAAATGTTGGAGTCCCAATGGGGGACTATTGGGAGGGACACCAATGCACTTTTGTTGGAGTTGTGAACTGATCTAACCATTTTGAAGAGTCTCTGGAATTTTGGGCTACCGTTTGATCCAGAAATATCACTAGTAGGTTTATATCCCAAAGAGATCCATGAAAAAAGGGAGAATAATCCATCCATACAAAAATTTATACAGCTCTTTTTTGGGATAGCAATGAATTGGAAATTGAGGTAATGCTCATCAATGGGAATGGGTAAACAAATTATGATATAAATGTAATGGAATACTATTGTTTTATAAGAAATGATGAACCAACAGATTTTAGAAAAACCTATAACTGATGCTGAATTAAGTGAACAGAATGAGGAAAACATTGAATACTGTAATAACAACATAATATGAAAATCAACTTTGATAGACTTGGCTCTTTTTAGCAATGAGATGATCTAAGACAGTTCCAAAAGACTCATAATGGAAAATGCTATCCCATGCAGGGAAAGAATTATGGACCTTGATTGAAGATAGAAGCAAACTATTTTCACTTTTTTCCCCCTTTATTATGATTTTCCTCTTTTTTCTGATTATTTTTTCATGGCACAATTAAAATGGGAAAATGTTTGATATAATTGTACATGAAAACCTATATCAGATTACTTGACATCTCTGGAGAAGGAGAAAGTGAGGGAGGAAAAAATAGAAAACAAAATCATATGAAAGTAAATGTTGAAAACTATCCTTACATGTAATTGGGGAAAAAATAACATTGAGAAAAAATCAATTGCAAATACTCATCTGATCTGTAATGAAATTTTACACATTTCATTTTTGAAAATATATTTTCACACAGATAAGTAATCCAAAATACTGATATTAATTCATGAGTATGATTCTAATTGATCATATTTGTAACTTGGAAGGCATTTATAGAATTCTATTAGATTCTCCTTTTGATATTTTTTTCTTTTAGCACTTCATTACATTGCAGATTAATCACTTAAAATGGAAGGTCATGTGGAAGCTCCTCAATTGTACAATGAAATGAATGTTGGAATATGGAATTTTCTTTTATATTTTATTGATGTTCAAAACAAGTTTTGCAGATGTCTTTTAAGAGCTCATAGCATATGAGTCCTTTGATCTCAGAGGTGAGATGAATGAGGCGGGAGACTCATAGAGTGTGAAAAGAGCTCTAATTTATTATACCATACATCCTTGTTGATATACATTTTTGCAAGTGTGATCAGCATGTGAACAGTAGACAATCCCAATTACCATTCAGAGAAGTATCTTCTGGGCTTTGTGTATGCATGGTATCTATCAATGGGAGGAGAGCCAATCCAGCAATTTAGCAACTCACTCACAGGAGAGAGACCCTGTCAAGGCATCCCTGCTGAGACCCTTGGCTTACACTCATTCCTATGATAACAAATCATTGTTCTTTGCTCAACAAGGGCATTTCTGCAACAGGGCAGAAAATTTATTGTGCATTAAAGGTTGAGTGAGGTGGCCTCAGTACTTCCTCTCATCAAGGAGTACCTTCTCCGTAACTCTATAACTCAGCAAACAAGTTCCTGGAAATACAGTTTGAACTCAGAAAGCACATAAATTGATTATATTAAATTAAGAAAATTTTACCCAAGCAAAACTAATGTAACCAAGATTTGAAGGAAAGCAGAAAGTTGAAAAATAATTTTTCCAGACTATGTCTCTGATATTTCTCATTTCTCAAATATATTGAGAATTCATCCAAATGTATAAGAGCATAAATCATTCCTCAATTAATAACTGGTCAAAGGATATGAATAGGCAGTTTTCAGACAAAGAAGGCAAAACTATCATTATTAATATGAAAAAATGCTCCAAATTATTATTGGTTAGAAAAATGAAAATTAAAACAACTCTGAGGTACAACCCCACTCCTATTAAGTAGCCTAATATGATGGGAAAAGAAAATAATAAATGTTGGAGAGTTTGTGGGTAAATTCCACTATTATGAACTGATCTAACCCTTCTGAAGAGCAGTGTGAAACAATGGCAAAAGGACTATAACACTGGGTATACTTTTTGATCCAGCATTATGACACTAGATCTGTATACTAAAGAGATTTTTAAAAAAGGGAAAGGTTCATATTGGTACCAAAAAATGTTTACAACAGCTCTTTTTGCAGTGACAAAGAACTGGAAATCAAGGGAATGCTCGTGAATAGAGAAATGGCTAAATAAGTTGTGATATATGATTATATTGAAATTTTACTATCTTATAAAATGATTGGAGCAGGCTCAGAAAAACTTAGATTGTAACAGACGCAAAGTGAAGTGAACAGAAACAAAAGGACATTGTATAAAGTAATAGCAATATTGTATAGTGATCCACTATGATTGACTTAACTATTCTCAGCAATAAAACGATCTAAGACAATTCCAAATACTCATGATGAAAAATTCTATCTACCTCCAGAAAAAGAACTGATGGAAATTGAATGTTGATTTAAGCAAACTATTTTTTACCTTCTGTGTGTGTGTGTGTGTGTGTGTGTATGTGTGTGTGTGTGTGTGTGTTTTTTTTTTGGGGGGATTGTCTGCCTTTTTTCCCACAATATGATTAGTATGGTAATATATTTTGCATGATTAAACATATCACATCATATCAAAAAGTTGCTTGCCATCTCAGATGAAAGAGGGAGAGAGATAGTTCGGAACTAAAATTTCAATTATTGAAAAAAGTATTACTAAAATATGTCTTTACAGGTAATTGGAGAAAAAATAAAATATTGTTTAGAAGTAAAAGAAACAAAGAAAATACCTATATTGTAAATTTGTGTGGGAATGGCATCTAATTTGTTGTTCCAGTAAGTCACTCCATGTTGCCTTAAAATCAAGAAAAAATTGATTTGTTTGACCATATATTAGGACATAAAGACCTCAAAATTAAATGCAGAAAGACAAAAATAGTAAATACATTCTTTCCAGATCACGATGCAATAAAAACTACATTAAACAAAAAGCTAGGGGTAAATACACCACAAAGTCATTGGAAACTAAATAATCTCATCCAAAAGAATGATTGGATGAAACAGCAAATCATAAACACAATTAATAATTTCACCCAAGAGAATGACAACAATGAGATAACATACCAAAATTTGTGGGATGCAGCCAAAGTGGTAATAAGAGGAAATTTTATATCATTAGAAGCTTACTTGAATAAAATAGAGAAAGAGAAGATCAATGAATTGGGCTTGCAACCTAAAAAGCTAGAAAAAGACCAAATTTAAAATTTCCAATCAAATACTAAACTTGAAATTCTAAAATTAAAAGGAGAAATTGATCAAATTGAAAGTAAAAAAAAAACTATCGAATTAAACAAAACTAAGAGTTGGTAACCTTTGGTAAATCTGATTAGAAAAAGGAAAGAGGAAAATCAAATTGTTAGTCTTAAAAATGAAAAGGGAGAAGTTTCCACCAATGAAGAAAATAATTACAGTAATACTTAGAAGTTACTTTGCTCAATTTTATGCCAATAAATTTGATAACCTAAGTGAAATGGATGAATACCTCCAACAATATAAGCTTCCTGGATTAATAGAGGAAGAAGAAAATTGCTTAAATAGTTCCATTAT
This sequence comes from Sminthopsis crassicaudata, assembly GCF_048593235.1. Classification (NCBI taxonomy): domain Eukaryota; kingdom Metazoa; phylum Chordata; class Mammalia; order Dasyuromorphia; family Dasyuridae; genus Sminthopsis; species Sminthopsis crassicaudata. Next base: position 310,544,640 of record NC_133620.1, on the reverse strand, counting down.
AGAAAAAGAAATAGGACAAGCTATTAATCAACTCCATAAGAAAAAATCCCCAGGAACAGATGGATTTACATGTGAATTCTGCCAAACATTTAAAGAATAATTAAGTCCAATGCTATATAAACTATTTGAAAAAATAGGAAATAAAGGAGTCCAACGAAATTCCTTTTCATAATATTGATGCAAAAATCTTAAATAAAATATTAGGAAAAGTATTATAGCAAATCATCCCCAGGATAAAAGACCATGATCAAGTAGGATTTATACCAGGAATTTACGACTGGTTCAATATTAGGAAAACTATTAGCATAATTGACTATATAACCAAATTTTTTATTTAGAATTTTTTTTCACAATATATATGCATGAGCAATTTTCCTCCACAACATTATCCCTTGTATTCATCCCTCCAAATTATCCCCCCACTCCCTCCACTCCCTCCCCCCGATGACAGGCAATCCCATACATTCTACAAGTGTTACAATAAAACCTAGATACAATATATGTGTGCAAATACCATTTTCTTGTTGCACATCAAGTACTAGACTCCGAAGGTACAAGTAACCTGAGTAGACAGACAGTAGTGCTAACAATTTACATTCACTTCCCAGTGTTCCTTCTCTGGGTGTAGTTATTTCTGTCCATCATTAATCAACTGGAAATGAGCTGGATCCTCTCTATGTTGAAGATATCCACCTCCATCAGAACACATCCTCATACAGCACTGAGGTGTACAGCGATGTTCTGGTTCTATATATTTCACTCAGCATCAGTTGATGTAAGTCTCTCCAAACCTCTCTGTATTCCTCCTGCTGGTCATTTCTTACAGAGCAATAGTGTTCCATAATCTTCATATACCATAATTTATCCAACCATTCTCCAATTGATGGGCATCCATTCAACTTCCAGGTTCTAGCTACAACAAAAAGAGCTGCCACAAACATTTTGGCACATATAGGTCCTTTCCCTTCTTTAGTAATTCTTTGGGATATAATCCCAATAACAGCAATGCTGGGTCAAAGGGTATGCACAGTTTGATAACTTTTTGGCCATAGTTCCAAATTGCTCTCCAGAATGGCTGGATTCTTTCACAACTCCACCAACAATGTATCAGTGTCCCAGTTTTCCCACATCGCCTCCAACATTCATCATTATTTGTTCCTGTCATCTTAGCCAATCTGACAGTTGTATAGTGGTATCTCAGAGTTGTCTTAATTTGCATTTCTCTAATCAGTAGTGATTTGGAACACTCTTTCATATGAGTGGATATAGTTTCAATTTCATCATCTGAGAATTGTCTGTTCATATCCTTTGACCATTTATCAATTGGAGAATGGTATGATTTCTTATAAATTAGGGTCAGTTCTCTATATATTTTGGAAATGAGACCTTTGTCAGAACCTTTAATTTTAAACATATTTTCCCAATTTGTTACTTCCCTTCTAATCTTGTTTGCATTAGTATTGTTTGTACAAAAACTTTTTAGTTTGATGTAATCAAAATCTTCTATTTTGTGATCAATAATGATCTCTAATTCTCCTCTGGTCATAAATTCCTTCCTCCTCCACAGGTCGGAGAGGTAGACTATTCTCTGTTCCTCTAATCTATTTATGATCTCATTCTTTATGCCTAAATCATGGACCCATTTTGATCTTATCTTGGTATATGGTGTTAAGTGTGGGTCCATATCTAATTGCTGCCATACTAATTTCCAGTTTTCCCAACAGTTTCTTCCAAATAATGAATTTTTGTCCCTAATGTTGGTATCTTTGGGTTTGTCAAAAATTAGATTGCTATAGATGTATCCTTTTTTGTCCTTTGTATCTAATCTGTTCCACTGATCTACCAGTCTATTTCTTAGCCAATACCAAATGGTTTTGGTGACTGCTGCTATATAATATAGCTTTAGATCAGGTACACTTAGACCACCTTCCTCTGAGTTTTTTTTTCATTAGTTCCCTTGCAATTCTCGACCTTTTATTCTTCCATATGAATTTTGTTGTTATTTTTTCTAGGTCATTGAAATAGTTTCTTGGGAGTCTGATTGGTATAGCACTAAATAAATAGATTAGTTTGGGGAGTATTGTCATCTTTTTTATATTCGCTCGGCCTATCCAAGAGCACTGAATGTCTTTCCAATTATTTAAATCTGATTTTATTTTTGTGGCAAGTGTTTTGTAATTTTTCTCATATAATTCCTGACTTTTCTTTTGTAGATGGATTCCCAAATACTTTATATTCTCACCTTTTGTTTGGAATGGAATTTCTCTTTGTATCTCTTGCTGTTGCATTTTGTTAGTGATATATAAAAATGCCGAGGATTTATGTGGATTTATTTTGTATCCTGCCACTTTGCTGAAATTTTGAATTATTTCTAGTAGCTTTTTAGCAGAGTCTTTGGGGTTCTCTAAGTATACCATCATGTCATCTGCAAAAAGTGATAGTTTAATTTCCTCATTTCCTACTCTAATTCCTTGAATCTCTTTCTCGGCTCTTATTGCCGAGGCTAGCGTTTCTAGTACTATATTGAATAGTAATGGTGATAGTGGGCAACCTTGTTTCACTCCTGATCTTACTGGGAAAGGTTGCAGTTTATTTCTATTGCATATTATGCTTACTGACTGTTGTAAATATATGCTCCTTATTATTCTAAGGAATAGTCCATTTATTCCTATACTCTGAAGTGTTTTTAGTAGGAATGGATGTTGGATTTTGTCAAATGCTTTTTCTGCATCTATTGAGATGATCATATGGTTCTTATTAATTTGATTATTAATATGGTCAATTATGCTAATAGTTTTCCTAATATTAAACCAGCCCTGCATTCCTGGAATAAATCCTACTTGATCATATTGTATTATCCTGGAGATGATTTTCTGAAGTCTTTTTGCTAATATCTTATTTAAGATTTTAGCATCAATATTCATTAAGGAGATTGGTCTATAATTTTCTTTCTCAGTTTTCGATCTACCTGGTTTAGGTATCAGTACCATGTCTGTGTCATAAAAGGAGTTTGGTAGGGCTCCTTCATCCTCTATTTTTTCAAATAATTTATATAGCATTGGGGCTAATTGTTCTTTAAATATTTGGTAGAATTCACATGTGAATCCATCTGGCCCTGGGGATTTTTTCCTGGGGAGTTGATTAATAGCTTGTTCTATTTCTTTTTCTGAAATGGGACTATTTAAACAATTTATCTCCTCCTCTGTTAATCTAGGAAGCCTATATTTTTGGAGGAAGTCATCCATTTCACTTAAGTTATCAAATTTATTGTCATAAAGTTGGGCAAAGTAACTCATTATTTCTCTAATTTCCTCTTCATTGGTGGAAAGATCCCCCTTTTCATTTGTAAGACTAACAATTTGATTTTCCTCTTTCTTTTTTCTGATCAGATTTACCAAAGGTTTATCTATTTTATTAG